>NC_089205.1:6982631-7337631 GCF_963930695.1 Labrus bergylta
CTCCAGGACTGTTTCGAGGACACCGTGTGGGAGCTCTTTGAGGAGCCAGACATCAAGCTCCACACCTCATCAGTACTGTCTTACATTAATTTCTGCATGGACAATGTGACCACGAAGAAGCAGGTCAAAGTATTTCCCAAAAAAAAACCCTGGTTCAACAACAGTGCGAGTGCTGCTCAAAGCCAGGATGCAGCATTCAGATCAAGGGACAGGGAAGCACACAGCAGAAGAAGACCGGCTGTGGCTCAGTTGGTAGAGTCGTCGCCTCTCAACCAGAAAATCGAGGGTTCGATCCCCAGCTGAGCAACATATCCGATGTGTCCCTGTCCCTTAACCCTGCATTTCTCCCGTTGCTTCGGTGGTGGTGTATTAATGGATTAGTGTGCTTACTCTCTGATGTATGTTGCTTTGGATAAAAGCATCTGCTAAATGAATTGTTATATTGTAAAGAGCAGACTTAAACAGGGGCATCAAAACTGTTAAGTTACAATACAAGCAGCAGATTGAGGTCAACCTCAAAGACAACAACCTCCGCTCCATGTGGAAAGGCATCAGGAACATCACAGACTACAAACAAAGCCTCAACACCCCCACCACCGACACCGACGGTTGCCCTGACACCGGTAATCATGAAATGCATGGAGAGACTGGTACTGTCACACATCAACACCAGTTCGCTTACAAGGCCAACAGATCCACAGACGACACCATCTTACTCGCACTGCACACTGCCCTCACCCACCTGGAACAGCCCAACACCTATGTCAGAATGTTGTTTGTCGACTTCAGCTCTGCATTTAACTCCATCCAGCCAAGCAAACTGGTCACCAAACTGCACACACTGCAGTTAAGAACCCCCCTCTGTCTGTGGATCCAGGACTTTCTAACTAACAGACCTCAGCATGTCAGGCTGGGAGACAGCATCTCCTCCACCATCATCCTCAAAACCGGAGTACCCCAGGGCTGTGTCCTCAGTCCAATCCTCTACTCCCTGTACACCCACGACTGCACACCCACCCACAGCTCCAACACCTTCTTCAAATTTGCAGACGACACCACCATTGTAGGACTGATCTCCAACAACAACAAGGCGGCCTACAGAGAGGAGGTCCAAACATTCCCTGGGTGGTGTAAAAACAACAACCTGCACCTCAACACAAAGAAAACCAAGGAAATAATAATTGACTACAGGAAAAAACAAAAAACACCCCACAACAGTCTGCACATAAACGAGGAAGAGGTGGAGCATGTCACCAGCTTTAAGTTCCTGGGAGTGCACCTCTCAGAGGACCTGAGCTGGAGCCTCAACACCTCACACATAATAAAGAAAGCACAGCAATGCCTCTTTTTCCTGAGGACCCTGAGATGTAACTGACTTCCTCGCGATCTGCTGAATAACTTTTACTGCTGCACAATCGAGAGCATCCTGACATACGGCTGTACTGTCTGGTACTATAGCTATATAAAAAAAACGCCTGTTTTCATGTACTGCTCCTCCTTGATCCCTCTACGCTCTGAGTCTGTCAGCTACACTCTGCTGAGCCCACACTGTTAGACCCCACGTGGGCCAAGTCTGCTCTGATTGGTCTGCCGATCCACTCTGTCGTTATTGGTCAGTTGCTCAGCACGCTTCTCGGAAATTTCAACATGAGCTGTTGGGCTTGCCACAACGAACCAATGGACTTAGATCAGTGATCTCACACTGACAATGACGTCGCACTGACAAATTTTTATTGAGGGGGGCTAGAACCGAGCGTTACATGCAGCTAATGCTACAGCTATCAGGAGGACGTAGGAGAAGCCGCGTTTCCGCGGACTTTGACTTTTTGCAAATAGATGTGCCTAAACATGCACAGGACACTTGGAAAACACACTAAAGGGCATATAAAACCAGAAAAAGGATAATATGGGACCTTGAAATTAGCTTTCGTTGGTCTGGACCAAATATAACGTTTCTTTTTTGGTTTGGTGCGGTTCGTTTTCACATTGCACTTTTTGCAAGAGGCCCAGAATTTGTAAACAAAACTACGTAAGTAAAGATTGTTCAAACAAAAAGGCCTGGGGCAGGGTAAAGTGGTAATCGCAAAGTAAAAGTAAAGAATCATGGAGATCTTGCATGTTGCACTCGTCCTGGTATTGGTTTGGTTCATACAGTTAAAAACATTAACGTCATGATTATATGAGAATATTTAATATTAGTTTGATTTTCAAACTTTCAACTTATCAGGCTGGCCCATGTGATCACGGTCAACAATGTTATAATGTGTGCATTAATAAACTGTTAACATTAGATATATTATAGCATTACAAATCATTAGCAAACATTAGCAACTATCATTTCAATGTTTGTTAACAGTAAATAACTATTAACTTATGGTTAATTATCTGTTTACCCTTATTTACCCTTAATACATGATGGTTATTATAAAGTGTTACAAAACTTAATTCTTACTTTACGACTTTTCCATGTCCCAGGTGGAAGGTATGGAAAGACTGTGCAGCAAGTTCTTGCGGAAATGGCTGGGAGTCCCCCCATCCTTCAGCGCAATCAACCTGTACAGCAAGACCTCCAGTCTCATCGGTGGTTGAGGAGTTTAAAACCACCAAGGCAAGGGCAGTCAGTACACTCCTCTCATCTGAAGACGGGAAAGTAAGACACGCAAGCAAGACCATCAAATGCGGCAGAAAGTGGAAGCCCCAGCAAGCTGTGATGGAAGCAGAATCCCACTGGAAACACCAGGAAATCATGGGCGTGGTATGCCAGGGACGCCTGGGCCTTGGACACTACAGCGAGAAGAGGTGGAGCAGGGCTGATGCCAGAGCCAGAAGAGGCCTCGTGGTGCAAAGAGTCTGTGAGGCAGCAGAAGAGGAGTGCCAGGTGAAAGCGATCGGACTTGCCTCTCAGGGTCGATGGACGCAGTGGGACCAGGCACAGGAGCAACCGCTGTCTTGGAAGGAACTGTGGCAGACAGATCAAGGGAAGTTGAGCTTTCTCCTGCGCTCTGTGACTGACCTGCTGCCAACCCCAAGAAATCTGAAGATCTGGGGCGGAGAGGAAGACCCATCTTGCAACCAAGATGGGTCGAGCAGCCTCCTGTACACTGAACCACATCCTGACCGGTTGTCCAAAGGCATTGGCAGAAGGGCAGTACAGATGGAGGCACGACAAGGTCCTCACGGAAATCGTCAAATGGGTGGAACAGCAGCGAGTCAAAGCCAACAACAAGCAGGCCCAACCGCCCGAAGCCATAACCTTTGTGAGGGAAGGAGACAAGGCTCATAAGACCAGCATGGTGGCCAAGAACCCACCCTCTACCTTGCAACGAGCCTCCGACTGGGAGTTGAGAGTGGACCTGAAGAGGAAGCTTGTCTTCCCACAGGACGTGGCAGTGACCTCCCACCGACCAGATATGGTCTTGCTCTCTAGGAGCACAAAAACCATTATAGTTGCTGAGCTCAGGGTGCCCTGGGAAGAAAGGCTAGCCACGTCCCACCAACTGAAAAAAGCCAAGTACCAAGACCTGGTCGACAAAGCTGTTTTAAAGGGGTGGCATGCAACCAGCTACCCCACTGAAGTCGGCAGCGGCGAGTTCCCAGCAAAATCGGTGCGCTACTTCCTCCAGTCTCCTCTCTAACAGCTGAAGAATGCCACCAGGGACATAGCTGCAGCTGCAGCCACGTCCAGCTCAAGATGGCTGTGGCTGAAGAGAGCCCACAGTTGGAACCCTTCTGCAGATGAAGGCTAGTCAGTCTTCGCTGCCCCACTCAGGCAAGGTGTTCAGGTTAAGGGGCGAAACACCTGAGTCCCTGAGATTCCTGCTGACGATGCGAAAGGGTTCTAATAACGTGGATGCTCCAAGAAATACTGTCTCAGAAGGAGATCTTAAGGGGCATGTAAGTGTTGCACTGGACACAAATGATAGTCATGTCCAGTTCAATGTTAGATTTGATGTGTGAACAATAAACTCCTCATACTTGCAAAAAGTTAGTTAAGGTTTTAGCTTGGATTAAATCTATTCACCTCACATATGTTTCCTGGATCCTGGCTCAGACTGCAGGAGAGGGCCGATTTGAGGTCCAATTCCCCCTTCCAGACAATCGTGGGGTCGTTCCCGACTCAAGGCTGCTCAGGTCAGATTATCTTGTAGTTTTATTGGTATAAAGATGAACCCCATGTCCCCAATCTGCTCTGAGATCAATTTATTTCCAACGTGTTGGATATTTAGAATTTAAGAGCTTGACAATTACGTCATGAAAGGGTCTGGCGGAAGTTGTGTGTGAATATGATAACAACAAGAGACGAGGGAGGACAGTAATGAATGGACAGTAATGACGACCTGCGGCAAGACACAACCTGCACAGCTGCACCGTAGACGTTTAATGCAAGCGATGGAAGCGGGCAATGCTTTTGAAAAATGGTAAGACGTTAGAACGCAGAAAGGTTCAAGACTGATGCAGAGCTGGCTAAACACTGAAGCTTCAGTGTCCCAAACTTGGCAACCTGCATAAGGATTGATAATAGGGAGGAGGGGGCGGGGAAGACTGCTCTCTTCAATGTTTTAAATTTGTATTTAAGAACCAATTTTAAACCCTACATGTCAGCATGACAGCGTTAAATATTTCTGCTTTAAATGACAATCTGGACTATCTCTATAAGACTACGCTCAAGCCATAATTATCTTCTCTGTCGCATGTTGCACATGCAGACTGACTGGGCAGGTTGGACAGGTCAGGGAGCAACTTGCTGTGGCATGTAATAGTAAAAAAAACAAATAATAATTAAAAAAAAAACACAGGTACACAGGTGCTGACAGTCCAATTTGGAAGCGGGAAAGCGAACTGGTTCAGATAAAACTGATTCTACCCAACTTAAAAAGCCTCTGCAAGTTTCTAATTAGCTCCACGAGCAGTAACGTGCTCAAACTAGGATCAATATTGGAGATGCTTTTTTAAAATGGAGAGAGGTTAGAACGCAGAAATGTTCAAGACTGATGCAGAGCTGGCTAAACACTGAAGCTTCAGTGTCCCTGACATGGCAACCTGCATAAGGATCGATTCAAGGGGGAGAAAGCTCTCTCTAATGTTATGAATGTAGTTTCAAGTATCAATTTTAAACGCTATGTGCCAGAGTTACATATTGCTCCTTTAAATTACAATCTGGACTATCTCTTTAAGAATACAAGTAAGCCATAATTATCTTCTCTGTCGCAGGTTGATCATGCAGACTGACTGGGTAGGTTTGACAGGTCAGGGAGCTACTCGTTTTAGTTTTTAATCAGAACCCAAACAGCATTTTATGATTGTTAAACACATACACAGGGGTTGACATCAATTCCATTTTGTCATTGGTCGTCTGGGCCACTAATCCAAGAAAAGTGATTTCTGTCAGCCGTTTGTAAAAAACTTCCAGCCAAACATTAAAAACATTGACTTTAAAACTTCCAGCTAAGAATCCCATTGTTGAATTGTGAAGGGACATTCACTACCTGCTGTATCTCTTTTTCTGTCTGCTGGGACAGATTGTCCAACCTCCATCTCTGAAGGTCTTTTATTTAGCCTCTGAATTTACTGGCCACAGAGGCAGAGCTCATTTGGTACAAAAAAAGCTGACCTCATTTGTGGCTGATTGTGCTCTGCTGGCCACACTGTCCTGCTAACTATGAAAGGTAAGTGTAGGATTTGTGTGTATCTATATGTACAGTATGTAATGCTCATATTTTTAATATCTTTATGAAGATGAAATTAATGTCAAGAAATGTTTGTTTTTGTAATTGAGCAGACTGTCTATTAGCAATGGGGTAGGCCTAATTAAACCTAATGTTTTACAAAGTAGTTCTAAACTGTGTGCAGAATCATGAACCAAAAGAAATAGACAGCTGAGACCTGATTTTGATTCACTGGTCATAATCCAAATTTTAGTCCCATTACTCTTTTTCTCAACAAAATCCATTCCTATTTCGTTCAATTCTCGTTTCCTTTCAAACAGATGGAGCCAGAACGCTGCTTTGAGTCCAGAAACACTTCGTGTTTGAAGTCAAATTATCCCATACCCCTACGTGTTACCCTCTACATCATTTTCGGGGTCATAATCATCCTAACAGTGTGTGGAAACCTTTTGGTCACTTTCTCAGTGGCTTGTTTTAAGCAGCTCCATACTCCAACAAATTACCTGATATTCTCTCTGGCTGTGTCTGACCTGCTTTTAGGGATAATAGTCATGTTTCCTGGAATGATTCGATTTATAGAGACTTGTTGGTATTTTGGGGACTTCTTCTGTAAAGTCTCAATAAGTTCAGATATCACGTTGTGCTCAGCATCAATTCTGAATCTGTTATTCATTTCAGTCGACCGATACTACGCTGTTTGCCAACCTCTGCTTTACAGAAGTAAAATATCAGTGAATGTTGTGTTGATCCTGATCCTGCTCTGTTGGAGTTTTTCAGTTCTTGTAGGCTTTGGAATGATTTTTCTAAAGTTAAATATTTTGTGTGTTGAAGAGTTTTATTATAACCATGTTGCATGTGAAGGAGGATGTGTTGTGTTTATGAGTGGAGTGTCTAGTACTGTCTCCTCAGTGATTAACTTTTACTTTCCCGGAATAATAATGCTTTGTGTTTACCTTAAGATTTACCTTGTAGCACGTAGACAATTTTGCAGCATTCAGAATGCAGGATGTGTGAACTCAGTAAAAACATCAAACACAAGCCAGACAAAGGCCACTAAAACCCTGGCTATTGTAATGGGGGGTTTTCTGTGCTTTTGGTCTCCATTTTTTGTTTGTAACATCATCAATCCTTTTGTTAGTTACTCAATACCGCCAACATTTTTTGTCACACTTGTATGGTTGGGATTCTTAAATTCTGCTGTGAACCCTATAATATATGCATTCTTTTATAGTTGGTTCAGAAAGGCTTTTAAATTATTGACCTCAGGTAACATCTTTAAATCTGACATTTCAGAGACAACACTTTTCAATGACTGAACTGATGATTCGTTATGTTTTTGGGTAGTTAGTATTTATTTTACAAGCAAAATGATTCTGAATTGATGTTTCTAAATGTGTCATTTGGCTCAAATAGATCTGTTACATCCCCAATCTTCTCTGAGATCAGTTTATTTAAAAAAATGTTTGATTTTTAGAATTTAACATCTTGACAATTACGTCATGAAGGGGGTCTGGTGGAAGTTGTGTGTGAATACAATAACCATGAGAGACGAGGGACAGTAATAAGCAGTAATTTTTCTTCCCCTCAGCACAAATCATTATAATCCTGATTAAACCACAGGCTCCATTGTTTACGTGAGGTCACATGAGGTGATACTCTTTGTAAAGTCCTGTTAGTATGTGATGTGCCAAGATTTTCACATGTGTTTAGATTCTCTTTATGTGTGTGATGCCACCAGAATTCAAAATTGGGAAGGATTTTAAAACTCCTGCAGCCAGGCTTAAAATTAAATAATCTGGAAAAAGTTCACTTTTATATTGTTATGCATGTCATAGATGTGGGAAAACAAAGAGGTGGACCCAAGTGCAGAATAAACTAACAAAAACGATTTATTTTAACAAAAAGGCTAGAGGAAAATTGCAAAACAAAAACTTACAAGAACAAAATCCAAAAAAGGTAAAACAAGGAAACACTTGAAACTCTGACATTGACGGACAACTACTCAGAACTTACAACAATGATCTGACAACACAAGGGAAGGAACACAGAGGCAGGAATACAATACATGAAACACTGAGGACAACTACAAACTGAATCATGAAACACAAAAGACACACAGAACTCAAGATTGTAACTAAACACACTACAACACAGAGATACACGAGGATAAGAAATTACAAAATAAAACAGGAAACACTGAATCCAAAACTAGGAAACCATCAACACTAGAAAACATTAACACAAGGGAAACAAGCAACACTGGGATAAAACGGGAAACTCAAATATACAAAACTAAACCATGATAATGCAGATGATACTCAATTATCCCTTTTAAAGAAATCACATCAAATTATTTAGTTTCCAAAACTAAATGCATGTTTTAAATATGTTAATGTTTTGTGGCCTTAACAGCTGAGAGACTTTTTGAATTATCCCTAAATGGCATCAATCTGCCTCTACCACCACTGTATAAACAAGGCTATGATCCTTCAACTTTCACAGAAAAATACATTATAATAATTGTTTTTTGACTTGCATGACTGCTAAAATCAGTCACATCCTGTCTGAAAAAGCAAAAGCATTTTTGATTTCTAAGCAGGGTTTTTGACTTTAAAATCTTTAACTCACTTACAAAGCGATTGATGGGCAGGCGCCATCATATCTTACAGATCTAGGGTGCTCATAGTGCAGTCTTAGGGCACACTCATACTAAACAATCTGTGCCGTGCCCAAGCATGCTTCAACCCTAAAGTCCAGTTTGTTTGACTAGTGTGAGCGTTCTGATCTGTGCTTATAGTGTGTACAAGAGGTAAATGTGCTCAGGTCCGGTTAGCCCTGGCATTCATTGAGCATTCAATTAAAAGCCTACTTTCTGATGAACCATCTTCCAGTTTGGTCCTGGGAGGAAGACATCCTATACATTAGGAGTAGGCTGAAAACATTCCCTTTCGATAATGTTTATAGATAGGCTGGCACAGGCCTGACATGGACCTGCACTTAGCTTTGTTGCTATAAGTTAAGACTACCAGTGGGACATTTTTTCTAGGAAGGTGATATGGTTGGATCTTAACATAAAAAAATAATAACTGGGGAATATATTCTATCAAATTGGACAACGTTTGAGGACCAGATTTTATTAATGTCAGTCATGGTCTAACTGCCCTTTTCTCACCAAGGTCTGATTTTCCAAGTACGTAGTTTGAAAACACTTGTCAAATGTGCATTTATTTGGGTGCTGGTGGTGCAGTGGTTAGTGTGGCCCAGGTTCAAATCCAGCCTGTGGCTCATTTCCCGCATGTCATTACCCATTCTCTATATCCACTGTCCTATCTATCCAGGCACAAAGAGCCCAAAAATAAATATTTTATTTATTCATTCATCCATATCCCATAAAAGCAGGTCAGGGCAGTTAGACAATTGTATATCTTTCCAGCAATGTTTTCAAGCTCCTACTGGAGTATTCCAAGATGTTCCCTCGCCAGATGGGATAACTTCATCCTAGCTTGTTCTAGGACCAACCAGGGTTGTCCTATTGGTTCAATCTTCCTGGAAAACTTCCAAAGGAGGGCACTTGGGATAAATCAGATCATAACACCCTCTGCAGGCTCATTTTGTTATAAAGGAAACAAAGCTTTACTCTGAGTTGGGGTCGAATAGTAAACCCATGTCAGTACTGTCACTTGTATAACGTTCTGCCATGAAATAGATTTTTGCAACACTGTCATCATGTTTTAATTACACACATTTGGTTGTTGTGCACACATGGGGCAACATTGATGCCACCGATAGCTCAACCTGCCATCCACGGTGGTAGGTAGATAAAAGTAGCGTAAAAGAGAGATTTGTGATATACAACAGCTCAGATTGAATCCCGGAATTCTACATGTTTCCCTTTGACACTTGAATAGCAGAGCGAGGCAGATCTACACGCTCACTGACCAAGTGACACTGCCTCCTCCACATGACAGAGCGGGTGTCAATGTTCCCAATAAAAGTGAATTGCTGTACAGCAATAAAGTAAACGAGTTCTATTCACGAGATCCCTTTTCCATTTCCTCCATGGTTTTGTTCAATCTGACGGCACTGCCTGACCTACTGGGTCTGTATCTGAAAGGTAACCACAGTCATGAGCACTCGCAGGCTCACAAGATCACAGGACAACTACAAGGTTGCACGGTAATAAAGAAAACAACGTGCGAAAAACAGGTTACTTTGTCTTTCTATGATCGATTTGCTTCGAATTTGGTGCCTGTTTTGTTGATACCGTGATAGGATAATGAACAGGAGTCTGTTGATTGTGTTTCATTTTGAAATTGACTGGATGCTCTATGCATCCAGTCAATTTCGATGTTGATGTTCTCTGTTCAGCCAGTAATATAACCTCCAGTAATCTTCCAATATGGTGGGAGCAATTGTAAATAGTCTGAAAGTGAACCAAATGGATTTTATGTTTCAACCAGTCTGAACATTTTGATTTAACACATACAAGGCCACACATGATTTGCATATGCTCAGCGGATATATACAACTTACAGCAGTGTTTACCCACCCACCAATCATGCCTTGAATATATATACAGTATATTTTCTATTTTTCAAGATGTATGGCATATTTTTTTAATGTAATAATTTATATAACAATAAATGTTTACCTTGTTGAATCAGAATAAGAATCAGCTTTGTTTGCCAGTTATGCTTAAACACACAAGGAATTTGACTTTGGTAAACTGTAAAATTCCTGACTACTTTTTAACAAATTTTCCCAAATTGAATAGTGTGTGACAGACTGTTTATTCATGATTTTCATTGTCCAAAGAACTTTCGATTGGATGGCCAAATATGTGACACAGGGTAGGCGGTGCTAAGACACTGTATTTTTTATTACAAGACCGAGATAGCCTCTCTACATACTTCCCCAGTGCATGCCTCTTTATCTCAGTTAATGTATTGGTATATGTTTTTAGTTCATGATGGTAGTTGGATTTTCTCAGGAGCAATTTTGTTTTCCTGAGTCTAATGCCTCTTGTGTCCTGACACAGTTCAGTGTGGGGACCAAATTCATCCTCTATTTATTGTTTTCTTTAGGCATGCTGATTACAATTTTAGGAAACACAGTTGTCATTGTGTCAATTAGCCATTTCAAGCAGCTGCATAATTCTACCAGTGTGCTTATTTTATCTCTTGCTCTGGTTGATCTACTAGTTGGTGTTATTGTGATGCCTTTCAGTGCCATCAGAACTGTTCATGGCTGCTGGTTTTATGGGGAAGTCTTCTGTCAGTTGCACTCCAGCTTTGATATGTTTCTTACTAGTGTCTCTATTTTCCATCTAATTTGCATTGCTATAGACACATGAAGCTATAGGCGATCCTCTGCATTACTCCATGAAGATCACAATGCCAGTGGCCTGGATTATGGTATGTTGCAGCTGGGCACTGGCTGCTGTCTACTCTTTTGGACTACTTTACTCAAAGGCAAATGTTGCTGGGTTGGAGGATTACATAGAATCAATTAATTGCCTTGGCAGCTGTAACCTTCTCTTTAACCACCTTTGGGGAATCCTGGACAGTATTATTGTCTTTTTCTTTCCCTGTATTGTAATGGTTTGCCTGTACACTCAAATATTTATTGTAGCTAAAGAGCATTTACAAAAGATTGGAGATGTGAAACATTCTTCAAAGGACAGAGGAAGAATTTGGGTCATTAAACAATCTGAGAACAAGGCTGCAAAGACTTTGGGAATTGTGTTTAGTGCATTCATCTTCTGTTGGATGCCATTTTTTTTAATTCAGTAGGTGATGCATACAATGGCTTTAGCACACCAGTTGCTGTCTTTGAAACATTTGTTTGGTTGGGCTATTTTAATTCAACCTTGAACCCAATTATTTATGCCTTGTTTTATCCCTGCTTCAAAAAGTGTTTCTACTGTATCATCACACTGAAAATATTTAGCCCAAATTCTTCAACCATGAATGTATCTCTTAAATGACACAGCTTTAAGAAGTTTAAGAAATGCTTTTACCTCGTTGTAAACCTGAAAACATTCCTCAATCATAAATGTGTATCCTCTTACATAGTTATGTCCTCATGTATTATTTTTGCAAAAAAAGCAGGTTCAGATGATACTATTTGCCTTGTCCCGTACATTATTTTTACAGTCTACGGTCTCTACAGGCAGCCTGACCTCCGACCTCTTGCAGTCTGTGGGCTGCTGCTGGGGCCTCTGACAAATTCCTTGTTAAAGCCTACCACCTAGTGGGGGATTGTTGTAACTGCGGGCACTTTGTGCCACAGTCACATTATTAGTTTCATTTATAACCAGTCCATTTTATTTAAATGCTTTTCCTTTTTTTAACCACAATTTAAACATTCTTTCCCCCTTACAATCCCTTTTTATTATTTGTTTTGTTGTTGTTATTCTTTTCAGTAAGACAATATGTTTAATCAATTGGGCTTCAATAATTAGGCTTTAAATATAATATAATATCACAGCTGAGAGATGAGGAGACAGACAGAAAGTTCACAAAGACACTTAAAAAGAAACAATGAGGAGAAGCTTCTCTCAGCTTTTCAGAAAAAGGCAATAATCTCATTCAAAGAAAGTTACAACATGCCCAAAACAGAGCCACATGTTTTTTTTTTTTAATCTACCTCTGAACTGTCTTTAGTTGTTGTTGGGAAGAACATGCAAACTCCAAACTGAAAGGCCGATGTCCCACCAAGGGTTCAAACCAGGAGCCTTCTTCTTGCTGTGAGGCAACAGTGCATCCCCGGTTTTGATCATGTTGAATCATTTTACCGACATTCATCAAGGGTGATATTTGTAGTTCCTGAATTATCAGTCATCAGCAGGTAAGTCGATTATCATTCACCGTTTGTCATCTTTTCATTAGATCAGTTTAAAGTTCACCACCCTCCAACAGTCATCTGTAAATGTGATGTGATTGATTGCCGTTTAATCACTGCGTCTCTTTTCGCCTGAACCTGAACAACACCAAACAGACATCCAGTCACAGTTGGAATTTGGTTAGTTAGCAGCATACATAAAATATTTTTCTCGGTTTATATCGCCATTTTAATGTCTTGTTTTTGGTATCTACATCTCCCGACCCAAATCTTGAGTCTGGCTGTCAGCCATTTTTGACTAATCATTAAGAGTCAGTCAGTGCGACTGGGCTCTGTGGGAGGACTACAGTACGACACAAGTCTGTGGACCATGTAATGAAGAAATGTACACAAGTCAAACACAAAGTGAAAAGTAGAGGTACAGAAACTTCATGTTACCTGTCAGTGGTGTCTTTATTGATGTAATCTGTTGGTTTGGACTGAGTGTTCAAATGTGGAAGATTTATTAGTGGATAACATGAAGTCTCCCATCAGTGCCTATTTCTTCCGCCTCTTTATTAATGCCTCCTCAGGGTTCTGTTGCAGGCATTTAACACTAGAACGACCGTCATTCTATCACTACTAGAAAGGCCGTAGTGGTCATTTTGACTGTTTACGAATTATTTGCATATCATTTAAATAATCAATATCAAATATAAGAATAAATGGATCTGTAATGTTGTGAAAGGTATAATAAACTTCAGGACACAAACATTAAATTCTAATGAATTTGAAATTTGAATAGTTTATCGACAACCACAGGAACAGCAGCCGGCGTTTTTTGCGAATAGGAATGATCTCTGTATCATTCTCAGGTTCAATCTCAGAGCCAGTGTCAGATGAAGTTTCTATATGGTTTTAGGCGGGTAAGCTTTCTTTCCTCCTTGGCTCGAGCGTTATAAACAATAGTTGCTAGGCAACAGCGATGCGCACCTTCAAGTAGTGGTGGGCGATATAACGATCTTAGATCGTGAAGGATTTTAACTTGCTGACGATCTGCCAAAGCAGAGAGATCGTAGAACCGGTTATGAAAACTTTTTAGGATGATATATAAATGCATACATTTAAAACCTCAGAAATAAAATCTAAAAATTGTCCAAAGTCAGGCTGGTCGACCCATCGCACCTTCCAATGGACCTTTCCCTACCTAACACCACTTTCCCTAAGGATCGATAAAGAAAGAAAACACCTGAGGTCCCAATATATGCATCTTATACAGTTCCAGAAAAATATGTCTTGCTAAAAATATCTACTATAAAGTAAAACATACAAAATGTTTTATCAACAATACAAGTTACATTGTAATAAACCTTCAATGATTTTTCAATCGAAACCCCTCATCATGATGTCCATTTCCATCCTCTATTTTCTTAAATTTGGTTGTTTCAATTCCATTAATCTGGAAGGATCTCTGGACAATCAGCCACCCTCACATTGGTCTCCCAAATATCATCCTGGGAAGAAAAATCAACAGCCAGTATCTTTGTACATACAAAACATCAAAAATATTAATTTTTGTATCATACTTTCACATTATTCCACTACATGATTAACATATACATGATTAATATACATGATTAACATATTCAATTCCCCCCTTTTATCAATTCACTTCCAGTACAAAATAATAGTGAGTCAATGTTGAATTCAGATATTCAAAAATTGATATTTCTCTCCAATCTCTATGACCTCCTCACCTTCACTTAGGTCATTACCACTCAGTAGCGGCATCTGAATGTTTTCTCCTGGCATCACAACTCCTACCCATCTCAATATCATAGCCTTAGCAAAGGTCAACAACAGCGTACAAAAACAAAACATCACACACAGTGATAGAAGGGTAGCCACCAAAATCTGAACCACTATAGCTCCTACTGGTCCTAATTGGTCTTGTAACCAGGTATTTGCAGACCATCCCGCTCTTTCTGATGGACCAAATGAATCCCTTATGAGTTTCAATGCATCTATGACACTAGTCATATTGTCAGCGGCATCAGGAATCAAAGTGTAACAGGCTTCTCCAGTTAGATTCAAAGCTACACAGAGGCCACCTTGTTTGGCCAAAATGTAATCAAGAGCCATGTCATGTTTCAGCAACGTCAATCGATGACTCCTCTGAGTATTTGACAAATATTCAAAACCTTTTATGGTCTCGTTTGCAAACCCTTGCAGGGTATATGTAATATTATCAATATGATCAGCTAAGTATGTAACACCATACCATGGAAACAATCCTATTCCCCATTTCTCTCCCAAACTTATCCTCCAATGATAAGACTCCAAGTTGTGAAATTGTGCCAAATCTCTTTTCTTTCTACTGCCAGAGATTGTCGTAGAGTTATCCTGATCAGACCCTTGTCCCTTCTGAATAACAAAAACATCATACGGAAGTTTCAACTGTGCCATATAACAACATCCAATCCAACCATAAGGTAAAAATAAGTATGCCTTATCGCCACAAATCCACCAGATATCTTTAAATGTTCCTATGGTAAAATGACCCGGTAAAGTTTGATTCTTTACACTTAGAGTTTTACTCAGTCGGCGATGTGGTGCATGAAAGGTCACTGTATACATGTCATCAATAGCCCTTCGATCACGTCGTCCAAATTGCATCATATAGTTATCACATTCTGATATTCCCATAAACATACCATCTCCACCATGAGTACCATTTGAACAAAAACAAGATTTAACCTTCACAGGTGTCACTTCCATAGGATCAGGGACTGCTGTCGTAATATCTTCATACTGATAAAGGAGATTTATATATGATAAGTTCTTCAACCAAGCACAATGACGTTGAGGTGTAAATAGATGCACCGACACGGCCATCCAATAATCATTTGATGCTTGTTGCTTAAATACCAACCACGATAGCGCATAATTTTGACATTTAGAAGTTAAAGGTTCTGGTACCGTCTCTAGAATTGAAGGCCATGTGCCTGGTGCTGGAACTCTCACGACACATGGACCACTCAAATTACTAGCCAATCTAACAGAGTGAGTCAACTGTTGGTACCACATATTTCTACTTGCCCACGGGTCTGCAATTTGCAACACCGAGGAATCAAACCCATAAGCTTTCCATTGGGTTTCATGCTTCTCTAATGCATGAAGATGTTTAGTCATGCCTTCTGATGTCCCGTCAGCATCTACAAAATCATCAATCAGATTCGACATAGTCATCTGAATTGTTTCAGCTGCCTTAACTAATGTAGATGTAGCAACAGATGTCAACATCATACCTACAGACTTTGTAGACACCGAAGAACTCATCATCGTTTCGTTGATAGTAGATCCCATCTTTACAACCTCACTTGTAAAATTACTAGGAGTAACAGAAGTAGAAATTGTCATCATCGCTGTTGTAACATCCTTTTTTACCAAAGTCGCAGCTAGAGTAGTAACCAAAGTTGATACGTTAATACTACTAATTATTCTCTGAGCTACAGTAGTAGACGTCATCTGTTCATCAGTCACCCTTGGAGTGACTAGTTGCTTTTGAACCTCTTTAGCCACCGTAACTACTTCAATAGGATCTAGGCCTTCTACCACAAGCATTATCTTACAAGTTCTATACCCTTTTACCCAATAATTGTGATATGGTACAAATTTAAACTCTGGATCCAAATAAGTGCATGTATATTCTCCCTGATCTTCCCCTGTTACATTGATTAGGACAAGTGTACAGTCGTCTGCAACCCTAAACAACCTTATGTGATTATACAAAATATACTTTCTTGATCACGAGGCACACTATTAATTTCAGGTCCTGTTAGCACTATTTCTTCACCACGAGCATTTTTCCCATTAGGGGAATTATTACCATCATTATTCCATTTTCCACATTTACATGGAAGGCGTGCTGAATTCCCTAACGTAGTTTTAATCACAATGTTTACAGGAATTTGAGTTGTAGAAATCATCTGAGGCTCAGCTGTATTTAAACGCAATATCTCTGTAACGTCAGTAACCTTCAGTTTTGAAAAGGTGGATGTCTGCTTTATTTTCTCAATCAGCGGGAGAGTTGATATGGTAGTCGACAGTTTTCCTACTTCAACAACCAGGGGTTTTGCAATTCTAGTTTCATTTAGTACCACTAAAGTCACAATACTGTTTCTGTAACCTAACCCCGATTGGACACTATGCTCTCCCATATTTACTAATTTTGGGTCATAATATGTACACTTATAGTCACCTTGATCTTCAATCTGAGATCTACGTAAATAAAGACTACAGTCTCCCTCAATCTTTGACCTTCTTCGATCATTAAGCAACACATACTTTTCTAGTGGTGATGTCCCCAATAAATCAATAACCTTACCATGGCTATCTTCCCACTGGACTCGGAATTTCCCTTTCCCATTATTTTCCTTTGTACACTGACATGGGAGCTGAACTGACTTTCCCAAAATCACTTCTACTCTAGTCCTCGTAACGTTTTGGTCTAACCTTTCTTCGGGTTGGCCTTGGACTCCTTGGCCCAACTGGGTCTGTGGATTTTCCTGTAGAGGCATCACAGCCCTCTGGAGCCTTTGACGACTCATGCTCTTGAGAAATAGACTCTGTTGTTTCTGGGACATGTTGTAAATCAATGTCACCAAATCGTCTTTCTTGCTCCTGGACTGACAAGTCATCCCTGACATCATCAAAAGTGTAATCAAAATCATCATGCATAGCCCCAACATGGTCAATCCCTTCTTCTGGGTCTTGACCTTGGGGGTCTGCATGAACCTCTGCTGCTTCTGCAGCTTCTGTTGGCTCTCTTGCGCTTTCAACATCTTGGTTCTGTGATCGTGGAACCTCTTCTGTTGGCGCTTTAACACAATGTGATAAATGATACCAGGTAGGAGACCCTTTAACCTGGACTGCAGTTCCCGTACTGCGGACTACTTTAAATGGTCCTTCGCGGCGTTCATTAAACCACTTCCTCCTAAACACCTTCACGAATACCTTGTCTCCAGGTTGCACTGCATTCGTCTTTTGCTCATTGAGTCTCTCTTGCACCTCCTCTCGTTTTTGCCTGTCAGAGACATATGTGTATATTCTCTTATGTAAAGCAGCCATGTAATTAACATACACTCGCATTTCATCTTCTAAAAGGGCTAAACTTGGACCCTTGCCACTTGTACGCAAACAAGGTGTCGGCATCCGTCTGCCCATTGCCAACTCATGGGGTGTCATGCGCAAATCACGGAGCCCACTTGAACGACACACCATTAACGCCAGCGGAAACGCTTCCACCCAATTCAAACCTGTGTGTTGGCAGATTTTAACAATGCGGTTTTTTAACACACCATTCATTTTTTCACAAGCACCTTGGCTTTGCGGATGATAAACAGCTCCTAGACGTTGTTTAATTCCCAATTTTTGCAGAATTAGTCTTACTGTTTTATCTACGAACTCTTTCCCATTATCTGAGGATATGCGGTCTGGGAGTCCCCACCTGCTTATAACCTCACGACACAAAAACTTGAAAACTTGGCAGCAGACTGAGCATCTTTCCGCTTGGTTGGACAGACTTCAACCCATCTTGAAAATCTATCCACAACAACTAGCATATATCTTTTACCTCCTACTGGTCTTATCCTGTCAACAAAATCCACAACTAACTCACGCATAGGACCTGTTGGCGTTGGAATGTAACCGGGAGGAACCATCACACCCCTACGAACGTTGTTTTTTAGACAGATAGTACACCTGCCTATGACATAATCAATCTGCTCATGCAAATACAGTACCCAAAAACCATACTTTTTCTTAATCTTTCTCCTAACTCCCCCCTTGCACTCGGGCTAAACCATGTGCTTTCTAAATCATCAGACCTAGCAGGTCTAACAATTTCCTTATCTGAGCATTCACTTAACTCTCTACTTCCTGAACCTTCACTATTCTACCTTACAATTCCTTCAACATAAATCTAACTCCTTGACCTTTCCTGTAAACAACAGAAAAGTCCTCTCCAACCTCAACATCCACCATACTCCTCTGAAATCTCCTCTGTTCTGTAACATTCACAAGCAAAATGGCTTAGCTGTCCACAATTATGACACACTCCTGAAGACTGTTGGAAATTTCCTCCTCTGCCTCTTTCTAAACTTCCTATCTGTGGTTGGTCAAAAACTGACTGTGGAAAAGGTGCAGTGGGGATCATGGATAACAGCTGAGGTAGCTGAAACTGGATCTGGTCATGCTGCGGCTGTGGTGGTAATTGATTTGGTTGATGCTGACTTTGCATAACCACAGCTTGTTTCATCTTATTATCCACCAGCTGTAGTTGGTTAAGCTTTCTAAGAGTTTCCTGGTCCTGTTTCTTCTGGACTGGTAGATTCACTTATGTTCACAAGGCATCTATTTATAGACCTCTCAATCTCTCTTAAAATCCTGCATCCATCATCTTCCACCCCTGCATCGGCTGCTAGCTGGTGAAGATATGTAGGACCTTCTCTCTCTGAGTCTCCATCACTATCACTCTCATCTGTGACGTGATAGTTGCCCTCCTGTCTAATCACTGGGAGCTGAGGATAAACATCAGTAAACTTCACTTCCTTCTCATAAGGCGGGCGCTTCTTTACTAAGGCAGTATGTGAGAAGGGTGTGTTAACCTTCTCCATTAACTTACCCACTGCCTTATCATTTTTCTGTATTTCTTGCATACCGCAGCCTCTTTTTTCGTTTGCAGCTTCTAACAGTTTCTGTCCTTCATTTTCAAACAACTGCAGAACGCCAAGCTCAGTTTGTCTTTTCTCCATACGCCTTTTTCCCTTTTTCCCCTTCTTCTGCTTTACCTTGTATATAGACACAAGTACCTGTATTGTTTTGATCACATCCGGGTTCAAAGTCCCTTCCACTGGCCAAGGCTGGTCAATGTCAGGCCAACGCTTACTCCATTTTTCTGATATTTTTGGAATATCTTTAACAAGAGGATTAGTCTTCTGTACTACATCAACAGGAGTGATTGATTTTGTAATTTTGGTGTCCATCTTTGACATTACAATGACCCTCTTAGTTCCTCGTATTGTAAGTCAAACTGAAATTAGTCAAACTATTTAGAAAGTACTGTTACCACACTTGAAAGTGAATGAATTTGCCAACCCCAAAGGAGACCAAAGCCTTCTTACTATGAAAGCAAAAGCACTCCTTTATCACCGAATGCATCTAATCACACTTATTTAGCTTAAAATTATGGAAATAATGTCAATGTTCCATCTCAAAATAGCCCAGGTCAAGCTAGACCATACTCAAACAATGAAACCAGCATTCACAGCACTCAACCGCATTTGAATCAAATCAACTTTTCCATAAATGATCAATCAAATCAAAAATACTCCATTATTGACCAAATGCTTCAATTAGTCAGTCTGTTGCCAAGACTTCCTCCTATATAATTGTAATATGATACATAGAAGAAACAATGTAAGCCTCTATGTGAAAACAGACTAAACATGTATCAAAGATGTTGACTATAAAAATGTGTATACACAGATAGAAAAGTTCAGGTGTTTGTTGAAAGAGTTTGTGGATAAAACCGCACTGGCCTTGATCAAGCTGGATTCAGGATCCCTACATGCTGTCATCCGCAAGCTTCCAGTGTCTGTGAAGTACCCGCCAGGTATCTGCTCATCTGCCCTTTTTGGACTGATCCAGTTCAGACACAATCCATCTGTCTGTCTTCCCTTTAGCTCTCACACAGCATAGTAAAAACAGAGAAGACAAAAAAGAAACAAAACAAAAGTTGAGTGTCTTAGGGTCACTCTGAATCCATATACACAATGCAATAACAATTCAGTGAAATATGCACACATTATCTGTAATCTTTATCTATTTTTTTTTATCTATTGCAAAGGCTGTCTCCCTGCCTGGGGTGTGTTTTCCTCTCCACTCCCCTTAACAGGAGGAGTAAGCTAATTGGCTTTCTATGTGAGGCAACGCCTCTTGGACCCGCCTCCTAATTTTAGCAAGGGCTTCCAGTCTAACCTGGCTGTCAAAGGGTTAACATCGTCTCCAAACCCTATGGTCCAAACCTAGTGCATTTAATGCACAGACAGGCGCATCTCACCCGTGGGTGTTGTGGCACCCATACTTTCACTGAAATGTACGCTTTTTACTAGTGGAGTCATTAAAAGAAAACTTATCGGTCAAGTAAGATTTATTAAGTGACAACTAAGCCAATCATAGCTATTTGATTACAGTTGAAGCACGGTAAGGTTACATTTGCATTTCACATTTTATGTGAAGACCGGAAATAAAGAGACTGAGGCGTAAGGCAATAAGAAAAGCAAAATAATGGCATCACAAAGAACCGTTTTGAATCTGGTTTCTAGAGCTGACTGGGTTACTCACAATGGATGTTCATAAAGTTAGTGTCTAATTATCTTTTGTAACTTTGTCTTGTTATATGATGTTTCAGCTAAACTTAGTTATTGGACATTAAATGAAACAGAATGTGTTGATTTCGTAGAGGGTGGTAATATACTAGCACAGAACACACACTTTTAAGATCACTGCTACACCCCTGTGCACAGAGTCTATGCACACACAAAAATCAGCACAGTATCCTCCCAATCAACAGCCAAATAGAAAATGTATTCTCTAATAGTCAAAACCAACTTCTCTACCTATTTTAAACCAAACTATATGTTCTTTTGAACAGACAAAATTTGCAGCATAATGTGGTCACACACATACGCTCAAACAGACAGAAAGAGAAGTTCACACTCCAATCAGCCGGCAGTTCTAAACTTTATCAGGAATTTTTCTGTTCTTTGATCGAATCTTGCTACCTGAATGGGTACAGACTATCCTCGCTGGTCTCTCCACTTCTGTTAAAAACAGATACTATATATACTTATGTTATGTATAAACGTCCTTTATTAGGCTCATGTGTATTTATCAGATTAAACAAACATCCTCTGAGGGGCTCATATTTTTATCAAATCGAATATATAAAGTCCCCTGAAACAAAGGGCTCATAGGTTTTTAACACTGATGAAGATCAGATAAGTAAAAGTCCTCTGAAACAAAGGCTCATATTTTTTATCAAATCGGATATATAAACGTCCCCTTAGACAAAGGGCTCATAGATTTTTAACACTGATGAAGCAAAAATGTGCCCTCTTATAAGTTACTAAATCGCCTTTGAACCAATCACCTGCTATATATGCCTATTTAATAATAAATCTATTCTATTTATCAATCACACATATACAAGAACATTTCCAGATCAAATACACATCTTCACACCACACAGACCTCTCAAACACATCCAAATCACAACACAAGAGACAAGACACAGACAGAGACAGAGACCATCCAGCAGCCACACACACACAAACACTTCAGGCTGTATAGAGCTTGAGCGCACACACATTCCAAGACAGCCGCGCCTCAGCGAGCGCACACACATTTCAAAAACAGCAGCGCCTCAGCGAGCGCACACACATTTCAGTTCAAATTTTGAAGTCGACTCATTTATAATTTTCCTCTATCAAATTTTTTACTTTGGTCAAACTTTTAACAAATTGTCTTTTAACAAATTACTTCACACTGCATGCTTCAATGCACACTTTTTCCTTTACTCAGCACTTTTTTCCACTTTTCTCAAAACTCTTTTGTATTCTATTCCTTATCTTCACTTTTCATCTTTTTACTTCTCATCTTTACACTTCTCATCTTTATTTCTTCTCTTTTATTTACCTACATTATACGTTTATAATTTATCCAAATACCCTGGCCAGGGATCCCCTTTGTTTTATTTTTACTCAAATTTGACTACTTCTTAAAGCCAACTTTCACTTCAGTGTCTAATTTACACATGACTTACTGTTAAGAGGATACGGGCCCTGTCCTTGTTAAACTTGCATAGTTTTTTAGCTAACTGGTCTCGTTACTAGTTGCGCTTATGCTATCATTACCTTTCAACTTTATTCATCTCTTCTTTATTCCCCTTTAATTACATACTTTTTAACTCAATAAACCCCAATTTAGACAGAGAATTACTCCAACATCAACACATCATTGCACTTCAGTTCTTTGACAGTGCGGCCAAAATTGCCGAGAGACGACAGAAACAGCTCCGCAATATGTGCAGAAAAAAGAAAGAAACACTTACGAAGTGATGGAAATAATGAACAAGCTGTGGTCCCCTGCAGAAGGCCCCAACTGATCCTGTTCCGTGACGCCAAAATTGATGTGGATTTCCTTGTTGTTGATATGTTTGATGATGAAGAAATTCGCCGTTGAGACTGACTTGCTTTCAAAGAGTATAATTTTATTTAAGCAAGAAACAGAATCACTGGTCACGTCTGACCAGGAGGATCAAGAAGCCAATAATGATCTCCCCCGAACACACAGAGACAATTGCTTATATGCATCTAAACATCTGCTTTTCGTCATGGGTCATAAAAACATCAAGTTACACAACCATATATGGCAATACTCCTATACAACACCTCAATGTAAACATTCCACTTGAGGGGACTCCTAAATCTCCTTCAGATACTATCTCCAGACGAGCCCGTTGTAAACTTAAAGAAGCAGTATATTATCTCTGTCCTGGTTACATCAGACACTTCATTACAAAGCAGCAGGCAGGTGAGAGTGAGTAACCATGGTGACTGTCTGTCTGTCAATCAACGATGTCCCGCCTCCTCTATGAATTAAACTCTTCTGTCAGTAAAACGTACTTTGATCATGTGTCACAGAATGAACACATTCTGTATTATGTTTGATTATATATAAACTAAACTAACGTTAGTCCAATAATGTCATAAAAACAACAAAGATTGCAGAGCCTGTATGAAGCTCCAGCTGTAGGAACTCTGCAGGGCTAAAATAGAACAGAAACACAAGAACTCGAAGTCTGCATGTTTTTAAATGAATGCATCACTGCGTGAAAATGTTCCTGATGAACATAAAAAGAGGACACATAACTAAATCCTAATTTCAAAGTGGTGAGGAAAACCTTCAAATTGTGCATAAATATTGATCAAATCGAGGGAAAGACATTTCTGTTGTTAAAGATGTTCTGGGTGAGAGACCTCCAGACCTCCTACAAAGATGTTTTTCAAATAGATTAAACTTGTCAGCAATATGACCGCTATGGACTTTCAAGGTAGAAATACTCAAAACTCTTTTGTGTTTTGTGTTTTTGATAAAATAACAATGCTAGAATAAAATACAGACACATTTAGGAAAAGTCATGGTCCTGTAGTTACATAGGTTTTATTTTAAGTAAGTTATTACATTGAAAAATAAAACAAACAGTCAAAATGACTGCCTTGGTCTTTCTAGTGTTAAAGCTGCTCCATAAGCATTTTCACTTGCAATTCATGAGGGAGGGCAAAGTCTCTGGACCGCTGCTGCTGTAGCCAATATAGAGAACTACTGACTGGGATTGTACAAGTTTACTGCCACATAATTTACAGCTTTAATAAGCGTCAGTAGTAATGAGTAAGAAGTGCTGAGTAGACAAACGTGGCCCATTAGATGGTGAAGATATATTGAACTAAAAGACTGCTGTTTCAAGCCGCGATATCTAACCCCGCCCTGTGAAGTTTCGCTTTTAATCTGAATTTAGTTACAGAGGCGAGATGTTATCAGCTGAGCCATCAGGGAGCGCAGCGCTGTATGAGTGTACATGTCTGACTGCGTGTGTATGTGGAACTCCTGCTTCGGCAATGCTGAAACACAATGTGAATTCACAGACCTGGACACAATGTATAATGCCATCGCAGCATCAATATGAATCTATAAAGACGTGATGAAGGCTGAGCTGAATTGTGACACTTAGGCAGAAAAAAAGCAATGTGAAAAGGACTAATGATGGAGAGATAAAGGGGAACATATAGAGTCAGTATGTAAACAGACACAACAAATGGGCCATGTGAGAACAATCGGTCTGCCAGGGTCAATGGGAAATGGAAACAGCAACAGTATGATGATGTTCTGTCTCAGTGATACACAGAGTCAACAGCTGCTTGACTTGTTAAAAGCCTCTCAACAGGCTGACTGCCCCCCCAAAAAAATCTGACTTGTATGCACGAAATGGCACACAGAGAGAGACACAGACACAGATTTACATTCACACACATTATAATCAGAATAGTTCACATTATTGATCAGGCTGGCAGTAGACGGGGGGAAACTGTTCCTGTGGCGTGAGGTTTTGGTCCTGATAGACTGCCGCCTCTTACCAGAGGGTAGGGTCTTGAACAGGCCATGTCCGGGGTGAGAGGTATCGGCCACAGTTTAACCTGCACACCTCAGGGTCTTGGAGGTGTACATGTCGTGGTTGCAGCTAATCACCCTCTCTGCATACATAGTGCACTTATCAAAAGATGGGCTTCCCACCTTGACGCTAAGAGGCAGAGCTAGACTCAAGAGTCCATGGCTGTAGATACACTTTAAAAAAAAAAAATATATATATATATATATATATATATATATTAGCTAAAATGACAGAGCTTCTGTTCATATTCTTGAAAGCAGAAAGATCCACTGCATTCTGGTCAACCAACTAAATCAGTGGTGGTCCGAGTTGTTTCCAAAAGATCCATTAGCAGATCTATTTGATTCAAAAGGCACATTTACAACAATTTCATCAACATTTTGCTTGTAAAAATAAAAACTGAATTCCCAAATTGTTAAATTTTCATCAGTTTATTCAGTGAAAAGTGTTGTCTCAGAAATGCCATATATAAAGATGTTACCTGAGGTTAATAATTAAATAATAATTATAAAGCCTTTCTGAACCAACTATAAAAGAATGCATATATCATAGGGTTCACAGCAGAATTCAAGTATGCCAACCATGCAAGTGTTACAATAAATTTTGGCGGTATTGAGTAACTAACAAAAGGATTGATGATGTTAAAAACAAAAAATGGAGTCGTAAAGCACAGAAAAACCCCCATTACAATAGCCAGGGTTTTAGTGGCTTTTGTCTGGCTTGTGTTTGACTTTTTTACTGAGTTCACACATCCTGCATTTTGTATGCTGCGAAACTGTTTCCGTGCCTCAAGGAAAATCTTAAGGTAAACACAGAGCATTATTATTCCGGGCAAGTAAAAAGAAATCACTGAGAAGACAGTACTAGACACTCCACTCATAATCAAAACACATCCTCCTTCACATACAACATGGTTATAATAAAACTCTTCAACACCCAAAATATTTAACTTCAGAAAAATCATTCCAAAGCCTAAAATAACTGAAAAACTCCAACTGATCAGGATCATGACCAAAACAACATTCACAGATATTTTTCTTCTGTAAAGCAGAGGTTGGCAAACAGCGTAGTATCGGTCAACTGCTATGAAGGAAAGAGTGATAATTGATGCTGTACACAGCGTGGGAGCAGAACTCATGTAGACATTACAGAAGAAGTCGCCAAAATACCAACAAGACTCAATTGTTTGAATCATAAAAGGGAACATGACTATTATCCCTGAAAGCAGGTCAGACATAGCCAGAGACAAAATCAGATAATTTGTTGGAGTATGGAGCTGCTTAAAATAAGCCACTGAGAAAGTGACCAAAAGGTTTCCACACACTGTTAGAATGATTATGACCCCGAAAATGATGTAGAGGGTAACACGTAGGGGTATGGGATAACTTGACTTCAAACATGAAGTGTTTCTGGACTCAAAGCAGCGTTCTGGCTCCATCTGTTTGAAAGGAGACGAGAATTGAACAAAAATAGGAATGGATTCAAATGCACATGATATTGCTTTCTAAACAATAGATGTATCTTTATTATTAAAATCAATACACAAGCTCCATTCACCTGTTTCATTTAACATTTGCTGAAAAAAACAAACTGGTAACATATTGCAAAACCGTAACCTGATGGAAGAACAAAACTTGATGTATATTTTGTTGAGAATAAAGTTTGGCTCATGATTAGGGACTCAAAATCAGGTCTCAGCTGTCTATTTATTTTGGTTCATGATTCTGCACACAGCTTAGAACTACTGTAAAACATTAGGTTTCATTAGGCCTACCCCATTGCTAATAGACAGTCTGCTCAATTACAAAAACAAACATTTCCAGACATTAATTTTGTCTTCTTAAAGAAATAAGAAATATGAGCATTGGCAAGTTTACATACTGTACAAATACATACCTACAAATCCTACACTTACCTTCCACAATTAGAAGGACAGTGTGGCCAGCAGAGCACAGTCTGCCACATGAGGTCAGCTTTTCTTCTACCAAATGAGCTCTGCCTCTGTGGCCAGTAAAGTCAGAGTTTAAATAAAAGACCTTCAGAGATGGAGGTTGGACAATCTGTCCCAGCAGACAGAAAAAGAGATACAGCAGGTAGTGAATGTCCCTTTACAATTCAACAATGGGTTCTTAGCTGAAAGATTTAAAGTTAACCTTTTTAATGTTTGGCTGGGAGTTTTACAAAAGGCCGACATGAGTCACTTTTTTTGGACTAGTGGCTCAGATGGCCAAAGACAAACTGGACTTGATGTCAGCCCCATGTGCATGTGTTTAAGAATCTTATTATTTATTTTTTCTTGCCACAGCAAGTTGCTCCCTGACCTGTCCAACCTGCCCAGTCAGTCTGCATGTGCAACATGCGACAGAGAAGAGAATTATGGCTTGAGCGTAGTCTTATAGTCTGAGGTTCTGCAACACCTCTTCAACCTGAGTCTGAGCCAGGAGAGGATACCGGTGCTGTGGAAAATGTCCTGCTTGGTCCCGGTCCCAAAGAAGACGACACCATCTGATCTCAAGGACTATCGACCAGTGGCTCTCATATCTCATGTGATGAAAGTGTTGGAGAGGCTCGTATTGACCCACCTCAGGCCGCAGGTGAAACCATCCCTTGACCCTCTACAATTTGCCTACCAGCCACACCTGGGAGTGGACGATGCCATCATCTACCTGCTGCAGCGTGCTCACTCACATCTGGAGGGAAACGGCTGCACTGTGAGAATCACCTTTTTTGATTTCTCCAGTGCATTCAACACCATCCAGCCACAACTGCTGGAAGAGAAGCTGCAGTTGATGGGTGTGGACTCGTCCATCACCTCCTGGATTACTGACTACCTGACAGACAGACCACAATTTGTCCGACTTGGCAGTGTTCAGTCTGGAATGGTGGAGAGCAGTACAGGAGCTCCACAGGGGACTGTGCTGTCTCCTTTCCTTTTCACCTTGTACACCTCTGACTTTCAGTACAACTCCAGATCATGCCACTTGCAGACGTTTTCTGATGACTCTGCGGTGGTGGGGTGTATAAATGATGGGCAAGAGGGGGAGTACAGAGAGCTGGTGGATAACTTTGTGGAGTGGACAGGAAGAAATCACTTGATTCTGAACTTGGATAAGACCAGGGAGATGGTGATTGACTTCAGAAGGAAGAGGACAGCGCCACCACCGCTATGCATCCTGGGAGAGGATGTGTCTGTGGTGGAGGAGTACAAGTACCTGGGTGTCAACATAGACAACAAACTGAACTGGAAGGCCAACACTCAGGCTGTGTACAAGAAGGGGATGAGCCGACTCTACTTTCTGAGGAAGCTGAGATCCTTCAACGTGTGCAGCAAGATGTTGGAGATCTTCTATCAGTCTGTTGTGGCCAGTGCACTGTTCTCTGCTGTGGTCTGCTGGGGGAACAGCATTGGAGCTGGTGAGACTAAGAGACTGGACAAACTGCTCTGTGATAGGCTGCAAGCTGGGCTCTTTTGTAGTGGTGACAGAGAGGAGGGCTCTGAAAAAACTGTTATCCATTATGGATAATCCTGATCACCCTCTGCACACCCTACTGGACAAACAGCGGAGCAGCTTCTCCAACAGACTGATCCAACTCCGCTGTCACAAGGACAGATACAAGAAATATTTCTTACCGAAGGCCATAACTCTACAACAGCTCCCCTCATGCGAGCAGAGAACTGTCATCATGATAATATCTGTCTCTCCTGTAATCTGTTCTGCACATGTTAAATTTACAATTTATCCCTGCACTCATGCTCACTTCATTTGGCTGTCTACTCGCCGTTATATTGTATAGTTTCTGCTTATAATATGTCTACACTCATGCACTTTAACTTATGTCAATACTGTCCATTTACTACTCTGTTTTTGCACATTTACATTTACATTTAATCTTTAATATTTAATTTATAACCATCTACGACTCTGTTTTTGCACATTTACATTCAATCTTCCATATTTAATCTTCCTATTCAAGACTAGTAATGCTTAGTGAAATCCTGGTTGTATATATTCACATTCTTATTTTTGATATCTTTTAGTACTTATTTACTTTGTAGTTAATATTATATTGTGTTTAGATTGCTAACATTGTGTTTTTTACTCATATTGTGTGTTGGATAACTTGCTGCTGTACCGCCACAATTTCCCAGTTTGGGATCAATAAAGTAACTCTATTTTATTCTATTCTATTCTATTCTATTCTATTCTATTCTATTCTATTCTATTCGGATTGTCACGCTGACACGTAGGGTTTAAAATTGGTTCTTAAATTCAAGTATATGTGAGGCAAATAGATTTAGTCCATGCTAAAACCTTAACAAACTTTTGCAAGATTCAGAAGTTTAATGTTAACAGGTTAAATCTAATTTTGAACTGGACATGGCGACAGCTACCACAAAACTCTGCCGCACGAGTACTGACAAAGACCAGAAGGAGAGCACACATCACACCTGTTTTAAAATCTTGACACTGGCTGCCTGTTAGTTTTCGTGTTGATTTTAAAATTATTTTATTAGTTTATAAAGCACTACATGGCCTTGCACCAGAATACCTATCAGATATGATTTTAGTTTATGTACCAGTACCACCCCTCAGATCCTCCAGTTCCTCTCTTTTAGTTGTTCCACAGAGCAGGACAAAAACCTTTGGTGATACTGTTTTCAGCTGTTACGCGCTGAGACTGTGGTCAACCTTCCTGAGGGTCTGAGAGGAGCCGAGAATATTGAGATTTTTAAACAGTCTTAAAACTAATTTATTCAGTCTGGCTTTGATATAGTGCTTTATATAAATTCAAATCTTAACATTATTGTATTGTCTTTTTTATCTTACTACAATTTTTTAATATTTTTCTCCTATGTATTTCCTATCTTATTGCTTTTATGCGTCGTATTTTATTTTTTCATTTTAATTTATTAAATTGTTATTGGTGTGCATTAGTCTTTCATTGATTTTATAAATGACTTTTTCGTCAATAACTTTTCTGCACTCTTGTAAAGCACTATGAACTGCAATTTAATTTGTCTGAAAGGTGCTATATAAATAAAGTTTGATTGATTGATTGATTGACTATCATTCGGCTCCAATACAGCACCTACAGGCCCCTTAACTCAGACTGAAAATCCTCAAAGTATTATATGACAAAAGAAACAATTGATTGGCAACTACATGTACTTTTTCAGGCTTTGAGAGAAAGGGGTTTATATATATATATATGTCTAGAGTTTGCTGAATTGTCTGAATCAAAAGAAGTCTTGAATGAAGTTTAATTACATGTCATCAAAATGAATTATCAACTTACCCTGTTGATTACTGAGGGAAGGACTTACTTAAGCTGCCTAGTTAATTGTCTAGATAACTAACTTATTTCAGAATTCTCAGTTGGAGAAAATATTCAAGGTATAATTCTGTTGTGACAGTTTTGGCATTTACTGTTTCTCAGTGAAGATCAGTTAAAGTTTGAAAGAGTCAAATGCTTCACTAATAGGTGTGCAGCTCTCCTATTGAATGATCAAAGCACCCTTTTTTATCAAGTTTTCGAAAGTCAAAACTCGAAAGTTGAAGACAAAATTATTTTAACAAAGTTATGATAATCTTTATCTGATATGTGTTTCACCTAAAATGACAGTAGCTAAAATGACATAGCTTGTGATAATACTCTTGGAGGAATCCCAGCAGAAAGATCCACTGCATTCTGGTCAACCAACTAAATCAGTGGTGGTCCGAGTTGTTTCCAAAAGATCCATTAGCAGATCTATTTTATCCAAATGGCACTATTACATCATCAATTACATAAACATTTTGCTTGTAAAAATAAAAACTGACTTCCCAAATCGTTAAATTTTCATCAGTTTATTCAGTGAAAAGTGTTGTATCAGAAATGTCAGATTTAAAGATGTTACCTGAGGTCAATAATTTAAAAGCCTTTCTGAACCAACTATAAAAGAATGCATATATTATAGGGTTCACAGCAGAATTCAAGTATCCCAACCATAGAAGTGTTACAATAAATGTTGGCGGTGTTGAGTGACTAATAAAAGGATCGATGATGATACGAACGAAAAATGGAGTCCAAAAGCACAGAAAGACCCCCATTACAATAGCTAGGGTTTTAGTGGCCTTTGTCTGGCTTGTGTTTGACTTTTTTACTGAGTTCACACATCCTGCAATTTGTATGCTGCGAAATTGTGTCTGTGCCACAAGGAAAATCTTAAGGTAAACACAGAGCATTATTATTCCGGGCAAGTAAAAAGAAATCACTGTGGAGACAGTACTAGACATTTTACTCTGAAACATAACACATCCTCCTTCACATACAACATGATTATAATAAAACTCTTCAACACCCAAAATATTTAACTTCAGAAAAATCATTCCAAAACCTAAAATAACTGAAATACTCCAACAGATCAGGATCATGATCAACACAACATTAACAGATATTTTACTTCTGTAAAGCAGAGGTTGGCAAACAGCGTAGTATCGGTCAACTGATATGAAGGAAAGATTGAGAATTGATGCTGTACACAACGTGACATCAGAACTCAAACTGATTTTACAGAAGAAGTCCCCAAAATACCAACAAGACTCAACAGTTTGAATCATACCAGGGAACATGACCATTATCCCTAAAAGCAGGTCAGACACAGCCAGAGACAAAATCAAGTAATTTGTTGGAGTATGGAGCTGCTTAAAATAAGCCACTGAGAAAGTGACCAAAAGGTTTCCACACACTGTTAGGATGATTATGACCCCTAAAATGATGTAGAGGGTAACACGTAGGGGTATGGGATAACTTGACTTCAAACATGAAGTGTTTCTGGACTCAAAGCAGCGTTCTGGCTCCATCTGTTTGAAAGGAAACAAGAACTGAACAAAAATAGGAATGGATTCAAATGCACATGATATTGCTTTCTAAACAATAGATGTATCTTTATTATTAAAATCAATACACAAGCTCAAAAACCGTTGCAAAACCGTAACCTGATGGAAGAACAAAACTTGATGTACATTTTGTTGAGAATAAAGTTTGGCTCATGATTAGGGACTCAAAATCAGGTCTCAACTGTCTATTTCTTTTGGTTCATGATTCTGCACACAGCTTACAACTACTATAAAACATTAGGTTTTATTAGGCCTACCTCATAGAAAATAGACAGTCTGCTCAATTACAAAAACAAATATTTCCAGACATTAATTTCATCTTCATAAAGAAATAAGAAATATGAGCATTGGCAAGTTTACATACTGTACAAATACATACATACAAATCCTACACTTACCTTCCACAGTTAGCAGGACAGTGTGGCCAGCAGAGCACAATCTGCCACATATGAGGTCACCTTTTTGTTCCACCAAATGAGCTCTGCCTCTGTGGCCAGTAAAGTCAGAGTTTAAATAAAAGACCTTCAGAGATGGAGGTTGGACAATCTGTCCCAGCAGACAGAAAAAGAGATACAGCAGGTAGTGAATGTCCCTTCACAATTCAACAATGGGATTCTTACCTGAAGGTTTTAAAGTTTTTTGTTTGGCTGGGAGTTTTACAAATGGCCGACAGGAGTCACTTTTCTTGGACTAGTGGCCCAGAGGGCCATTGACAAACTGGACTTGATATCAGCACTTGTGTATGTGTTTAACAATAATATATATATATATTTTTTCCATTATTACATGCCACAGCAAGTTGCTCCCTGACCTGTCCAACCTGCCCAGTCAGTCTGCATGTGCAACATGCGACAGAGAAGAGAATTATGGCTTGAGTGTAGTCTTATGGAGATAGTCCAGATTGTCATTTAAAGCAGAAATATTTAACGCTGTCACGCTGACAGGTTTAAAATTGGTTCTTAAATTTAAATTTAAAACATTGAATAGAGCTGTCTTCCTGGCCCCCTACTCCCTATTATCAATCCTTATGCAGGTTGCCATGTTAGTGACACTGAAGCTTCAGTGTTTAGCCAGCTCTGCATCAGTCTTGAACCTTTCTGTGTTCTAACCTCTTATCATTTTTCAAAAGCATCTCCAATATTGATCCTAGTTTGTGCACGTTTCTGCTCGTGGAGCTTATTAAAAACATGCAGAGGCTTTTTCAATCGGGTAGAATCAGTTTGATCTGAACCAGTTCACTTACCTGCTTTCATTGCATGCATTTAAACCGCCTGCAGTGCACCTGTGTGGGTTGCTTCTTAATAAAGTATTTTTTTAGTTTATAAAGCATTACATGGCCTTGCACCAGAATACCTATCAGATATGATTTTAGTTTATGTACCAGTACCACCTCTCAGATCCTCCAGTTCCTCTCTTTTAGTTGTTCCACAGAGCAGGACAAAAACCTTTGGTGATACTGTTTTCAGCTGTTACGCGCTGAGACTGTGGTCAACCTTCCTGAGGGTCTGAGAGGAGCCGAGAATATTGAGATTTTTAAACAGTCTTAAAACTCATTTATTCAGTCTGGCTTTGATATAGTGCTTTATATAAATTCAAATCTTAACATTATTGTATTGTCTTTTTTATCTTACTAATATTTTAAATATTTTTCTCCCATGTATTAATTTTACTATCTTATTGTTTTTATGTGTCATATTTTATTTTTTCATATAATTTTATTAAATTGTTATTGGTGTGCATTAGTCTCTCAATGATTTTATAAACTATTTTTCATCAATTACTTTTCTGCACTCTTGTAAAGCACTTTGAACTGCAATTTAATTTATCTGAAAGGTGCTATATAAATAAAGTTTGACTGATTGATTGATTGACTATCATTTGGCTCCAATACAGCACCTACAGGCCCCTTAACTCAGACTGAAAATCCTCAAAGTATTATATGACAAAAGAAACAATTGATTGGCAACTACATGTACTTTTTCAGGCTTTGAGAGAAAGGGGTTTATATATATATATATATAAATATATATATATATATATATATATATATATGTCTATACCTTTAGACATAGCTTTAGATAGCTGAATTGTCTGAATCAAGAGAAGTCTTGACTGAAGTTTAATTACATGTCATCAAAATGACTTATGAACCCTGTTAATTACTGAGGAAAGGACTTGTTTGGATAACTGACTTATTTCAGAATTCTCAGTTGGAGAAAATATTCAAGGTATAATTCTGTGTAGCTCTCCTATTGAATGATTAAAGCACCCTTTTTTATCAAGTTGACCTGAATGCTCTCCAATGGGGTGAAATTCTGAAGGACGCTAATTTACATATTAAGGAAAACTCGAAAGTTTAAGACAAAATTATTTCAACACAGTTATGATGATCTTTGGTGCTATATGGTTCACCTAACATGACAGTAGCTAAAATGACATAGCTTGTGATAATACTCTTGGAGGAATCCCAGCAGAAAGATCCACTGCATTCTGGTCAACCAATTAAATCAGTGGTGGTCCGAGTTGTTTCCAAAAGATCCATTAGCAGATCTATTTGATTCAAATGGCACTATTACATAATTAATTTCATAATCATTTTGCTTGTAAAATAAAAACTGACTTCCCAAATTGTTAAATTTTCATCAGTTTATTCAGTGAAAAGTGTTGTCTCAGAAATGTCAGATTTAAAGATGTTACCTGAGGTTAATAATTTAAATGCCTTTCTGAACCAACTATAAAAGAATGCATATATCATAGGGTTCACAGCAGAATTTGAATTTCCCAACCATCCAAGTGTTACAATAAATGTTGGCGGTATTGAGTAACTAATAAAAGGATTGATGATGTTACAAACAAAAAATGGAGTCCAAAAGCACAGAAAGACCCCCATTACAATAGCCAGGGTTTTAGTGGCCTTTGTCTGGCTTGTGTTTGACTTTTTTACTGAGTTCACACATCCTGCAATTTGTATGCTGCGAAACTGTGTCTGTGCCACAAGGAAAATCTTAAGGTAAACACAGAGCATTATTATTCCGGGCAAGTAAAAAGAAATCACTGAGGAGACAGTACTAGACATTCCACTCATAAAAAAAATACATCCTCCTTCACATGCAACATGGTTATAATAAAACTCTTCAACACCCAAAATATTTAACTTCAGAAAAATCATTCCAAAACCTAAAATAACTGAAATACTCCAACAGATCAGGATCATGATCAACACAACATTCACAGATATTTTACTTCTGTAAAGCAGAGGTTGGCAAACAGCGTAGTATCGGTCAACTGCTATGAAGGAAAGAGTGATAATTGATGCTGTAACCAATGTGTAAACAGAACTCATGTAGACATTACAGAAGAAGTCCCCAAAATACCAACAAGACTCAATTGTTTGAATCATACGAGGAAACATGACTATTATAGCTAAAAGCAGGTCAGACATAGCCAGAGACAAAATCAGGTAATTTGTTGGAGTATGGAGCTGCTTAAAATAAGCCACTGAGAAAGTGACCAAAAGGTTTCCACACACTGTTAGGATGATTATGACCCCTAAAATGATGTAGAGGGTAACATGTAGGGGTATGGGATAACTTGACTTCAAACATGAAGTGTTTCTGGACTCAAAGCAGCGTTCTGGCTCCATCTGTTTGAAAGGAAACGAGAATTGAACGAAATAGGAATTAATTTCGTCTTCTTGAAGAAATAAAAAATATGAGCATTACATACTGTACAAAAACATACATACAAATCCTACACTTACCTTCCACAGTTAGTAGGACAGTGGCCGGCAGAGCACAATATCCCACATATGAGGTCAGCTTTTTTTGAACCAAATGAGCTCTGCTTCTGTGGCCAGTAAAGTCAGAGTTTAAATAAAAGACCTTCAGAGATGGAGGTTGGACAATCTGTCCCAGTAGACAGAAAAAGAGATACAGCAGGTAGTGAATGTCCCTTCACAATTCAACAATGGATTCTTAGCTGAAATCTTTTTAAAGTTAACTTTTTCAGTGTTTGGCTGGGAGTTTTACAAATGGCCGACAGGAGTAACTTTCCTTGGTCTAGTGGCCCAGACGGAATTTGAAAAATTGGACTTGATGTCAGCACCTGTGTATCTGTTTAACAATCTCAAATGTTTTTATTTTATTTTATTATTTTTACTATTATATGCCACAGCAAGTATCTCCCTTACCTGTCCAACCTGCCCAGTCAGTCTGCATGTGCAACATGTGAGAGAGAAGACAATTATGACTTGAGTGTAGTCTTATAGAGATAGTCCAGATTGTCATTTAAAGCAGAAATATTTAACGCTGTCACGCTGACATGTAGGCTTTAAAATTGGTTCTTAAATTCAAAACATTGAATAGAGCTGTCTTCCTGGCCCCCTACTCCCTATTATCACTCTTTATGCAGGTTGCCATGTTAGTGACACTGAAGCTTCAGTGTTTAGCCAGCTCTGCATCAGTCTTGAACCTTTCTGCGTTCTAACCTCTTACCATTTTTCAAAAGCATCTCCAATATTGAGCACGTTTCTGCTCCGTTATGCTATTAGAAACATGCAGAGGCTTTTTAAGTTGGGTAGAATCAGTTTTGAACCAGTTCTCTTGCCTGCTTCCATCGCTTGCATTAAAACCGCCTGCAGTGCACCTGTGTGGGTTGCTTCTTAGCACAAGTCGCAATTAATGTCCACTTTTTACTGTCCTCCCTCGTCTCTTGTTGTCATTATATTCTCACACAACTTCCGCCAAACCCTTTCATGAAGTTATTGTCAAGATTTTCAATTCTCAATATCAAACATTGTTTGAAACAAATCAGCATGCCTGACTATAAGACTAACACTAAAATATTATCTGGTAAGATTATCGGTTCCGAGGTGCCTTGAATCGGGAATGACCCCACAATTGTTGGGAAGGAGGAATCGGACCTCAAATGGGCCCTATTTTCCTGCAGTCTGAACCAGGATTTACTAAATATATGTGAGGCAAATAGATTTAGTCCATGCTAAAACCTTAACAAACTTTTGCAAGATTCAGGGGTTTAATGTTAATAGGTTAAATCTAATTTTGAACTGGACATGGCGACAGCTACCACAAAACTCTGCCGCACGAGTACTGACAAAGACCAGAAGGAGAGCACACATCACACCTGTTTTAAAATCTTGACACTGGCTGCCTGTTAGTTTTCGTATTGATTTTAGTTGTTCCACAGAGCAGGACAAAAACCTTTGGTGATACTGTTTTCAGCTGTTACGCGCTGAGACTGTGGTCAACCTTCCTGAGGGTCTGAGAGGAGCAGAGAATATTGAGATTTTTAAACAGTCTTAAAACTAATTTATTCAGCCTGGCTTTGATATAGTGCTTTATATAAATTCAAATCTTAACATTATTGTATTGTCTTTTTTTTATCTTACTACAATTTTAAATATTTTTCTCATATGTATTAATTTTACTATCCTATTGCTTTTATGAGTCGTATTTTATTTTTTCATTTTAATTTATTAAATTGTTATTGGTGTGTATTCGTCTCTCAATGATTTAATAAACAACTTTTTTGTCAATAACTTTTCTGCACTCTTGTAAAGCACTTTGAACTGCAATTTAATTTGTCTGAAAGGTGCTATATTAATAAAGTTTGATTGATTGATTGATTGATTGACTATCATTTGGCTCCAATACAGCACCTACAGGCCCCTTAACTCAGACTGAAAATCCTCAAAGTATTATATGACAAGAGCAACAATTGATTGGCAACTACATGCACTTTTTCAGGCTTTGAGAGAAAGGGATTTATGTATATTTCTAGAGTTAGCTGAATTGTCTGAATCAAGAGAAGTCTAATTCTAAGTTTAATTACAGGTCATCAAAATGACTTATCAAGGGAGGACTTCCGGGTCACATATGGAGTAAACGTGTTTTCCTCGAGCTCCCACTCAACGCTATATACAGTATTACTACCTTTTTAAGCCTCATTTGCACATCTAGCAAGGTGGAACCCGGCAATTTGCTGATTGCTTACTATTCCCTATGCAAAAGATCCTGAAAATGTCAACGAAAGTGTCCAAAAAGAAATGGGATACACCGGCTCCAGTCACCACTGAGGATAACATGGCGGCCCTCATGAAGCTACTCGAGGAGCATAAAACTGCCCTCTGTGCAGAGTTCAAATCGGCCATAACACCACTGGAGGCGAAACTGGACTTTGTCCAAACAACGGTCACAGACCACGGACACCGTATTACCTCACTCGAGGCGAACGCTCACAAACTTAGCGATAAAATGGAGGTACTGGAAGCTAAATGCACGGCTATTGAAGATAGCTATACCAAGCTAAAGGCTAAAACTATCGACCTCGAGTTGCGTAGCCGCCGCACTACTATAAGGATAGTTGGCCTCCCTGAGTCGATTGAAGGTACGCAGGCTTTCTTCTCTGAACTATTGAAGGAGATTCTCGGCGACGAGATTCTCCCCAAGGCTCCGGAGCTTGACTGTGCCCACAGACCCCTTGTAGCCAAGCTAGCCCCAGGATCCAGGCCTAGAGTGGTAATTGCACACATTCATCATTCCCAAACGAAGACGGCAATAGTCCAGGAAGCCCGAAAGAAGAGAGGTAAGCTGTCTTACCAGGAAACCTGTTGCAATCTTCTAGGACTACTGCCCCGAAGTAATCGAGCAACGCGCCATGTACCGGGAGGTGATGTCGAAGCTGTACCAACAAGGCTGCAAACCATCGCTCCTGTGCCCAGCTAGGCTACGGATCTCGACCAAAGAGAGAAGGAAAAGGTTCTTAACTTCGGTGGAGGACGCCACAACTTTCTTGGAAACGCACTGTGGCGATGCGTTGTAATCCTCAACCGGGGAACAGTGGTAACTTTCATGACGGCGGTCACTGTCCGTGTTTACATGTGGCTATAATAATAATTAGTCTATAATAATAATCACAGCATAATGACTGTGGAGTGCTGTTTTAAACAGTACAACTGTGCCTTACAACTGTGTATCCGTTTGCCAATCCACCTATATGGTAGATGCTACTGTGCTAATAGCTTCGCCCGGCTAACACGGGGCCTACTTGGTTTGTTTACATTCAGGACTCCGTTACACTGTTGCATAGCAACAACGCCATGCGCCCCCCAACTGCCTGCAGGTTGTGCGGGAAAACTACCATACACAAAACTGAGCCTGGACTCCTCCTTACTTGGTTACACACTGTGTGTTGCACATTGGTTGTATAATAATTCCCTCACTCATATGCTAATATTACTTTTCTAAAATCCTCTATGCAAGGTGTAGTGAACATTTACATTTGAGGACCACTTATTCTGAGGCACTTATACAAGTATGGGACTGAGGCTGAGTAGATAGGAAGTACATGTATGGGATAGGAAAAGTTAGGAAGAGCTTGCAACTTGCTGTTGCAGTTGCTATCTGTGATGTTGTTCTTTGGGAAGTTCTCTTTGTGTTCTTTTGTTTTTTAAATGTTTTTGGGGATGGTAAGAGGTAGAGCTAGACTCAAGAGTCCATGGCTGTAGATACGCTTTAAAAAAATATATATATAGGTTTTAAGCTTTAAGACCTCAATATGTGTCAGCAATGGATCTATGATCAATAAAGTCCTATCTTCAAAGCCTGTGTGGTTCTATAATAAAACAAGTTGTGTTAATAGTTGACCACTTAATAAAAGGAAACCAGGCCAAGCTCTGCTCCCATATCAGTCAATATAGTTTGTATTGTATGGGCATTGAGTCATGCTTTGACATGTATTAGTTATCAATCTGTCATCCATCCATTCATTTTCTCCACTGCTTTTTCCCGTACGGGATTGCAGGGAGGGGGGGGAAGGAGCTGAGCCCAGCAGTCATTGGGCAAAAGAAGGAGTACACCCTGGACTGTTTGCCAGTCAATCACACAGAGACAGACAACCAGCCACACTCACATTCACACCTATGTATTTTAGAGCCTCAAATTAACCTAACGAGCATGTCTTTGGGCTGTGGGAGGAAGCCGGAGTTCCCGGAAAGAACCCACACATGCACGGGGAGAACATGAAACTCTACACAGAAAGGCTACCGCCCAGACAGCGATTCAAATCAGGGAACCACTGCACCACTGTGCAGATCAATCAGTCAGTTTATTTAAAATGATTTTCTCTTTTGATTTTATGTGACAGCTCTTGAAGGGCTCTGCTTCACACACCAGTTTCACATTCAAGTAAATCAAGGCAGGGGAGTGATTTAATGCTCCCATAAGAGCTGTTTATACCGCTCACTGCTGATGGAGCTCTGATTATATTGGAAGAGGCAGTATCCCTCGTCTCCTGTAGGGTGTGTGTGTGAGGGTGTGTGTGTATGTGTGTGTGTGTGTGTGTGTGTGTGATAAGCACAGCGAGCTGCTTTTGACACTCAAGCAGTTTTTTATTGGAGATATTAAGGCTGTTGATTCCAGTTATCAGTTAAAGTGTTAAAGAACATGTTATCACTCGCTGCAGTCATATTGTTTTTCTATTCTTTCATATGGAGTCATTTATAAGTTCTATCCTTAGCATATATATTTGCACTTATAAATAATCTATCTGTCGTATTCACACAAGTTTATAAAGACTGATGACCTCGCCATGCACGCTGCCTGGTTTTGAGAAGACATTCACATAGGAAATACTTAGTTATTAATTAAGTATCAGTTGTGATTGAAAGACCTTGATGCCATCACTCTAGAAAATGTCTTTAAGATATCATCATGGCTCAATGAACTACAGGAAATCAAGAAAATGGGCATTCAGGAGAACTATTTTATGATCTCTGAATGAACTTGCTACTAGCTTTTTATCATTCTAATATTCTAATTATGACTTTTATTTTATAAAAAATGATTTTTTTTTTGAGTTTGCAGTACCCTCTATAAACTGTAGTCTCACACAGGAAACCAACAAAGAGTGATGCAGCGAACTGCTCTATTATTGTCCAAGTTTCTGAAGATTGCAAAGATAGTTGTCTGAGTGGTCTTGTGCTTGCTTCCATATTACAGCCTAATAGGAGCCTCTATACATGTTGTGATCTGTGATTTTGTTGGATTGGCTTCCGGTTTTTCTGTCTAGGCAGCAGGGGCAGATCCAGGGAGTGGCCTGTGTGGCTGGGGTTCTTCTTGAAATCTGCTTTCCAAAATCAACTAGTGAAATGAGCTGCGTTGCAGTAGGCCGCTGTTAGATTTCTTTGCATTTCAATCTGATACATTTCCAGTATTTTAAAATAACAAATCATTAAAAAATGTTAAGAGGCTTTGTGTTTGTGATTTAGTAGCACACTATGCTGTCAGTGCACTGACTCTGTCCATGGTGCTGAAAAACAGCCTCACTCAACAAACTATTGAGTGTGTAGACTATCCCCACTCAACTCTTTGAACTCCTTGTGAGGTTCCCTGCTATTCTCTGTTCAACTCTACCGACCATGATCTCACTTAGTAGACAGAAATGGATGAACAAGGGTTTTAGGCCTTGTTATTTTCCCTCTGTCAAAGCACAGACGACCCCTGCCAAGTCTGATTCAGGTTGGTTTCAATCATCCCTGGTAGGGGTTCGTTTTTTTTTTTATGTGAATACTGAAACAATTTTGGCTGGACATAACTCAAAAATTATGAATCAAAACAGCTGGAGGTAAGATTTAAATTAGAGGCAAAGTCCACCTCTGTGCGTCCCTTGTGATTTTGGAAAGTAAAATAAAGAATATTTAACACAGTTACTAACCTGGAAGTAAAGGCATCACAACTTCAAACTGATGATGTCATCAAGTAACACAAGAAATAGTTTAAATGACAGCTCTGTGCTCACGGCTATGAGGACAAAATGTGTAAAACTCACCATAAAGTCAACATGGCTGCAGCTGTCACAGTGTTACAGTATTACTCAAATGTCAAAAGATACATTATATTTTATTGCACAATTGTAAATCCCAGAGTAACTATCTGAAAATATTGATAAAAAAATTGGAAAATTTGGTCTTGTAGTACATCGTGAAAATTAGCTTTGATTGTTGCCCAACCTCTTCTTTCTTTTAAATTATTCCAATGAGGAATTAAATTCTGGCAACATATCAAATTACCCCATAACAATGTGTCAGGTAAAAAAATATTTTTCTTACTGTCTTTAAGTACTCTTCACACAACTCTGTCCCATGATTAGTAGACAAATAATTATCTAGTATGAACATTTAATTTTTATTTAATCAATTTTGAAGTTAGTCTCTTGGAACATCCATATTTTTATATAAGATTCCCTGAGCAGCCCAGCAGGGGCAAACAGCCTCACAGGAGTATGTCTCCATGCACAGTTAGAGTGTGTGAAATATGTTTTTGCTCCATGCAGAGTCAGCAGGGCTTGTTCTCTCCTAGACTGGTTGGCTGGAGGGTTGAACACCCCGCCATCTCGAGCCAGAGGTATGAAATAATGACATACAAGAGAGATGCAGTTTTTTCTTTACTATTATTTCCGGTAATGAACTAGCAGCTGAAATGTGGCAGAGCAGCCTACAGGTATGAACAGACCTGTAGTCACACAGCTTCAGGAGGAATTTCTGAAAACCAGAGAATGACCTCTTCTTCAGACACCTGTGCAGCTGTTAGTGTTGCTGTCTTCACATATTTTGCAACTATTTAGTTTGATTTTTATCAGTTCCATTATACTCAAATGAATATTACTGATATATTTTCCCTTTAAGGTTCACAGTTAGTAATTTGTAAGTGTTCAGCATGATTATCTGTGTCGATATTATTACTGATAGTGTCAGTCTTTAATAACAGTTACTACTGTTGGAAATGATTTAAATCTTCACTTGCATGTCTCTCTGGCTCAACTTTCTCTATTAATTATTCTGATTCCTGTCAGGTTGAATATCATTAGAGTCCTCTGCTTTGTTGGAATCATTGTCCCTTTGAGATTAAGTTGCATTTTTGCCAAGCGGCAACCTCCAGTCTTGAAAAATGAAGCCAATGTGGAAGTGTAAAATCATGCAGTTTGTCAAGTGTCCGCTTGAGGATGGCACGCAAACACAAACAGGACCTGTGAACATGCATTAATGGAGAGATGTCATATGTGGCCTCTTGTGAGGATCTGATATTATAGAAGAATGTAAAGTCTCTTGCTCTGACGTTGATTGCTTACATTTTAACGTTGTCTCTGGAAAGCAGCAGTGTCTTCATGCAGTGCTCTAATAAAATATGGATGCATGGTATGCGTCTTGTTCAGCCTCCTACACAGCCCCTCAAATCCTCCATTATTAATATCAATGTTGAAGAATCTCCCACTCTGTGAGATCATGTCTCTTCCATATGCCAGCTCTTTCTGCTCTCAGCCATGTGAGACTAATCTGTTTTTTCTGCTAAACCTCATTCAACCTCTGACATTTGACCATTTTCACTGAAGATGACATCTTCAATAGAAAGCTATGAAATCTACATGTTTCCAGCATTTTTATACATTTCAAACATGTCATCTCAACATTTCAAGGATGCCTTTATAGTTATTAGTATGACATTTTTTAAACATATAGAGGGGGTGGCTGTGACTCAGTTGGTAGAGTCATCGCCTCTCGACCAGTAGGTCGAGGGATCGATCCCCAGCTGAGCAACATGTCCAATGTGTCCTTGGGCAAGACACTTAACCCTGCATTGCTCCCGCTGCTTCGGTGGCGGTGTATGGATGAATTACTGTTGTACTTAATCTCTGATGTATGTCGCTTTGGATAAAAGCATCTGCTAAGGGAATTGTAACATAGAGAAATGATTTTGAACTACTGTATGTTAGCAGATTTGAGAAGAAATAGCATCTAAGCTAACATTGCATCATATCTTTGTTTGTTTTTCCACTCTGGAGAAAGCAATGTTGTCACTCACCGTTCAGTGAAGAACTGAATGGGTACTTTTAATTTGGCAGATCTTCTGCTTCATCCCCTGATTCTGAATCAGATAGCTGAAATGGGTACTGCTCGACTTTGTGATGTCTGTGGAGGGAGGGAGATGTCAATCAAATGAGGGAGATGTCAAGCAAATGACTGTGATGTAACAAAATGTCAAAAACAGCTGAATTAGCTTTTTATCTATCGGCCTTTGGTAAAGGATCAAGTTTCAACCAGGTTTTCTTTTAGAAATAACACTTTGATTCACTTTGATTTGAGGTTTGTTGGACAGAGCCTTGAAAAGCATTAAAGTAACATTTGCTCCCATAAGGTAACCCCGGGTGATTCAGGAGGAGCTTTTTATGTTCCTATGTCAGATATCCATACCCATCAGGAGCTCTAGGATGCAACATGGAACTCTTTTTCAGCTCTTTGTAACTTTTTCGACTTCAAAAAAGTTGCTAATTGAAATCCTGCAGCAGATAGCAGGAGTGATTTTGTTCAAGCACGGAGTGAAAATAGCTGCCACTGTGCTCACATTCACTTCTCAGGCAGCACTTACACTCTGCATTCACATTCAGAGGCTTTCATCAGGATATCATTTACAACCCTGATGGTGGAAGTTTCAGCACTGACTTCATCTTTCACCAGTCAGGTCAGGCAGTCAGACAGGATAATATGCACACAGCTGGACAGTTTGACCCAGACAACCTCAGGACTGCTAAAGTCTCTATCCATACCAAACAACTGACTCCAGAACAGATAATACCGAAAGTCAGATGCTGTGAAGTGTCTGGGTTGGTGCTGCCCTCCTGAAAGCAGACTGCTGCTTTTACAGTTCTTTGAAACCAGACAGATGTGCAGAAATAGCTCATATAGATCCTCTAACCACACCAAAACCATTGCTCTGTTTTATTAAATAAATGGATTGAAGATTAAAGAGGAAAAGAAAGCCTCTTACTGCTGAGCAAACAAAGGATTCTGACAGAGCAGCAACTCTCTACTGTCATTGATTGTAGTCAATGGACTGGAAGAGGCTGCCACCACACAGAGGCTGTCTACAAGAAGGGTCAGAGCAGACTCTACTTCTTGAGGAAGCTTAGGTCTTTTAATGTGTATAGCAAAATGTTATCCATGTTTTATCAGACTGTTGTGGCAAGTGCCATTTTCTTTGCAGCCGTCTGTTGGGGCAGCAGCATCAGGGCTTGTGACTCTAAAAAGCTTAACAAGCTGATTAGGAGGGCTGGCTCTGTGCTTGGGACTGCTGTGGAGCCCCTGGAGGTGGTGATGGGGAGAAGGATGATACAGAAACTGTTGAACATTATGGACAATAACATGCATCCCTTACACAATCTTGTGTGTGAACAAAAGAGTGTATTTAGTGGGAGGCTACGGCAGCTAAGCTGCAAAAAGGTCAGATTTAAAAATACTTTTTTACCTACTGCAATTGCACTTTATAACGACTCCCCTTTAAGTAAGGACAGAAGACATTTAAACTTTTAAACTTTAGCCTGAGTTGCAAATATCACATATTAAACTGTATTGTGGGCTCATGTTTTTTTTGTATGGGTGGGATATGTATGTATATATGTATTGTGTTGTGTGTTTCTTGCCCTCTGTGTCAGTTCATTGTCGTATGTCGAATGTTAGTTGTAGGTCTATGTCGGTCGTCAGTTTACTAGTGTCTCCTTGTGTTTCCTCGTGGCTCCTTGTTTTCTCCTGTTGGATTTTGTTAGTAAGTTTTGTTGTGGACTTTTGAACTTTATTTAAAATAAATCTTTTTTTTTCAGATTCTGCACTTGGGTCCAGTTCCTTGTTGTTTACCTGAACGTAACAAAATAACTATTAACTAATGGTTAATTATCTATTTACCCTTAATAGATGATGGTTATTATAAAGTGTTATCTCAAGTTTAATTACAGGTCATCAAAATGACTCATTAGCTTACCCTGTTGATTACTGAGGGAAGGACTTACTTACTGAAAATATTCAAGATATGGTTCTGTTGTGACAGTTTCAACATTTCCTATTTCTCAGAGAAAATCAGTTAAAGGTTGAAGGTGACACATTCTCCACTAATAGGTGTGTTGCTCACCAAGGACCAAATCACCCTTTTTTTTCTAACTTTCTAACTGAATGATACCCAATGCGATGAATTTCAGGAAGAGGATTATTCACAAGTTAAGAAAACTCGAAAGCTTAGGACACAATTATTTTTACAATGTTGAAAAATCAAATCTATGTTTCACCTAAAATGACAGTAGCTAAAATGACATAGCTTCTGTTCATATTCTTGGAGGAATCCCAGCAGAAAGATCCACTGCATTCTGGTCAACCAACTAAATCAGTGGTGGTCCGAGTTGTTTCCAAAAGATCCATTAGCAGATCTATTTGATTCAAAAGGCACATTTACAACAATTTCATGAACATTTTGCTTGTAAAAATAAAAACTGAATTCCCAAATTGTTAAATTTTCATCAGTTTATTCAGTGAAAAGTGTTGTATCAGAAATGCCATATATAAAGATGTTACCTGAGGTTAATAATTTAAAAGCCTTTCTGAACCAACTATAAAAGAATGCATATATCATAGGGTTCACAGTAGAATTCAAGGATCCCAACCATGCAAGTGTTACAATAAATGTTGGCGGTGTTGAGTAACTAATAAAAGGATTGATGATGTTACAGACAAAAAATGGAGTCCAAAAACACAGAAAAACCCCCATTACAATAGCCAGGGTTTTAGTGGCCTTTGTCTGGCTTGTGTTTGACTTTTTTACTGAGTTCACACATCCTGCATTTTGTATGCTGCGAAACTGTGTCTGTGCCACAAGGAAAATCTTAAGGTAAACACAGAGCATTATTATTCCGGGCAAGTAAAAAGAAATCACTGCGGCGACAGTACTAGACACTCTACTCATAAAAAAAATACATCCTCCTTCACATGCAACATGGTTATAATAAAACTCTTCAACACCCAAAATATTTAACTTCAGAAAAATCATTCCAAAACCTAAAATAACTGAAATACTCCAACAGATCAGGATCATGATCAACACAACATTCACAGATATTTTACTTCTGTAAAGCAGAGGTTGGCAAACAGCGTAGTATCGGTCAACTGCTATGAAGGAAAGAGTGATAATTGATGCTGTACACAGCGTGGGAGCAGAACTCATGTAGACATTACAGAAGAAGTCCCCAAAATACCAACAAGACTCAATTGTTTGAATCATAAAAGGGAACATGACTATTATCCCTGAAAGCAGGTCAGACATAGCCAGAGACAAAATCAGGTAATTTGTTGGAGTATGGAGCTGCTTAAAATAAGCCACTGAGAAAGTGACCAAAAGGTTTCCACACACTGTTAGGATGATTATGACCCCGAAAATGATGTAGAGGGTAACACGTAGGGGTATGGGATAACTTGACTTCAAACATGAAGTGTTTCTGGACTCAAAGCAGCATTCTGGCTCCATCTGTTTGAAAGGAAACAAAAACTGAACAAAATAGGAACGGATTTTGTTTAAAAAAAAGAGTCATAGGAATACAGTTTGGCTTAAAATCAGTAAATCAAAATCAGGTCTCAACTGTCTATTTCTTTTGGTTCATGATTCTGCACACAGCTTAGAACTACTGTAAAACATTAGGTTTGATTAGGCCTACCCCATTGCTAATAGACAGTCTGCTCAATTACAAAAACAAACATTTCCAGACATTAATTTACTCGTATTAATGAAATAAGAAATATGAGCATTGGCAAGTTTACATACTGTACAAATACATACATACAAATCCTCCACTTACCTTCCACAGTTAGTAGGACAGTGGCCAGCAGAGCACAATCTGCCACATGAGGTCAGCTTTTTTTGAACCAAATGAGCTCTGCCTCTGAGGCCAGTAAAGTCAGAGGTTAAATAAAAGACCTTCAGAGATGGAGGTTGGACAATCTGTCCCAGCAGACAGAAAAAGAGATACAGCAGGTAGTGAAGGTCCCTTCACAATTCAACAATGGGTTCTTCGCTGAAAGTTTTAAACTTTTTCAATGTTTGGCTGGGAGTTTTACAAATGGCCGACAGGAGTCACTTTTCTTGGACTAGTGGCTCAGACGGCAAAAGACAAACTGGACTTGATGTCAGCCCCATGTGTATGTGTTTAACAATCATAAAATGTTGTTTGGATTCTGATTAAAACCTATAACAAGTTGCTACCCGACCAGTCCAACCTGTCCAGTCAGTCAGTGAAGAGAATTATGGCTTACTTAAGAGATAGTGCAGATTGTCATTTAAAGGGGCAATATGTAACTCTGACACGTAGGGTTTGAAATTGGTACTTAAAACTAAATTGAAAACATAGGAGAGAGATGCCCCCCCTGTCCCCATTGGTTAGTTGTTTCTATTTTAAATATAAATTTATCTTATCCTTGGGTGCATCAGTGACTCACTTCCCTTTGTTTTATATAATGGTCTTTATAAGTGATCATTGCAGGGGCGGTGGTCAGTTTGTATGTCCTCATGTAGGCCCCATGTACATAGGCTACAGTCCCCAAAGCAGGCAGCTTTGGTTTAAATCCAACCTGTGGCTCCCCGGCAGCATGCCATTCCCTACTTACTCACTCTCCCTGATTTCCAACTCTATCCACTGTCTTCTCTGTCATAAAGATATAATTATATAAGTGCCAGGCATTCATATGAACATGGTTGTTGTTGACAGAAAGGTAAAGCACAGAAAATATTTGTAATATATTGAACAATTAAACAGAAACATTTTGCTGGCTACAGCAGGAGAAAGGCATCTCAGCCTCACCAAGTTTATTATGTGGACAAATATTTTTTATTGTTATAATGTTACAATTTTTATTTTTATTGGAGAAGCAGAGTAAGGTTTTCTGGCACAACTTCACCGACTACCAAGGTGCACGGAGAGTGATAGACTTGAAAAGGTTAAAATACTCCAGCAACACTTGTAGTATGAAGATCAATTGTATTAACTCTCTTAGACCGATGCTGCTTGTGGCCTTCATCAGGGTCCTCCTCAGAAGGGCCGTAAGGTGTCAGTCTAATAGAGTTAATACAATTGACCTCCATAGTTTTTTATTCAGCAGACTGTAAGATAAATTCACAACTCTTTAACAGATTGAACATGTATTCTTGGTTGGGCTAGATATTTTCATTCATTCCTCAAAGGTGCCGCTGAAAGCTAAACAAGGAAGTGTCAAAGCATACCACGTGATGCGTCTGAACAAATCACGTTATCAGATACCAACACAAGCCAATGAGATTACATTCTTAGTGTTAAACCCCCCTTTGAACTTTCACTTTTCATTGCTGGTAGAAAGGAAGTGTCCTTATTTGGGTTACGTAGCGTTGTGCAGGAGAGAGAGCTTTGCAGAGATATCAGTCATGACGGCCATTACGCTGCGATCAGACAAAAATGTATTAAAGTATACACATAAATGTATAATTTGGATATTTGCTTTATGGTAGTTTGAAATATTCAGGGAGTGAACTAGCCCAAAATCTAAAAAATTGACCAATGCATAAAACATTTATATTTTTGCCTGCTGTGTCTCACCTTAGGATGACTATTAGTTATTATTATTCACTCATAAGGTTTTAGATAGGGTTATGATTTTTCATGGAATATTAGGATCCATGTTAATGTGGTTAGTACGTGAATTATACATTGTCGATCCAACATTTGATCCAAAGCTTCCACTGTTCACCAGTCCATATCAGTTCTATGTTTCTCCAAAACATTTGAAGAAGTCACACAAGCTGCACAAAGAAAAAGCCAAGAGTTGCTTTACAATGACACATCATGCTATTTCTTATTGTCTGCAAACTTTTGTTGAGTGTTCTGGAAACAGTTTGTTATGATCAAAAGTTGTAGTGTGTGTCTGATGTAATAATCAGCGTGACATAAACATCAGTAAGAGGTGTGAATGATGGTGTGGTGGGGACTCAGGCAGTCAGCCTCCTCTCCTCACTTCTCACACCTCCAAGTACAGGGAGCTCATTACCGCTGGCTGTACACTAGTGCACCGTCAACCAGGGAACTCATTATTTTCACAAGCGATGACTCTACCTGTGTTCTTTTATGGAAAAACATATTTGTGCCAGGTCAATAGATCCAAAAACACAATCGGAAACACTTGGAAAAAGTTTCACTTGGACTAAAGGATGACTAAACTAGATTTTGATGATCAAAGATTATATGGTGAATCATGATAAAGGGGTTATGACTACATACATATCCAAACAATTTTCCATACCTCTATTAAAACAAACATTTTACTACATTAGGCAACATCCCCATAAATTCCACATGTTGTGTTATCACTCTCCAGAGTGTCCAGAGTTGATACACATACATCCTCAGTTTCTTTCCTGTTCTGTATCTATACCTGCCTCTTTTGATCGAACATAGATCTAAAAAAGATATCGGCCGATAAATCTGTATCAGATTTTTTTCGGTCAATCAGTCAATTAATCATTATTTGTAAAGCGCCAATTCATGAGAAGCGCTATCTTGAGGTGCTTTACAAAAGAGCATATGGGATAATACGCAGGAAGGATTTCTCCTATGTATTCCTTGCGTTCCTGTTGTCTACACTTCCTTGCTGCTGAGGTGGAGGTCGGAGCAGGCCGTGCATGAATGAGGACGGTTGTTATTGGGACGACACAGTCAAATGGTTTTGGCTGGGCGTCGGGTGGTTGGGACGTCACAGCCCGATGGTGGAGGCTAGGCGTCAGGCTAGCCTCCACGTTGATGGTGGCCAGCATAACATCTTTATGAATTAATAGACAAATTTGGAGAAAATGGGAACAATTCATAGCTCTCAGACACGTGACTGGCTTTTTTAAGTTCATCCTTTATTTTAGCAGGGAGGACCCACTGACACCGAAGTCTCTTTTCTAGGAGTGCCCTGCAGCAATACAAAAATAGAAACCACACAAATATAAACATATTAACAGTTAACAATAATAGCATCTAGACACTGAAACACATATTCACACATGTAAACCATGTCCATGAATTCACATTGTGAAACAGTTGCAATTTGTAACACTCAGACACAAAATTTACTTAAAATCAAATATGTATTTATAAACAATAAATTGTCAAAAAAACAAGATATACCAAATTCAGGTGTGCTTGGCTAATGTAATTTAGACTTGATATGGATTTCCTTGTTGTTGATATGTTTGATGATGAAGAAATTTGCCGTTGAGACTGACTTGCTTTCAAAGAGTATAATTTTATTTAAGTAAGAAACAGAATCACTGGTCACGTCTGACCAGGAGGATCAAGAAGCCAATAATGATCTCTCTCGAACACACAGAGACAATTGCTTATATGCATCTAAACATCTGCTTTTCGTCATGGGTCATAAAAACATCAAGTTACGCAACCATATATGGCAATACTCCTATACAACACCTCAATGTAAACATTGCACTTGAGGGGACTCCTAAATCTCCTTCAGATACTATCTCCAGACGAGCCCGTTGTAAACTTAAAGGAGCAGTATATTATCTCTGTCCTGGTTACATCAGACACTTCATAGTCCCCCCTAGCGAGACTATAGTCTCGCAAACGAGATAAATTATACAATTATGATGTTAATTAGCCTCATACGAATCACTTCTGTCCATGCTTAACCTTAGCAATATAGTACAATTTTTATTTGTGTGAGAGCGAAAAACCCATCAGGCAGCTATCTTTTTTTATTATCCATCAAACAATCTAGACAGGAAAACCCTCTGCCCCAGGCAACCACCTATAGTACTCCAAACCAATTAGAAAGAAAAGGGTTATGAAAACTTTTTAGGCTGATATATAAATGCACACATTTAAAACCTCAGAAATAAAATCTAAAAATTGTCCAAAGTCAGGCTGGTCGACCCATCGCACCTTCCAATGGACCTTTCCCTACCTAACACCACTTTCCCTAAGGATCGATAAAGAAAGAAAACACCTGAGGTCCCAATATATGCATCTTATACAGTTCCAGAAAAATATGTCTTGCTAAAAATATCTACTATAAAGTAAAACATACAAAAATATTTATCAACAATACAAGTTACATTGTAATAAACCTTCAATGATTTTTCAATCGAAACCCTTCATCATGATGTCTTCATTCAGGTTTCCGTTGTCCATTTCCATCCTCCATTTTCTTAAGTTTGGTTGTTTCAAGTCCATTAATCTGGAAGGATCTCTGGACAATCAGCCACCCTCACATTGGTCTCCCAAATATCATCCTGGGAAGAAAAATCAACAGCCAGTATCTTTGTACATAAAAAACATCAAAAATATTAATTTTTGTATCATACTTTCACATTATTCCACTACATGATTAACATATACATGATTAATATACATGATTAACATATTCAATTCCCCCCTTTTATCAATTCACTTCCAGTACAAAATAATAGTGAGTCAATGTTGAATTCAGATATTCAAAAATTGATATTTCTCTCCAATCTCTATGACCTCCTCACCTTCACTTAGGTCATTACCACTCAGTAGCGGCATCTGAATGTTTTCTCCTGGCATCACAACTCCTACCCATCTCAATATCATAGCCTTAGCAAAGGTCAACAACAGCGTACAAAAACAAAACATCACACACAGTGATAGAAGGGTAGCCACCAAAATCTGAACCACTATAGCTCCTACTGGTCCTAATTGGTCTTGTAACCAGGTATTCGCAGACCATCCCGCTCTTTCTGATGGACCAAATGAATCCCTAATTAGTTTCAAAGCATCTATGACACTAGTCATATTGTCAGCGGCATCAGGAATCAAAGTGTAACAGGCTTCTCCAGTTAGATTCAAAGCTACACAGAGGCCACCTTGTTTGGCCAAAATGTAATCAAGAGCCATGTCATGTTTCAGCAACGTCAATCGATGACTCCTCTGAGTATTTGACAAATATTCAAAACCTTTTATGGTCTCGTTTGCAAACCCTTGCAGGGTATATGTAATATTATCAATATGATCAGCTAAGTATGTAACACCATACCATGGAAACAATCCTATTCCCCATTTCTCTCCCAAACTTATCCTCCAATGATAAGACTCCAAGTTGTGAAATTGTGCCAAATCTCTTTTCTTTCTACTGCCAGAGATTGTCGTAGAGTTATCCTGATCAGACCCTTGTCCCTTCTGAATAACAAAAACATCATACGGAAGTTTCAACTGTGCCATATAACAACATCCAATCCAATCATAAGGTAAAAATAAGTATGCCTTATCGCCACAAATCCACCAGATATCTTTAAATGTTCCTATGGTAAAATGACCCGGTAAAGTTTGATTCTTTACACTTAGAGTTTTACTCAGTCGGCGATGTGGTGCATGAAAGGTCACTGTATACATGTCATCAATAGCCCTTCGATCACGTCGTCCAAATTGCATCATATAGTTATCACATTCTGATATTCCCATAAACATACCATCTCCACCATGAGTACCATTTGAACAAAAACAAGATTTAACCTTCACAGGTGTCACTTCCATAGGATCAGGGACTGCTGTCGTAATATCTTCATACTGATAAAGGAGATTTATATATGATAAGTTCTTCAACCAAGCACAATGACGTTGAGGTGTAAATAGATGCACCGACACGGCCATCCAATAATCATTTGGTGCTTGTTGCTTAAATACCAACCACGATAGCGCATAATTTTGACATTTAGAAGTTAAAGGTTCTGGTACCGTCTCTAGAATTGAAGGCCATGTGCCTGGTGCCGGAACTCTCACGACACATGGACCACTCAAATTACTAGCCAATCTAACAGAGTGAGTCAACTGTTGGTACCACATATTTCTACTTGCCCACGGGTCTGCAATTTGCAACACCGAGGAATCAAACCCATAAGCTTTCTATTGGGTTTCACGCTTCTCTAATGCATGAAGATGTTTAGTCATGCCTTCTGATGTCCCGTCAGCATCTACAAAATCACCAATCAGATTCGACATAGTCATCTGAATTGTTTCAGCTGCCTTAACTAATGTAGATGTAGCAACAGATGTCAACATCATACCTACAGACTTTGTAGACACCGAAGAACTCATCATTGTTTCGTTGATAGTAGATCCCATCTTTACAACCTCACTTGTAAAATTACTAGGAGTAACAGAAGTAGAAATTGTCATCATCGCTGTTGTAACATCCTTTTTTACCAAAGTCGCAGCTAGAGTAGTAACCAAAGTTGATACGTTAATACTACTAGTTATTCTCTGAGCTACAGTAGTAGACGTCATCTGTTCATCAGTCACCCTTGGAGTGACTAGTTGCTTTTGAACCTCTTTAGCCACCGTAACTACTTCAATAGGATCTAGGCCTTCTACCACAAGCATTATCTTACGAGTTCTATACCCTTTTACCCAATAATTGTGATATGGTACAAATTTAAACTCTGGATCCAAATAAGTGCATGTATATTCTCCCTGATCTTCCCCTGTTACATTGATTAGGACAAGTGTACAGTTGTCTACAACCCTAAACAACCTTATGTGATTATACAAAATATACTTTCTTTGATCACGAGGCACACTATTAATTTCAGGTCCTGTTAGCACTATTTCTTCACCACAAGCATTTTTCCAATTAGGGGGATTATTACCATCATTATTCCATTTTCCACATTTACATGGAAGGCGTGCTGAATTCCCTAACGTAGCTTTAATCACAATGTTTACAGGAATTTGAGTTGTAGAAATCATCTGAGGCTCAGCTGTATTTAAACGCAATATCTCTGTGACGTCAGTAACCTTCAGTTTTGAAAAGGTGGATGTCTGCTTTATTTTCTCAATCAGCGGGAGAGTTGATATGGTAGTTGACAGTTTTCCTACTTCAACAACCAGGGGTTTTGCAATTCTAGTTTCATTTAGTACCACTAAAGTCACAATACTGTTTCTGTAACCTAACCCCGATTGGACACTATGCTCTCCCATATTTACTAATTTTGGGTCATAATATGTACACTTATAGTCACCTTGATCTTCAATCTGAGATCTACGTAAATAAAGACTACAGTCTCCCTCAATCTTAGACCTTCTTCGATCATTAAGCAACACATACTTTTCTAGTGGTGATGTCCCCTGATAAATCAATAACCTTACCATGGCTATCTTCCCACTGGACTCGGAATTTCCCTTTCCCATTATTTTCCTTTGTACACTGACATGGGAGCTGAACTGACTTTCCCAAAATCACTTCTACTCTAGTCCTCGTAACATTTTGGTCTAACCTTTCTTCGGGTTGGCCTTGGACTCCTTGGTCCAACTGGGTCTGTGGATTTTCCTGTAGAGGCATCACAGCCCTCTGGAGTCTTTGACTCATGCTCTTGAGAAATAGACTCTGTTGTTTCTGGGACATGTTGTAAATCAATGTCACCAAATCGTCTTTCTTGCTCATGGACTGACAAGTCATCCCTGACATCATCAAAAGTGTAATCAAAATCATCATGCATAGCCCCAACATGGTCAATCCCTTCTTCCGGATCTTGACCTTGGGGGTCTGCATGAACCTCTGCTGCTTCTGCAGCTTCTGTCGGCTCTCTTGCGCTTTCAACATCTCGGTTCTGTGATCGTGGAACCTCTTCTGTTGGCGCTTTAACACAATGTGATAAATGATACCAGGTAGGAGACCCTTTAACCTGGACTGCAGTTCCCGTACTGCGGACTACTTCAAATGGTCCTTCGCGGCTTTCATTAAACCACTTCCTCCTAAACACCTTCACGAATACCTTGTCTCCAGGTTGCACTGCATTCGTCTTTTGCTCATCGAGTCTCTCTTGCACCTCCTCTCGTTTTTGCCTGTCAGAGACATGTGTATATTCTCTTATGTAAAGCAGCCATGTAATTAACATACACTCGTATTTCATCTTCTAAAAGGGCTAAACTTGGACCCTTGCCACTTGTACGCAAACAAGGTTGTCGGCATCCGTCTGCCCATTGCCAACTCATGGGGTGTCATGCGCAAATCACGGAGCCCACTTGAACGACACACCATTAACGCCAGCGGAAGCGCTTCCACCCAATTCAAACCTGTGTGTTGGCAGATTTTAACAATGCGGTTTTTTAACACACCATTCATTTTTTCACAAGCACCTTGTCTTTGCGGATGATAAACAGCTCCTAGACGTTGTTTAATTCCCAATTTTTGCAGAATTAGTCTAACTGTTTTATCCACAAACTCTTTCCCATTATCTGAGGATATGCGGTCTGGGAGTCCCCACCTGCTTATAACCTCACGACACAAAAACTTGGCAACAGACTGAACATCTTTCCACTTGGTTGGACAGGCCTCGGGCCACCTTGAAAATCTGTCCACAACGACTAGCATATATCTTTTACCTCCTACTGGTCTTATCATGTCAACAAAATCCACAACTAACTCACGCATAGGACCTGTTGGCGTTGGAATGTAACCGGGAGGAACCATCACACCCCTACGAACGTTGTTTTTTAGACAGATAGTACACCTGCCTATGACATAATCAATCTGTTCAAGCAAGTACGGTGCCCAAAAACCATATTCTTTCTTGATCTTTCTCCTAACCTCCCCCCTTGCTACATGGGCTAAACCATGTGCCTCCTGGATCATCAGACCCAGCAGGTCTGGGGGCGCTACCAGCAGTCCTTCATGATTTCTCCACAGGCCAGTGGAATCTTGAGTGGCTCCTCTGTCTCTCCATAATTGTTTATCCATCGCAGAAGCAGCTTCTTGCATTGAGACAACATCCCTGAGCGTAATGTTATCCTCCAAGTCCACTTCATGGGTGACCATGTGAGATTGCAATGGAGTTGAGCATTCCCGGTTTCTTTGATCATAGCCCTCAAAGGCCCTGTTAGAGTGGCATAGTCCTCCACCCATGCTGAAGAATATCCCGCAATTCCAAGAAATGTTATCATCTCTCTGACTGTTCTGGGCTTCGGCACCTTTCGAATGGCTTCCAAATGGTTGTCAGAGATGCCTCTGTGTCCCTGAGTTATTGTTTGACCCAGATACACCACCTTCTCCTGACAGAATTGCAACTTCTTCCGAGAAGCCTTGTGTCCTTTTTCTGCCAATAACTGCAACAATTTAATTGAATCCTTTTGGCACGTTTCCTTATCTGGTGAACAGATGACAATGTCATCTACATACTGAATAACAGTACTTTTCAAAATCTGATTTAACCCTGCCAAATCATCCTTCAACACTTTATTGAAAATATGAGGGCTATGGTTGAATCCTTGAGGGAGCTTCTTGTATTTGAAAGCCTGTCCTTTATATGTAAATCCAAACAACCCTTGACTTTCTTCACTTAGTGGAACACTAAAAAATGCTCCACACAGATCTAACACTGTGAAATGTGTAGCGTCTGGGGGAATTTGGGCCAACATAGTATGAGAATCGGGCACATCCGCCGAAAAGCCAGCCACCACTTCATTTACCTCTCTTAAATCATGTACCAAGCGATACGATTCATCTGGCTTCTTTAAAGGCAATATAGGTGTGTTACTCTGTGGATCTGAACATTTCTCCAACACACCTGCTTGCAACAGACCTTCGATTTGTGGTTCAATCCCTTGGATTGCCTCCTCTTTTAGTGGATATTGGTTCTTCCAAGGAGGTTTGCTTCCTGGTCGAAGTTCAACTTTCACCGGTTGGGCTGACTTCACAAGGCCAATATCAGTACTATGCCGTGACCACAAACATTCTGGAACTTGTTGCAGCATCCCCTCTGTCATACTATCTGAGTCTAATATAGCACTGAAAATTGACTCATGAGTCATTATCACCACTTGTGGTCATCCTTGTCCTTGAGCTGAGATCATGATTTTCATGAACTGCTGATCTTCACTCATCCAGATAGCAGGATTCTCCTTTGTTGGTGCAAACTGTATTTTCTCAGCTTCTGCCATCATTGCCCCTATATGCTTCTGTTCAAATCCTTCAGCAACCAGCAAAGTGGAACACTTTCCACATGTGGAACACTTTCCTTGATGTCGTGCTCCTTGTTAAGATAATCATCACTGTTTATCTTCATTGCTGCTCCTTGTGGCCCCAAAATCATGCAACATGAGTTAAGGTGAACCTGTTTAGGTTGACTACTCAACCACTCCTCCGGATTTATTTGACCAGCGTTCTTAAAATATTTAAGTGTGCAGTGGTGTGGATACTCAGGGAGCTTAGCATTAGGCATATTTGCCACAATGAACTTCTCCCACAGCTTGGCCGGCTCCAATAGCTCTGGACTAAGATTTCCAATCCAGTACACTGAAGAAGTGTCAGTCTCCGGTGTCATAAATAGTTGGTGATAAACATCACTCGGCACATCCACCAGACAGCCGTCCGGTGTACACCGTATTGTACAATTCAGTTTGCATAAAGCATCTCTTCCCAAGAGTGCAATGGGCGTATGTTTTGACACCAATATAGGTATTGTGATTTTCCGATGTTTATAGCAGAGCTCAATTGGTTTTGTGAGAGGAATCAGCTGTTTCACACCCTCAAACCCGATCGTCCGTGCCAATTGGTCAGACATGGGGAGATGTATAGCATCTTCAGGCCGAACACAGGTAAAAGCTGCTCCGCAATCCGCCATTACTTCCAATGGTTGATCATTGACTTTCACCACTATTGTTGGATCTTGCTCCGGCCCTGACACTACCAGCTGACACCCCCCTTTTGAGTCTTCTGGGCACCCCTAGAACCCTGGCTCCGGGCCCCTGTAAGGGTTCACCGGTCCCATGAGTTCCCTTGGTTTTCCTCTGAAACCTGCTCTGAAGCCTCCTCTGAAGCCTCTTCTGAAACCTCCTCCTGTTTTATCACAGTTACGAGCAAAGTGGCCTATCTGACCACAATTATGACATGCTCCCCAAGATTGTTGAAAGTTTCCTCCTCTTCCTCTTCCTAAACTTCCTTGACCTCTTCCTCTCCATATCTGTGGTTGGCCAAACCCTGGCTGCGAAAAAGGAACATTGGGAATCATGGATAACGGCTGGGGTGGCTGATACTGGATCTGGTCATGCTGCGGTTGTGGTGGTAATTGAGTTGATTGAGGCTGACTCTGCATAACCACAGCTTGTTTCTTCTCCTTCTTCTTATCATCCACCAACTGTAGTTGGTTAAGCTTTCTAAGAGTTTCCTGGTCCTGTTCCTTCTGGTCATGCTCTTTTTTCCGATACAGATCAACTTGATGTGCTATGTGATCTGTATACACACCTTTTGCCATGCTTCCAAGACCAACCACCTCCGCCAGCTTGCTCCGCACTGGTAGGGGCAATCCCTTCTGTATCTTAGCTCTCAAAATTGATTGCTCCATTTGATTCAAATCCGGGTCATTTCCTGTGACATTTCTCCACACTTGATGAGCCCTTGACACATAAGCTCTTGGGTTTTCCTGTGGGCCCAATGATTTAATGAGAATATTATCAGGGTGTACGTTGGTTGGAAATGCATCTCTCAATGCTCTCCACATCCGACCTCTACTGGCAGCCAACAATTCCGGATCATATACTGCAGTCGCCACATATCTATTAAGGCCTGCCGCCTGTAGGATTTCCTCCATCGCTGGGACCCCAATGAGGCTAGCCAAGAGTCTCTTAATGTCTCCCATGGCAGGCTGTGTTCCCACCAAAACCTCTTCCAACTTCGAAATCCAAGGATGCGCTCCATCTTGAAGAGTGGGTAACTTTTCAAGTATGTTTGACATGTCTGTACTTTGCCAAGGTTTATACTCTAAATTTTGACCTCGCACAATTACTGGACACATTTTATCGAGTCTCTTTTCTTCTCTTGGACGTAATTCATACCCCAAAGTGTCAGACCTTTGAGACTTCTTCTGTATTTTCTTCCGTGTTTTTTTCAGTTCCTGTAGTTGCTTTTCCAAGACTTGCTGGGTTTCTGGACTGGTAGATTCATTTATGTTCACAAGGCATCTATCTATAGTTCTCTCCACCTCTCTTAAAGCGCTGCATCCATCATCTTCCACCCCTGAACCGGCTGCTAGTGGGTAAAGATATGAAGGACCTTCTCTCTCTGAGTCTTCATCACCATTGCTCACATCTGTGTCGTCCTTTCCTGGATCCATTCTTCTTATTGGCTTGTCTCCTTTTTTCTCCGCTTTAGCCAACATCCGTCTTACTGCTGGGTCATATCCACCAACAGCTTCATCCGAATCAATCACAATCACATGTCCAGTCGTCTGAACCGCTGACCGCTCCAACTTCTCAAACTGGTCTTTTTGTGTTTGCTGTCGGAGCTTGGGTACATTTCTATGGTCGTTGTAGCCTTTCCCTTCTCGATTATTTGTTCATCCTCATCTGTGATGTGATAGTTGCCCTTCTGTATAATCACTGGGAGCTGAGGGTAAACATCAGTAAACTTCACTTCCTTCTCATAAGGCGGGGGCTTCTTTACTAAGGCAGTATGCGAGAAGGGTGTGTTAACCTTCTCCATTAACTTACCCACTGCCTTATCATTTTTCTGTATTTCTTGCATACCGCGGCCTCTTTTTTCGTTTGCAGCTTCTAACAGTTTCTGTCCTTCATTTTCAAACAACTGCAGAACTCCAAGCTCAGTTTGTCTTTTCTCCATACGCCTTTTTCCCTTTTTCCCCTTCTTCTGCTTTACCTTGTATATAGACACAAGTACCTGTATTGTTTTGATCACATCTGGGTTCAAAGTCCCTTCCACTGGCCAAGGCTGGTCAATGTCAGGCCAACGCTTACTCCATTTTTCTGATATTTTTGGAATATCTTTAACAAGAGGATTAGTCTTCTGTACTACATTAACAGGAGTGATTGATTTTGTAATTTTGGTGTCCATCTTTGACATTACAATGACCCTCTTAGTTCCTCGTATTGTAAGTCAAACTGAAATTAGTCAAACTATTTAGAAAGTACTGTTACCACACTTGAAAGTGAATAAATTTGCCAACCCCAAAGGAGACCAAAGCCTTCTTACTATAAAAGCAAAAGCACTTGTTTATCACCTAGTGCATCTAATCACACTTATTTATCTTAAAATTATGGAAATAATGTCAATGTTCCATCTCAAAATAGCCCAGGTCAAGCTAGACCATACTCAGACAATGAAACCAGCATTTGAATCAAATCAACATTTGAATCAAATCAACTTTTCCATAAATGATCAATCAAATCAAAAATACTCCATTATTGACCAAATGCTTCAATTAGTCAGTCTGTTGCCAAGACTTCCTCCTATATAATTGTAATGTGATACATAGAAGAAACAATGTAAGCCTATACGTGAAAACAGACTAAACATGTATCAAAGATGTTGACTATAAAAATGTGTATACACAGATAGAAAAGTTCAGGTGTTTGTTGAAAGAGTTTGTGGATAAAACCGCACTGGCCTTGATCAAGCTGGATTCAGGATCCCTACATGCTGTCATCCGCAAGCTTCCAGTGTTTGTGAAGTACCCGCCAGGTCTCTCCTCATCTGCCCTTTTTGACTGATCCAGTTCAGACACAATCCATCTGTCTGTCTTCCCTTTAGCTCTCACACAGCATAGTAAAGAGAAACATAGAAAACAGAAAGAAAACAAAACAAAAGTTTAATCACTCTGAATCCATATAGACAATGCAACATCAATTCAGTAAAATCTCTTGAAATCTCTCTTATCTTTATTCCTTATCTTCACTTTTCATCTTTTTACTTCTCATCTTTACACTTCTCATCTTTATTTCTTCTCTTTTATTTACCTACAATATATGTTTATAATTTATCCAAATACCCTGGCCAGGGATCCCCTTTGTTTTATTTTTACTCAAATTTGACTACTTCTTAAAGCCAACTTTCACTTCAGTGTCTAATTTACACATGACTTACTGTTAAGAGGATACGGGCCCTGTCCTTGTTAAACTTGCATAGTTTTTTAGCTAACTGGTCTCGTTACTAGTTGCGCTTATGCTATCATTACCTTTCAACTTTATTCATCTCTTCTTTATTCCCCTTTAATTACATACTTTTTAACTCAATAAACCCCAATTTAGACAGAGAATTACTCCAACATCAACACATCATTGCACTTCAGTTCTTTGACAGTGCGACCAAAATTGCCGATAGACGACAGAAACAGCTCCGCAATATGTGCAGAAAAAAGAAAGAAACACTTACGAAGTGATGGAAATAATGAACAAGCTGTGGTCCCCTGCAGAAGGCCCCAACTGATCCTGTTCGTGACGCCAAAATTGATGTGGATTTCCTTGTTGTTGATATGTTTGATGATGAAGAAATTCGCCGTTGAGACTGACTTGCTTTCAAAGAGTATAATTTTATTTAAGCAAGAAACAGAATCACTGGTCACGTCTGACCAGGAGGATCAAGAAGCCAATAATGATCTCTCTCGAACACACAGAGACAATTGCTTATATGCATCTAAACATCTGCTTTTCGTCATGGGTCATAAAAACATCAAGTTATGCAACCATATATGGCAATACTCCTATACAACACCTCAATGTAAACATTCCACTTGAGGGGACTCCTAAATCTCCTTCAGATACTATCTCCAGACGCGCCCGTTGTAAACTTAAAGGAGCAGTATATTATCTCTGTCCTGGTTACATCAGACACTTCAGACTCTTGGAGCTGGTGGAGAATTAATTAAACACACGACACATAATGTTGATAACCAGTTTTGTATTTCAAAGTTCAATTTGTAACAAATAACAAAAAACACTTGAACCTAATCAAGGAAAATACCACAATTAAATAAAAGAAAATAGGCCTTCAATTAACAGATTCTTAAGGGCACTTTTTACCCTCCATACGACATATGCTAAATATTCCCGATTCTATTCGTATAAATCAATGTACCAAACACATTACACCAAACACATTACACGTACTGCAGTTATTTGTCATGTGTGTGCAGATGTCCAACGAATTCAAATGTTTATTTAGGTAGGGCAAATCCTACCACACCTTTAACCAGATAGCCAGGCTTGAGGCCTGCCTTTTGAGGGAATCTTGAGTCTTTTGAAGTTGCTCCTTTAGCTCGCCATCTTCTTTTTTACCATCCACAATGCTGTGCGAAATTTAACGTACATCGTCACGTCACGTCCGCCTCCAAATCAAAACAAACGAGCGTGGATTAATTGAATCAATTTTTAATCTAGAGTTAAAGTCCCGACTGAAATCACTACTTTTAATTAACAACTGAAAATATAACAAATGTCTGCATTATTATAAAACCTTTCCCCCTCTATTTAAATAATGATTTCACTATTTAAATGTGTCTTTATTAGTTTATTTTATATTTTGTATATTACTGTCTTTTATTTGTACTTTTCTTTATGTACTCTATGTTATTTAGTTATTTAATCTGCCTTTTACTTGATTTACATTGTGATATTGTTTTTTGTTTACCTGACTGTATATGCGTATTACTCTTCTTGAATAAAGCTAAACAAAAAAACAAAAAAAAAAACGGATGAATGCGGCCGGTTCGAGAAACGTAAATGACGTCACTTCCATACTGAATGAATCAGACGAAGTAGGCACAAATATCTGCCTACTGTGTGTGCATACTGAATAGTAGGTACTAACAGTATGCAGCACGGATAGTACGTACTGCCTACTGCCTACTGCCTACTGCAAGATTGAGTATGTACTTGACAATTCGGATACGGCCGAGGTCTTTAAAAACGCTGCATGAAACAAGAGAGGGCAACTTAGCTATCCTCTGAAGGTCATTCCACATAACTGGTGCAGCAACACTAAAGGCAGTCTTTCCCCATTCAGTTCTAAACCTCAGTGTTTTCAAAGTTATCCAGTTTTGAGACCTTGTCGAATGGCTCGATATGTTTATAGACAGGAGAGTAGTAAGGTAAGAAGGGAGTTTACCTATGAGTGCCTTGTAAATACACAAAATACTGTGCTGCTTTCTTCATTGACCCAACGAGGACCAGCCTACAGAACGATAAAGGTCATAATGATGAGTTTGAAATCTGTCGCCTGTGATAAAGCGAAGAGCACTGTGGTATAAGGCTTCATATTCTGTGTGGTCAGTTTTCTTTATTTTCTGTTATTTTTATTTTATCTTTAAAATTGAGAACATTAGCCTTTATTTGGGTTCAGTTTATAACATATGGTATACATTAAGTTTTGACCACCAATAAAACTGTACATTTTTAAGTACTTTTTTACACATCTACAAATTCTTCATCTACAATTCAATAGAGCTGGGACTGGCATGAGTCAGGTTAACGTCTCTACAGTTAGCCTGACCTCCGACCTCTTGCAGTCTGTGGGCTGCTGCTGGGGCCTCTGACAAATTCCTTGTTAAAGCCTACCACCTAGTGGGGGATTGTTGTAGCTGCGGGCACTTTGTGCCACAGTCACATTATTAGGTTCATTTATAACCAGTCCATTTTATTTAAATGCTTTTCCTTTTTTTTAACCACAATTTAAACATTCTTTCCCCCTTACAATCCCTTTTTATTATTTGTTTTCTTGTTGTTATTCTTTTCAGTAAGACAATATGTTTAATCAATTGGGCTTCAATAATTAGGATGCTGGCTTTAAATATAATATAATATCACAGCTGAGAGATGAGGAGACAGACAGAAAGTTCACAAAGGCACTTAAAAAGAAACAATGAGGAGATGTTTCTCTCAGCTTTTCAGAAAAAGGCAATCTAGATTTTTAAAATCTATAGAATACCTCTGAACTGTCTTTAGTTGTTGTTGGGAAGAACATGCAAACTCCAAACTGAAAGGCCGATGTCCCACCAAGGGTTCAAACCAGGACCCTTCTTCTTGCTGTGAGGCAACAGTGCATCCCTGGTTTTGATCATGTTAAATCATTTTACCGACATTCATCAAGGGTGATATTTGTAGTTCCTGAATTATCAGTCATCAGCAGGTAAGTCGATTATCATTCACCGTTTGTCATCTTTTCATTAGATCAGTTAAAAGATCACCACCCTCCAACAGTCATCTGGAAATGTGATGTGATTGATTGCCGTTTAATCACTGCGTCTCTTTTCGCCTGAACTTGAACAACACCAAACAGACATCCAGTCACAGTTGGAATTTGGTTACTACAGCATACAAAAAATATTTTTCTCGGTTTATGTCGCCATTTTAATGTCTTGTTTTTGGTATCTACATCTCCCGACCCAAATCTGCCTCTTCTTTTTGTTTTTATTGAGTCTGGCTGTCAGCCATTTTTGACTAATCAGTCAGAGAGACTAATCAGTCAGTGCGACTGGGCTCTGTGGGAGGACTACAGTACGAGACAAGTCTGTGGACCATGTAATGAAGAAATGTACACAAGTCAAACACAAAGTGAAAAGTAGAGGTACAGAAACTTTATGTTACCTGTCAGTGGTGTCTTTATTGATGTAATCTGTTGGTTTGGATTGAGTGTTCAAATGTGGAAGATTTATTAGTGGATAACATGAAGTCTGTTTATTCATTGATTTAATCAGTGCGTATTTCTTCCGCCTCTTTATTAATGCCCCCTCAGGGTTCTGTTGCAGGCGTTTAAAGCTGCTCCATAAGCATTTTCACTTGCAATTCATGAGGGAGGGCAAAGTCTCTGGACCGCTGCTGCTGTAGCCAATATAGAGAACTACTGACTGGGATTGTACAAGTTTGCTGCCACATAATTTACAGCTTTAATAAGCGCCAGTAGTAATGAGTAAGAAGTGCTGAGTAGACAAACGTGGCCCATTAGATGCTGAAGAAATATTGAACTAAAAGACTGCTGTTTCAAGCCACGATATCTAACCCCGCCCTGTGAAGTTTCGCTTTTAATCTGAATTTAGTTACAGAGGCGAGATGGTATCAGCTGAGCCATCAGGGAGCGCAGCGCTGTATGAGTGTGCATGTCTGACTGCGTGTGTATGTGGAACTCCTGCTTCGGCAATGCTGAAACGCAATGTGAATTCACAGACCTGGACACAATGTATAACGCCATCACAGCATCAATATGAATCTATAAAGATGTGATGAAGGCTGAGCTGAATTGTGACACTTCAGCAGAAAAAAAGCAATGTGAAAAGAACTAATGATGGAGAGATAAAGGGGAACATATAGAGTCAGTATGTAAACAGACACAACAAATGGGCCATGTGAGAACAATCGGTCTGCCAGGGTCAATGGGAAATGGAAACAGCAACAGTATGATGATGTTCTGTCTTAGTGATACACAGAGTCAACAGCTGCTTGACTTGTTAAAGGCCTCTCAACAGGCTGACTGTCCCCCCAAAAAATCTGACTTGTATGCCAAAAACTTTACACAGAGAGGGACACGAACACAGATTTATATTCACACACATTACAATCAGAATAGTTCACATTATTGATCAGGCTGGCAGCAGACGGGAGGAAACTGTTCCTGTGGTGTGAGGTTTTGGTCCTGATAGACTGCCGCCTCTTACCAGACGGTAGGGTCAACAGGCCATGTCCGGGGTGAGAGGTATCGGCCACAGTTTAACCTGCACACCTCAGGGTCTTGGAGGTGTACATGTCGTGGTTGCAGCTAATCACCCTCTCTGCATACATACTGCACTTATCAAAAGATGGGCTTCCCACCTTGACGCTAAGAGGTAGAGCTAGACTCAAGAGTCCATGGCTGTAGATACACTTTTTTAAAGAAATATATATAGGTTTTAAGCTTTAAGACCTCAATATGTGTCAGCAATGGATCTATGATCAATAAAGTCCTATCTTCAAAGCCTGTGTGGTTCTATAATAAAACAAGTTGTGTTAATAGTTGACCACTTAATAAAAGGAAACCAGGCAAAGCTCGGCTCCCATATCAGTCAATATAATGTGTATTGTATGGGCATTGAGTCATGCTTTGACATGTATTAGTTATCAATCAGTCATCCATCCATTCATTTTCTCCACTGCTTTTTCCCGTACGGGATTGCAGGGGGGGGGGGGGGGGAGGAGCTGAGCCCAGCAGTCATTGGGCGAAAGAAGGAGTACACCCTGGACTGTTTGCCAGTCAATCACACAGAGACAGACAACCAGCCACACTCACATTCACACCTACGGATTTTAGAGCCTCAAATTAACCTAACGAGCATGTCTTTGGACTGTGGGAGGAAGCCGGAGTACCCGGAAAGAACCCACACATGCACGGGGAGAACATGAAACTCTACACAGAAAGGCTACCGTCCAGACAGCGATTCGAATCAGGGAACCACTGCACCACTGTGCAGATCAATCAGTCAGTTTATTTAAAATGATTTTCTCTTTTGATTTTATGTGACAGCTCTTGAAGGGCTCTGCTTCACACACCAGTTTCACATTCAAGTAAATCAAGGCAGGGGAGTGATTTAATGCTCCCATAAGAGCTGTTTATACCGCTCACTGCTGATGGAGCTCTGATTATATTGGAAGAGGCAGTATCCCTCGTCTCCTGTAGGGTGTGTGAGGGTGTGTGTGTGTGTGTGTGTGTGAGGGTGTGTGTGTGTGTGAGGGTGTGTATGTGTGTGTGTGTGTGTGTGTGTGTGTGTGTGTGTGTGTGTGTGTGTGTGTGTGTGTGTGTGTGTTTTTGACACTCAAGCAGTTTTTTTTTGGGAGATATTAAGGCTGCTGATTCCAGTTATCAGTTAAAGTGCTAAAGAACATGTTATCACTCGCTGCAGTCATATTGTTTTTCTATTCTTTCATATGGAGTCATTTATAAGTTCTATCCTTAGCATATATATTTGCACTTATAAATAATCTATCTGTCGTATTCACACAAGTTTATAAAGACTGATGACCTCGCCATGCACGCTGCCTGGTTTTGAGAAGACATTCACATAGGAAATACTTAGTTATTAATTAAGTATCAGTTGTGATTGAAAGACCTTGATGCCATCACTCTAGAAAATGTCTTTAAGATATCATCATGGCTCAATGAACTACAGGAAATCAAGAAAATGGGCTTTCAGAAGAACTATTTTATGATCTCTGAATGAACTTGCTACTAACTTTTTATCATTCTAATATTCTAATTATGACTTTTATTTTATAAAAAATGAACATTTATTTGAGTTTGCAGTACCCTCTATAAACTGTAGTCTCACACAGGAAACCAACAAAGAGTGATGCAGCTTACTGCTCTATTATTGTCCAAGTTTCTGAAGATTGCAAAGATAGTTGTCTGAGTGGTCTTGTGCTTGCTTCCATATTACAGCCTAATAGGAGCCTCTATACATGTTGTGATCTGTGATTTTGTTGGATTGGCTTCCGGTTTTTCTGTCTAGGCAGCAGGGGCAGATCCAGGGAGTGGCCTGTGTGGCTGGGGTTCTTCTTGAAATCTGCTTTCCAAAATCAACTAGTGAAATGAGCTGCGTTGCAGTAGGCCGCTGTTAGATTTCTTTGCATTTCAATCTGATACATTTCCAGTATTTTAAAATAACAAATCATTAAAAAATGTTAAGAGGCTTTGTGTTTGTGATTTAGTAGCACACTATGCTGTCAGTGCACTGACTCTGTCCATGGTGCTGAAAAACAGCCTCACTCAACAAACTATTGAGTGTGTAGACTATCCCCACTCAACTCTTTGAACTCCTTGTGAGGTTCCCTGCTATTCTCTGTTCGTTTCTACCGACCATGATCTCACTTAGTAGACAGAAATGGATGAACAAGGGTTTTAGGGCCTTGTTATTTTACTATTGCTGTTATTTTTATTTTTTATTTTTTAATGTGAATACTGAAACAATTTTGGCTGGACATAACTCATAAATTATGAATCAAAACAGCTGGAGGTAAGATTTAAATTTGAGGCAAAGTCCACCTCTGTGCTTCCCTGGTGATTTTGGAAAGTAAAATAAAGAATATTTAACACAGTTACTAACCTGGAAATAAAGGCATCACAACTTCAAATTGATGATGTCATCAAGTAACACAAGAAATAGTTTAAATGACAGCTCTGTGCTCACGGCTATGAGGACAGAATGTGTCAAACTCACCATAAAGTCAACATGGCTGCAGCTGTCACAGTGTTACAGTATTACTCAAATGTCAAAAGATACATTATATTTTATTGCACAATTGTAAATCCCAGAGTAACTATCTGAAAATATTGATAAAAAATTTGGAAAATTTGGTCTTGTAGTACATCGTGAAAATTAGCTTTGATTGTTGCCCAACCTCTTCTTTCTTTTCAATTATTCCAATGAGGAATTAAATTCTGGCAACATATCAAATTACCCCATAACAATGTGTCAGGTAAAAAAATATTTTTCTTCCTGTCTTTAAGTACTCTTCACACAACTCTGTCCCATGATTAGTAGACAAATAATTATCTAGTATGAACATTTAATTTGTATTTAATCGATTTTGAAGTTATTATCTTGGAACATCCATATTTTTATATAAGATTCCCTTAGCAGCCCAGCAGGGGCAAACAGCCTCACAGGAGTATGTCTCCATGCACAGTTAGAGTGTGTGAAATATGTTTTTGCTTCATGCAGAGTCAGCAGGGCTTGTTCTCTCCTAGACATTTCAAGGATGCCTTTATAGTTATTGTTATGACATTTTTTTAAACATACAGAGCAATCATTTTGAACTACTGTATGTTAGCAGCTTTGAGAAGAAATAACATCTCAGCTAAACATTGCATGATATCTTTGTTTGTTTTTCTACTCTGGAGAAAGCAAAACATGTTGTCACTCACTGTTCAGTGAATAACTGAATAGATACTTTTAAGCTGGCAATTCCTCTGCTTCCTCCCCTGATTAAAGTAACATTTGCTCCCATAAGGTAACCCCGGGTGATTCAGGAGGAGCTTTTTATGTTCCTATGTCAGATATCCATATCCATCAGGAGCTCTAAGATGCAACATGGAACTCTTTTTCAGCTCTTTGTAACTTTTTCGACTTCAAAAAAGTTGCTAATTGAAATCCTGCAGCAGATAGCAGGAGTGATTTTGTTCAAGCACGGAGTGAAAATAGCTGCCACTGTGCTCACATTCACTTCTCAGGCAGCACTTACACTCTGCATTCACATTCAGAGGCTTTCATCAGGATATCATTTACAACCCTGATGGTGGAAGTTTCAGCACTGACTTCATCTTTCACCAGTCAGGTCAGGCAGTCAGACAGGATAATATGCACACAGCTGGACAGTTTGACCCAGACAACCTCAGGACTGCTAAAGTCTCTATCCATACCAAACAACTGACACCAGTACAGATAATACCGAAAGTCAGATGCTGTGAAGTGTCTGGGTTGGTGCTGCCCTCCTGAAAGCAGACTGCTGCTTTTACATTTTTGTGAAACCAAACAGATGTGCAGAAATAGCTCATATAGATCCTCTAACCACACCAAAACCATTGCTCTGTTTTATTAAAGAAATGGATTGAAGATTAAAGAGGAAAAGAAAGCCTCTTACTGCTGAGCAAACAAAGGATTCTGACAGAGAAGCAACTCTCTACTGTCATTGTTTGTAGTCAATCCAGAGAAAATCAGTCATCAGCAGCAGTTAATGAACTCCTCTGGAGTTGAATTCAGAAATAATCAACAATGATTCCTGTCCATAAAGAGGAGAATAGATTCATGGTCAAATGCTGCTTGTTTTCTCACCGCTGATTTGGTTGTATTTATGATGATTATGCGAGTTTGATATAAATCCCAAACATAAAACAAGTCAAAGGTGTTGAAGCTGAAGATGAACATTCAGAGGCTAATCAACCTGAACACCTCAGGTCAGTAATTCAACCAATGAAAGTTAATATCATTTTTTTGATTTGTGATTAATTTTTGACCAATAGTTTCTCTTCACCATCCTGATCCATATTTCCATCACATTTTGTCACACACTGTGGTCCTTTTTGTGATAATTACTGGGAGAAAATGTGGAAGACATGAATCTATCTGTGGCGATCTTTCATTGGAGTGAACTGAAAAGCTGAGAGTCCTGTGTCCTGTGTTTGTGTGTACCCACTTCAGGGATCTCCACCAGGGAAGCAAACATTCCCAGTGCACAAAGATCTCTTGGTACAGAGGAAACTCCGACAGTGTCTGAGAAGTTTTCATTTATTTATGTAGTTCAAATATTTTTGAGTGATTTTTGTCTTCAATGGATAGGACATCTGAAGAGAGACAGGAAATGTTGGGTGGGGAGAGTGGGGAATGACATGCAGCAAAGGGCCGAGGCATATGGACTATAGCCTCTGTAGATCGGGAGCGCAACGCAACAGCTAGACCATGCAGCGCCCCGTGTCTGAGAAGTTTGGTTTGGTTTAGCCAAAGAGAGTTTATTTGACTCACTCCTGGTATATTGATTTAGGGTAATCGTGTTTCTAGAAGAGGTTCAAGCTGGCAGGAGCGCTCACTCGAACTGAACAAAAACAAAACTGTGAGAGGTGGAATAACTCTATGTGGAACTTTGAAAGCATCACCTGATCAGAGCTTCAGATCCCTAATGAAGAGAGAGAGAGAGAGAGAGAGAGAGAGAGAGAGAGAGAGAGAGAGAGGGATTGTGGGAGTCAGGATTTCACATGAACAAAGGAGGGATGAGAGGAGCGAGGAAATGAAACAGCTTAATGTGAAATACAAACACACACAATGAGAAACATCAAGCACACTGTTGTTTCAGACTCACAGGCAGCATCCAGCAGCCTGAAGGCTTTCCATTTTATTATTTTAGAAATGAGGGGGATAATATGTCAATGTAAAGGCTTAAAATCTGTCTCGAAAAAAAGGTGCCAAATTCCCATAGAGCACAGTTATCTTTGAAGGTATTCATATGATGCAGACGCCTTTTGTTTCTGCTCTTACTCCTTGAAATGTCTCATGAAATGTCTCATATAGGAGTCCTTTACATTGCAGATTAAGATCCGTCAGATTACATTTTCTGCTTTATTTCTCATCATTATGTTTCTAAATTGTGCTTTTTCTAGAAAGAAAGAAAAAAAGGTAAACTTCAGGTTATGTTGTGTTGTTTTGATGAGTTGCATCTCTGTGTAGCTGACCCTGCAGGGAGTTATTGAGAGCAAACAATGAGACTACACAGTGACAGGTCTGAGGACACACTGTGTGTTCAACCCAAGGTTCACTCTCCTCATGTCGTTTGGCATCAGGGTCTGTTGTAATAAAGTAAAGTGTCATGCTGGTGGAGTCAGGAGAGGCTCAAAGAGTGGATGTGTCCCCACAAAGAGGTGAAAAGAGACACAGCAGGCAGGAGGCCAGGAGAGGGCAGTGTTCAGGCATAAAATATTTAAAAAAGAGTTAGCTCATGATTAACACGGACTGAGTCCATAGTAAAACTTTAAACTGGCTTTTCCTCATTACAATCTGAAAATCACATGCAGAACACAATGTTCAACATCCCTCAGAAACCCCTGAACTTTTGCTGCTATTTGTACTCATTGTTGAACTTACACATTTATTTATTTATTTGCAAAGAGCAGGCATTTAAAATAAGACAGGGCTGGTGATCATGTTGTGCATAAGCATTTACACACACAAGCATTTCCCGTGAGTGATGGTAGAGTTTTCTTCTTAGTTGATCTGCTAGTATGCATGCCTGTAAGATTTGTAATTTCTCGAGATGCTCATGACAATTCTACAATTCTACAGTTCTACAATTGAATTTAGCAGATGCTTTGGTCCAAAGCGATGTACATTTGAGAGGAAGTACAACAAAAGCAAGGAAACAGGTGCCTACAGGTGGAGCACAGTGTGTATCGAAGAGTTTTTTGTTGTTGTTTTTTATCATCAACATCATGAAGAGCTTCATCATCAATATCTTCATCATCATCGTCATGATTATCATCATTGTAGGCTTTCATGAAAGCGCTGGGTCTTTTCTTGATGTTGGAAAGGGACTCATGCAGATTGAATGAAGGTTGGCATTTCATTCCACCACTGAGGGGCGACAGAGGACAAGAGTCTAGCTCACCACTTAGGGCCCTGCTGTGAAGGTTGGTCCCGGTGCCTTCCTTTGGCAGAGCGCAGTGGGTGGGAGGGAGTGCACACCTGATGAAGGAGTTCAGGTAAGGACGAGCTGTATTTGTAGCTATTTGGTGAGTGAGCAGCATGCAGAGTTTTGACTTGATGGGAGGAGTAACTGGGAGCCAGTAGAGGGATAATGACAGAGGAGTGACATGTGCTGTTTTGGGTATGACGTCAACCTTTCCATTGGAAGCCCAACAGCGATCGATAAATGTTCAGTTGCCGACCCAAAATCTTCTTTTGCTGCTTGATGGAGCGTTTCTTCACAATTTCTGTCTAGTTCTCTCAAAGTAGGATGTAGTCTCTGTCACAATTTAAGTGGGTCCTTCATCTGCTTTTTTTTGTTTTACAAAGGGAAAAACACAATTTCCTTCTCCCTAATTCAGCTTGATTGAACTCATTAAGAGGATTTACTGAAGTGCATGGCCTAAACGCTTACAATATCAGGCTGAGTGAATCTCTCCACTAGATGACAGTATTGTGAAGTTCTGCATTTACAGGGGGAAAAAAAGTATTTCTGTTTGACATTTTAAAGCAACACAAAATGTCAACAGTCAGATATTCCCAGACAACTTGAGCGCTGAAAATGAAAAAGAATCATTTCATTATCATCTTTGGCATTTCCTGAGAGTTTCATCAGTCTTCATTTGGTTCGGGCTGTTTTCCATGTTTGTGCTCTAATCTCTCACTAACTCGATGTTCAGTCCTAGAAGAGGGAAACACATTACACAACATGGCAATGTGACGTCAGGCAGCTGAAGGATAAACAACATTTTATAATATATTGTCTGTGAAGCCTGTGTGTTTCCTCTGTGCAGAATGATATCACAAGTCTTTCCCTTGCTTCCACTTGCATCAGAAAGGACAATGGCAAAACTGGCAGGACTGGAATTCAAACTGGTTTATGTTTGACCTGTCGTCAGTGTCGATTCTAGAGTCTAATTGGGGGGCCTTCCAACCAGCGTTCATCACCATTATGTCTGCCAGTGTCCCAATGCATACTCCTCTTCCTCTGTTTTCCTCTTTCTTTGTTCTCTCCTATAGACAGATAATTCCTCTTAATTTCTCTCTGTTGACTTTCATTGACAAACTTTGGTTAATGCATGTGACGCTCAGCAGGGCTGCAAGAGTGTTAGTGCTGTCAGATGGGGCCCCCTTAGGGAGGTTTCCTACTGTCTTTGTACAATTTTCAGATTTTGAGCCACTGCTGTGGCTAAAACTTTGTCAGCACTCAAGGGCCCCCTACTGGTCTGGGGCACTAAGCAGTTGCCTGCCAGGCCTGTTGATGAGCAGTGCTTCTACTTTGTTTAAATGGACAAAACATTTTGACCTCAATTGGTCATTTTTGTCACACAACTGAACCTAAGGAATAAATAAAGTTATTTGATTTACGCTGGCTCTACATTTGTTGTATATTTTTCTTTGTGTTTCCTGTCTCCTTTATTTTGTCTATCCTTCCCTTGTTTTTCTCTCTTCCTTTGTGTGAACTGATAATAGCCATTCCACAATCCAGTTTTCAGTGTTTCATGTTGTCCATATGTTTATTTTCATTTTATTGCCAAGTCTAACTTTTAGTGTTTCCTGTTTTATTTTGTAGTTCTTTCCTAGTATAATTTGACTTCCTGCCCTTGTGTGTTTTCACTCCAGTTTGATTGCACCTCATCACTTTTACCTGTGTTGTGTCTGCCACACCTGGTTTTGATTAGCCCTTGTCTATTTAGTCTCTGTGTTCGTTCAGTTCTGGTTTGTTCATTTGAACTCCAGTCGTGCTTTGTCTATGGATATGTCCTGGACCTTGTCCTTGTGTTTTACCTGTTGTTTTTTTCTGTTGGAATTTTTGCTGGGCATTTATGGATTGTTGGACACCTGAACAAGTGAGCTTTGTTTTCCCTTTACCTTTGTCTAAACATTCAGAACTGTGACAGATTGTCTCCATCCTGAACCTTGAAATACAGATAAAACTACACAAGTTGTCACCCTGACTTTTCTTAGTGCTGCTGTGAATCATGTTGATGGAAAAAAAAAGTTTGTTTCCTTTATCTGAATCATTTTAACCTCAGAATACTGTGCACTGTGTTGAGTTTGTCTAGTTGCTGATTGCTTCGATAACATCACTATATGAATGGACAGCAGCAGAGATTGGACTCAATACTTACTACAACCTAAACCAAAAGGTCTGTGTGTGTGTGTGTGTGTGTGTGTGTGTGTGTGTGTGTGTGTGTGTGTGTGTGTGTGTGTGTGTGTGTGTGTGTGTGTGTGTGTGTGTGTGTGTGTGTGTGTGTGTGTGTGTGTGTGTGTGTGTGTGTGTGTGTGTTAAATGTTGGATAAGCAGCAGATTTAATTCTTCACAACAGTGTAGCTCATGCAGAACAGGCTGCTGTGTGAGTGCAGAGAAGTCTGAAGTGGGAGACAATGGCACCATCAAGGAGGGTCAGGGGGGGCCACATCCTATCCTAGTGTAAATTCAGTTATAGATTTTAGTTTTGATGTGCCACCCAAAGAGTTTCAGTGGCCCCATCTGGCCACCCCTTTGAGAATGTTCTGTGTTTGTGGTGCCGCTTGTGGGAGAGTCGTCTCATTGTAGAAGACTGAAGCTTGTTTCTGACATGTTCATGTTGATTGTAACCCAGCCTCGGCCTGCCTCATTCTGAAACACTGCCGATAATTGTAAAACATATTTTCTTTGGGAAACGGTACATGTGTTGTTGTTTTCTTGTGTTGACATTTAGTGCTCTCAAGTTTAAAATAAACATTGCATTTAGATTCATTGTAAGTGGTGAAGGCCTGAATATAATTTAATATCATGCTAAATGGAAATACCAGATGTTACAGAAGCAATCTGAGTGAGCAGACAGGTCATACATAATATTTATATTTTATTACAAAACGCGTCTGTATTGTTGAAGAGTTTAAACTAACTTCAGACATTTGTTCATGGGAAGAGTTTGATATTCTCCTCTACCAATCATGAGGTCACACATGTGCTACATGTGGAGAGGGGACTTCCTGGTTGAACATTGCAAGTGCATTTGACATTTTACAGTGCTCCTTTTAGAAGGTATACTTGGGCAGATATATTCTGGGTGCATTCCCCATGCAACTATAAAATTGTTGGAAGTATTTAACAGTGAAAGAAGCATTGTAGTTGCACATCAGAAACACACTTAATTGGTAGAAAAGATCAGATGTGATCAGGTGTAATTTTTGCACTCAAGTGGACACTATAGAATAACTGCAGGATTTTGCACTTTCGCATTGGCTTCCTTTTTCAACACTAGAGGTTGCTGCTTGATCATCGTACGGTATTTCAGTCTGCTGGATGAAGTGCTCTAAGTCTCTATATAAGATGAATTCATATTATCCATGCATATTACATTTGTCAGCAAAATTAGTAATGGCATCAGTTTAAAAAAAAGAAAAAGAAAACATATCAAAATAAAGTAAGAAGAGCTAAACCACAAAAGGAAGATAATTTAGTCCTGTAAGCACCGTGGTAAAGCCCTGGATGTCTGTGAGCTGCATGAAGAATGGAGCTGTGACAGTTTAATACAGTTAAAAGGTTTCTGCTGCAGAGCCTCAGATCTACACTACAGGCTGTCATGGTCAGACATCTATCAGAGCTTTACAAGACAGAAATGAGAAGGAGAAGGAGGAGGAGGAAGAGAGAAGTGGACTGTAGGAGAGTCTCACTAAGAGGAATAAGTCAGTTTTTTCCCCTTGAAACATGATCAGGACTTTAAAGATAGGGTTGGGCATTTTCTCCAGATCCACTTTTAAATATTTTGGTTGAAATTGTCTTTAGGTCCTGACAGAAATTAATAACGTGTGAGCTCTGAAAAAGGAACAAAGACAATCTGTCACCTGTAGCAATTAACACTAGCCACAAGGTACCAATCTGATGAACCAATCAGGCCTCCCTGTCTCCCTGCTCGCACTCACAGCATGAGCTGAGGTCTGCTTCTGGACCAACGGCGCTTGTGCATGTAAATGATGGGCGTGTCTTTTGACGGAGCACTGAGGGAATGCTACTTTCAAAATCATGCTAGTTTTTGAAAGTTACCAACCCTACCTTTTAAGTACTAACATGAAGGATTCATGCAATATGTAGGGATAGTTAGATAGGAAGGGAATTGATCACTTTTTAAACCCAACTTCTTCTTACGGCGCATTCAAACCTATTTGATTCATAATGAAAATGATGGTGATGCTGCACAGATCATTGTGTTCTGGCCTGAATATGGAGCCTCTCCAGTCTGGCAGACATCCTGTCATATCAGTTTAAAATGACAGCCGCCTGTTTTTGATGCTGGGAAGGCTTGTTTGTGTCCTCAAGGTTTTTCTCGACATGTAAAACTGACATTTATTTTTAATCATTATCAGTCCACTTGCATGAAAAAATTGCATATTTCTCTTGAAGGAAATCTCTTTTGAATTATGTTTTAAAAAAATTCACGACATGTTTTTTTTTTTTATCTTCACTATTGCTTTTCAAATAACTCTGTTAAAAAAATGAAATAATAAATAATTTAAGACTCCAACTTTCTGCTTCAGCTCTGAGGGAGAGAAATAGAAAGGCACTGATTTATTTTTGTTGGCAGAAAAACAGAAAATGTCTCTCCACTGAAATCTTCCTCAAACAGCATCATCACAGACTTTAATTGATTTACTCTGCTGTCGTCTTTTGTTCTCATCACTCACAAATGTAATCTTATCGTTTCCACGGGGGTATTTTTGGATGAACTCGTGGCTCAATCAATTAATTCTGTTGTTTGAAGAGATGATGATTTTGTGGCTCTGACATCTCCACTGTCAGACTTCTGGATCAAAAATGAAAATGTGTGAATGCATCAGAATCTTTCATGTGCTTTGATAAAAAGAAAAACATGTTCTCGTGGAATAACAGGCAGCAATGCTTTGTGTTTAGTTATACATGAGTTCTTCTCATCTTTCCAAGATTAATTCTGTTTATTATCATGCAGTTACATATGTTTCTCACCATCTTTATGAGTGATGAGTTGAACTGTTTTTAAGACCGCCAGTAAAGACCTGAGCAATAAATTTAATCCTCTTCAATTTATTTAAGGCAGCAGAGATTTAAAGTTAGGCTGTTCTGTGAGAAAACAGAGCGGTACTCAAGTTTGGGCTTCAAAGTCGAACAGGATTATTTCTTGGGTTGAGTCTTCACTTAATTTCCTCTGCTTCGCAAACACACACACACACAAACACACACACACACATGCATTCCACAGTAGGCTGTCCTTCGTGATGTCCCACCATTGGGACACGCTTGTTCCACGGTGCCACAGAGCTCTCAGAAGTGAGTCAGGCGTCGCTTGTCTCTGGAGTCTGTGGTCCCTGTAGAGCTCATTTTCCATCAAAGCAGAGCTCAGATGTGAAGTCCCTTTTCATATAAAGCAGACACATTCACACAAACATCGAAAGCCACCAATGTTACTGTTGCAAGAAAGCCATATTCTGTGTTTGATCTGAGTTGTCCTGAATTAGTTTGGGTCTGAAAAATAAAACAGTTTCACAAGAAGATTGTGTTCACTGAAGTTTTAACTGGATGTTCCTTGGATGAAAAAGATCATAAGATCATCATCAGGTCTTTTGCAAAAGAATCAGAAGGGTCGTCGACATGGATACAAAAAACACCGGCTAAAAATAATTCTCACACGCAAAAACTAATGATTAAAAATCTGAAAATTCAGGTTAAAAGTCTGATGGGTTTCAAGGAGGGTGATCAATAATCACACTTAGGGTGGGTGTCTCTATCTCAGACTATCCATCCAGTATGAAAATTAATAACCATATGAAACTTAATACAGTGAATCACCTCGATTCATGAGGGTTCCCTAATGATGTGGTCAGACGATTTGTGTCATTTACAGAATATTGCAGATACCGTCATATTATTTTTTTTATTTATTCATTTTATGAATTCATTTTATTTATCCCCTGGGGATAATACATTTGGTCAGTGATGAAAATAAAGTTTTGACTCAAATATCCCTTAATGTTTGTCTCTATCCTAAATAAAGCTTTTTCAAATGAGCCCTTCCCAGTGCCATCCATCACTGCATATTAATTTGTGTTTGTTTATGCTTTGATAATTTTGTGTTTGGAGACTATATGATTCTGTGTCATCTATAGAAACATAGACTTTCATGTCAAGGTGTTCAGATTGTTCAGCCGTGTGAACTTGGGCATCTCCTCTTTAAATAACCTGCACATGTAGGTTCCCGGGCCGAGAGACTTTTCTCAGCCCACCTCTGTTGCATGTTGGAGTTCAAAGCACGTAGTTAGAGCAGACAGTCACCCTTTGTAAAAACCCCCTTTCATTTTTCTCATGCAATAGGAGGAAATCCACTTATTAGCAGTCTGAGCTGCTTGTGTGGTTACGTGACGTACATTGTCAGTCATTTTTTGATGTAAAAAAAACCCCGTCCGTCTGCCTGTGTGTCTGTCCGTCCATCTGTCAACCATTTATTCTTCCCCCTGTGTTATGAGTGCTGTGTAACCTTGAGTGCAGCAGCAGGAGCTACTTTCCTATTCAGAGTGTGTGCCGCAGTAATGTCTGTCACATTTCATTTCCCTCTAGAATAGAAAATGCCAGCTGACACACAGCTCACGATTAACCACGTTTTGTGTGTGCGCATGTGTGTGTGTGTGTCCTCCCCAGCACACACCCCACATCCAGTCATTAACATTTTTTGTGTCCCTGGCACTATGAAAACCGGATAAGTTATTTTGCCATCCTTCACAGAAATAGAACAACCATGGCAACTGCTACAATACCCATATGTAACATTTATGCATAACCTTGATCACATTGCTCAGTCTTTAAAGCCCATCATGTAAAAGGTTGTAACAACAACCCTCCAATAAATAAGTAAAAATTCCCCAATGTAAGAAGTTCATAACAAGTTTACTTATACCTTATTCACATGAAAGTTCAGACCTGTTGCTGGCAAAATGTACTAAAAACCTTATAGGTGGGCAAAGCCCCTGTAACATGCAGTACATTCCCACATATTATAAGATTATTATTCTTTAGTGAGGTCCACTAGTGATAAACCTCTGGCTGCTCCATAGGGTAACTTCAAGTCCACGAGCATGTCAGTACATTAGAGTTAAGATGCTTGTGGTTGGATGTCACATTTTGAACTGTCAGAGTGTTTTCTTCCTATGAGGCTGTGGAAAGGGAGTTGATATGGGATTTTTGGATGGTGCTATTACAGAAATAGAAATGTGAGCTCAATACACTGGACTGAGTGAAGCTCCATCTAAACCAGCATAATGTTATAAGGTTGAGTCAGGGTGCAGTTAGTTACAGAACAATATGGATGTTTATGAAATGACTTCAAATGGAGGGGTTGTTTGACATTATGCAGATGCTCCTGATGTTTATTTGAGATTTCTGTTTTCATACCCTTTTTCTGTGACCTAATCAAACACACTTCTATTGCACAAAAGACTGAAATAAACCGCGCAGCAGGCTGTGCTGCAGTGTCCTGATAAGCTTTAGGCACAGACCAGGTGAAAGTCTTGGGAGTGTGCCTACAGAGGCTCAAAGGGTTCTGCCAGGAAGAGCTGAGAAGTTTGATACGCTCTACTGACTCCACTCTGGTTCAATGGAAGAAATTGATCTCAACGGTTTAATTCAGAGATTGTGTGTGAACAGGCTGATAGCACTGCCAATGTGGGGCCATCTGAAAACCCAGAGTAAACCTGGCTAGAATGAGTCTCTAAGGCTGTGTTCACACTGCAAAGCTTTAATCCTCAATTCATACTTTTTGCTCAGATCTGATTTTTTTTTTTTTTTTGGCTGTTCACCTTGCTTTTTTAAATGTGGCCTGTATCAGACTGCTGCAGGAACCCACATGTCAAAGTGGCCCAAATCTGATTTGAAAAGATCAGATTCCATGTGACTTGTGCTGTTCACACTTTCATAAAAATATCAGATTGGAGTCGCACGGGAGCAGAAAAAGATCAGTCTTGGTCTCAAGACCACTTTTTGAAGGTCTTGTCTCAGAATCGAAAGCATTTTGACTTGGTCTGGTCTCAGTCTCGGACTGGGCAGACTCTGGATTTAAAATCAAGACCACTGACAGGCTATTTTTCAGAGTCATTACTTTGATTCAAAGGAAATGGCCCTTTCTAAAAGAACAGTTAACTTTTTATGATTTTTCATTAATATTTATGGTCTTGCCCTGCCTTGGTCTTGGTCTCAACCCCTTGATGTCTTGGTCTTGTATCGGTCTCGGAGCACTCTGGTCTCAGGTATGTCTTGGTCTCAGTGAGTGTGGTCTTAGATTTAAATATTACATTTTTTAATGGACTACTGTTTTGCAAAATAACCTACAATAGTTTGACAATATTGCTTTGTAATATTTTTTTGTTTATGACTACACTTGGGCCATATTTTGTTATTTCTGAGATTGACCTTGTAACTTACACCAATCAGCCATAACACTATGACCACTGACAGGTGAAGTGAACAACATTGATTATTTTTTCACAATTGAACCTGTCAGTGAAGCTTTGATAAGTACTGTATGTTTGCAGTTTTTCTGTCTCCCCTTCATTGGTTTTGTTGGATCAGGTGCTCACTTTACTTTTTGAACAACACACACACACACACCCATTGCATGAGCCCTCCTTAAAAGCATTTTGAATATTGCAAACCTCATTTGTGACATTTATGCCCTGTGGCAGAGTCCCTCTATATTACTATCACTAAAATGAAACGCCTCAGTCATCTCACGCAGGATTAGGAGAATACATTTCCCTTTTTCACTGAGGGGGGAACAGCACCTTCAAGTAATGTTTCTTCACTGGAAGCTGCTTACAATTCTAATTATCGCCCATTAATGTCTCCTTGAAATGAGAGTCATTATGAGATTGAACAAATGGGATTTAAATGCTACGGGTTTGGCAGAGCCTGTACTCAATGATTTTTTCATTCATTTGCCAAATCTCATTATTTCTCATCTCTGAAATGCAATCAATACGGAATTTCTTATTCACTGTTTGCTCTAAGAACACCATTTAGTAATTTCTTTAACAAATATATTATATACTTGTAATCACTGTCGACATTGTCACAATGTAATCTAAATTGGTGGTTCTCAACTAGTCTCGCCTCAGGACCCACCACCAACTCCTCCCTGAAAAATTGCAATCCAAATTTCCGATATTTTTTAATCAATCAGATTTATCTAAAGAAAAATGTTGCAGTTTGCAGCTTCAGTCAAATGTTAAGTACCTCATATGGTGCCAAAAATCTGACGGAAGCAAGAAATTGAACAATACTAACACATTTTAAAAAGCCTTTGACAGAATGTTTTTTTTTTTTTCAGGCACATGCCAGTGAAAACAGTTCTGGGACCCACTTAGGGGTCCAAACCCACCACTTGCGAACCACTGATCTAAATGTAACTTATTTTATCTTGTATCCAACATAAGCAACTTTAGAATATTGTGTTTCTTTTTTCACATGTCCTCCAAAGAGTTACTTACATCCCAACTATGGATAACATGTATTGTTTTCAAAATCAATACTGAGCCAAGAAAAAAAAATAACCACATGACAAAGATTGTATATCTATTTATTTATTTATTTGTTAGGGACAGTGCATATTAATGAACAGCTGTAACAATAAATAATAAACAGAGGAATGTATCATTTTCATAACCATACCCACTGTAATCCCCCTTAGACAATGAGCCAACAGAGAGTATGCCTGCACACACACGGACACACTCATATGTATGCAGCACATACACCAACTCGACATCAAACTCCCTCACTCGAGCTTCAGCTCTGGGGAATACAGCAGCTAAATTAGCATAATGAATTAATATCAAACACAGCTTTATCCGGCCTGTGCAGCCTCACAGCTCCAAAGCTCTGACCAACTCTTTATCTTTAATGTGTCCCCTGCTAACAGCATTAGCACAGCTGACCAGTCAGAGCACAACCTGATTTATCTCAGCATTGTTTTCAACAAAGTTTCACTGGGTTAAGGTCTAAGTAAGAAAACGAAGGGAAGCACACTGAGCCCTGCAAAGGAGAAAAACCCAACAACCTTTTTAAGACATAATCTTGAATAATTACACTTCAATGTAATGGCTGCAGCGTTGTTTCCAGAAGCACGATTGAGTCTTTCTATGGATGGTGGGTAGAAGACACACATCAGATGATGTTGTGTGGTCTATAAAAAGCAGAACAAGAGGAAAGTGTCTGGTTCTCCCTCTCAGAGATCAATGTCTTGCCCTCTTCGGGTCAAATTGATTTCCCTCGGTCCACTTTCCCACAGTGAGAGATCTCTAAGCAGTAAATCGTTTGGGGGAGAACATTTGACAGAACAGATACTTGCTTGAGGAAGGCTGTCTGAGATCTTTACTGGCCGCTTCACTTGGCAACATAATTTCTAAACTCTGTCTGAAACCTCTTCATGCTCAAGAAAACGAGTATTTGCAGCTGTCTACTTCTACATGAAATCAATAAGGCAACAGCTCTTTCAACTTTTGTTGCAGTTTGAATTAAAATGAGAGATGTTGAATTTTATATTCCGCTGTCTCAAATCAACACAACAAAATGTCTCAATAAAAAGTGAATATTCACTTTCTAACAGTTAAAGGCACAGTCAGTAGCATTGTTAGTTGCAGCTTTTAATATTATTTTTCAAACTGGGCCCCTCCTCCTGGGCTCACATTGCACATTACATTACTGTCTGTAGCTACTTTTCAAGCTACTGCACGCTAGCACAAGCTAACCACGAGTGTTTTGCACCTGCCTGTCCGACAGAAAACAGGCCAGCTCTGCGTCTGCGGGTGAAAGCCATTACAAGGTTCACCCTCCTTTTGGAATGTCTGCTTGGCTTTTTGCCTCACTATTTTTGGTAGAAAGTTGGTGAGCGGATTTTTTTTATTCCCTGCTCCATACAGTTTACCTCTGGACATTAGGCAGGCATGTTCTGTCGTAAACTAAAAACACACTTTTTTCGAGTCATGAGTTGTCTGTATGCTTCACTTATATTCTGTGTTTTTTAAATAGTCCGAAATGTTTTTGAGTTGTCTATTTTAATGAGCTAAGTGGGCACTGTGAATGAAAGCGCTATATAAATTCAATTAAATTGTTCTGGCAGGCCGTCAACCAACGATCTTGAGGAGCCTAAGAGAGCTCAAGAGCTCTCAGGAAAGTAGGTGGTTAGTGACTGAGATTTACAGATAGATACATGCAGTAATATGATGTACTGTATATGCACAGAGAGAGAGAGAGAGGAGCTCAAGGTGCTAGTTTCCCCGGTAGTCTAAGCCTATAGCAGCATAACTAAGAGCTGGTCTACACCAGCACTAACTATAAGATTTATCAAAAAGGAAAGTTTTATGTCTATTCTTAAAAATACAGACTGTGTCTGCCTCCCGGACCCGGGCTGGAAGGCGGTTCCAGAGGAGAGGAGCCCAATAACTGAAGGCTTTACCCCCCATAGTACACTTGGAGACTGTAGGTACCACCAGTAGGCCTGCACTCAGGGACCGCAACGCTCTCGAGGGACAGTACGGCACTAGTAGCTCCTTCAGGTAAGATGGTGCCTGGCCATTTAGAGCTTTGTAGGTGAGAAGAAGGATCTTGAATTCTATTCTAGATTGTATAGGGAGCCAGTGCAGAGAAGCCAGGACAGGAGTGATGTGGTCCCATTTCCTGGTTCTGGTCAGTACATGAGCTGCAGAGTTCTGGACCAGTTGAAGAGTCTTTAGAGATTTGCCAGAGCACCCTGACAAAAGAGAGTTACAATAATCTAGTCTTTAGGTAACAAATGCATGAACTAGTTTTTCTGCATCATTTTGCGACAGGATATTCCTGATCTTGGATATATTACGAAGGTGAAAATAGGCACAATAACTTCAGTCTTGTCTGAGTTAAGTAGCAAAAAATGTCTGGTCATCCAGGTCCTAATGTCCTTAAGGCACGTTTCTAGCTGACATAACTGACTGGTGCCAACGGGCTTCATTGATACATAAAGCTGAGTATCATCTGCATAACAATGAAACTGTATGGAATGTTTCCTCATAATATTTCCCAGAGGAGGCATATATAATGTAAAGAGAATTGGTCCAAGCACTGAACCTTGTGGGACTCCATGGCAAACTTTAGTGTGCATAAAGGACTCATCATTAACCTGTACAAACTGAGATCGATCTGATAAGTAGGATTCAAACCAACTTAAAGCAGTCCCTGTAATTCCAAGCAAATGCTCCAGTCTGTACAACAGGATCTGATGGTCAATGGTGTCAAAAGTAGCACTAAGATCTAATAAGACGAGCACAGACAGAAGTCCCCTGTCTGAGGCTAGAAGTAGATCGTTTGTAACTCTAACTAGTGCAGTCTCAGTGCTATGGTGGACTCTAAATCCTGACTGAAACTCCTCGAATAAACTGTTGTCATGGAGAAAGTCACACAGATGATTAGCTACCACCTTCTCCAGGATCTTCGAGAAAAAAGGAAGGTTGGATATAGGCCTGTAGTTAGCCAGAGTTCCTGAGTCCAGAGTAGGCTTTTTAAGTAGAGGTTTGATTACCGCTACTTTAAATGCCTGGGGTACATAGCCTGCCAGTAAAGACAAATTGATCATATCTAATATAGAGTTGCTAACTAAGGGAAGGACTTCCTTAAACAGCTTGGTTGGGATTGGGTCCAAAATACAGGTTGACGGTTTCGACGCAGAAAAAATGGAATATAGCTCTGAAACGTCGATTGGAGAAAAACAGTCGAGACTATAAATACATTATTTATAATATCATTATTATTTGGAACTGACATTTAAATCACTGTTGGGCCACGCAGGCTTAGGACAGTCAAACAATGGACTTGGGCCTGCACCTCTGTAAAAGCCTCATTTGAGTTATTCACTGAGATCACAAAGAGGCCTAAAAGGACTCTTAATCCCAGAATCCCCTGCGGTACTTCACACCTACGCGTGAAGTAAAGGGGGGACCGGAACCTCTCTCTCCTCATTGGAGGGGACCTGAGGTAGACCCCCCATGGAGCAGGCCAGGCTACAAAAACTCCAAGACTTCCATTGTTCTTTCTCTTTCCACGCGCTGACTTCAAGTGCTCGGAGACCCAAGCTCACCTCCTGTTTTCTGCAACCATCTTCCTTTGTTTTAAGTTTTTTGGCGTGCAGGTAATCCGCGGCCGGCAGTGTTCTCAATTCCGAGTTCGGATTGTCCAGTGAACGCATCTCAGTTTCTCGGAGAGCGTCAGACTATAACAGATTATCAGAAAGATAACGGTCTTATTCCGTCCTGCAACGAAAGGACATCAAAGGACATCTTTCCACTCGACTTGCCGTAAGGGACCCTCGCCGCCATCAGACGCCTCTGCACCAGGACGGACAGAAGATTTGCTCCATTGCCGGACTCTTTTCCTTTCACCAATCGCGGACAAAGCGATTCACAAGTGAGGCTTAATTAGGTCTGGGCAGAATTAGCTTTAGAGAGTGTTTTTAACAATTGTTGATCGAAGCAGAAACTATAATTTTTTATCTTTGTTGGTCCTGAGTTTTAACTGTTTAAAACTCTTGTTGTTGTTTCGGGCCGCTGCGTCCTATATGTGTTTAGCGTAATAGCGTTATAACCGGGTATTACTCTTCTGATCAGAAAGGCCAGTGTAAGCCGTATTAACTTGAATTCGGCTATTGGTTTGTTTCTGTAAAAGAAGGGAATTACTCCGAGTTGTGGCGCAGGAGTCGGACTGTGATCCGGCCTCTCCAGGCACGCATTTCTCTGTTATTCTCTTTTATCCTCTTTTATTTCCCCTTCTATGAACATACACACACACATATTCCCGTGCAAACGTACGTCTGGGGACAAACTCCACCACCGTGCCATTACGCACGTAGGCCACACACACACCCACACACACAGAGATCTAATCACTCGCAGCCATCCAGAGACGCCTCAGAGACACAGATCGTGTAGGGCCGAACTCGGTCTCTTTTAGACATTAAGGCCACATTTAGGTCTTTGTTAGGTTTGCGCCATCGTGAACGACCACATGGGTACGAAGCCATCTCCCCCCTTTCTTCTCTCTCTCTCTCTCTCTCTCTCTCTCTCTTTCTCACACACATTCACACCCTTTCCACAAGCCTTTGCTTGATGATGTTTGTTGCTTAGATTAGTTTATAATAGTTATTTGTTTAATTAAGGTCATTGACTTTGGGTTGATGTTGCTTTGTTTAAATAAATTCTGTTATAATTTAAGAGAGCAGTTGTTTGTGCTTACTGGTGTATTTGCATTGTGATATAAGCTGGGTGCGAAGGCTTTGTGTACGGATTTCACGCCTTCAATTTATTAAATATAGTTATTCATTATTAATAATATTAGTAATTAAATAACTAATTTGAGACTGATTTGAATGATATTTTGGTTATATTTACCTGATTACAGGTTGGTGCCCCAAAACAAGATTAAACATAGTTTAATGATATTTTATTTATATTATTAATAATTAAGTATAATTATTAAAGAATATAACCAAAGTTGACTTGATACAACCCCAACATCACTTTATATGTTTTACATGATAGCAGAGATAACTTACACTTCCTCCATCCCTTTGCTGCAAAATGTAATGCTGAAAAAATTACAGTTTTTGTCTGCATGCTAGGCTTGTTCATTAACCCCTTGATCTCCTCTTTCTGTTTTCTAGGTAAGGTGGATGTCTTGAACTTGTGTTGACTGTGTATGAGTCTGACTGACTGTGAGGAGCTGTGTGCTGATGCTGTTCCTGTCTGCCAGAGTGGTAGGGAAATGACACGCACAGCTTCTTAGACCTTCTACCAGCCTATTATTTTTTTCCATCACAGTCGGTCTTTGATTTGATTTCAGCTTCACCTTGAGGCTTTTCAGGAGGCTTGATTACAATTTCTAATTTAATCTGCAGGATCTGAAGGGAATTAAATGAGCATATTGGGTTGAATGAGGATTTTTTTATTCTGTTGTTTGAAGCACCAGGAAGGATGCAGAACTTACAGTGTAGTGGATGAGCTCCTGTGCTTTTCACATTTCATCATACAGACAAGCTTTAAATATTCATTAAATGTGACGGACAAAGCTTTATTAACATCTAATGGCTTACATGACTACAAAATGTGCTTTTTATTTTGAGAAGATTAGGGAGGGTTATCTAATTTCAGGTCTTTCACAGTGACATCTAAGAATACAATAGAAGAATTACCCACAGGGTGGGAGAACCACTTATGTCCTGAACAAGAATGTCTGTGTTCCTTGCACAGCACCAAATTGTGTTGCTCTGTGATTCAGGCACAGTTAATTTTTACTGTTTTCCCAAACTCAGTTTTGACCATGAATTTTTGATACATTCAGATGAATATTTATTACGCTTAGGGGCAACTTAAGATGAATACAGTGCGTGCAAAATTCACCATTAAGATGCAAATAAAGACAGAGGCCCTGACATTTGAAGAACTTTTTTTTTTTTTTTTAAATCTGCACTTTTGAGTATCTCTGTGTTGTAATATCTCTCTGAAGGTCCTGACCCAACAAAGGAAAAACTGGACAGTTTACTCTCTGGCAAGAAGCAGAGCATTAATGCACTAAGCCAGATATTTATTGGGTGGTGCACATTTAGCAGAAGTTACAATTATTCATATATTTTTTTTAGACTTTCTCAAAAACATGTTCTTTTATTAACGCAAGAAAAAAGACAAGAAGTTGTTGTGCAGGAAGAGAATATCGTTCAATGTGGATGGCTTCATGGCCGTCTTCCTGTTGTTGATGGTTCTTCAAGTAACGCTGAACTTAAGTCTGCTGCTGCTGGAATAGCTGGAACACCAAGAGGAAGTCCATCCGGCTTCATGTAAAGGAGATGCTGCTGCAGATGTGATTCTATGCCCACACCATCGATTGTCCTGCATAGTTTTCAGTTAACTATCCCTGAGACTACATTTGTTTGAGGCATCCCAATGTGTCAGCTTCTGTTCAGATATTAATGGTAACCCGAGGCATTTAGTGAAAAGACTAATACCGTTGGTATTTTGGGAGGACGGCCTCAGCATGTGTCTTGTTCTTTTATTTATTACCCGGATAGGAAGAAAATGTCTTTGTTTTTAGTCACTGCTGTAGGAATCAAAGATTAAAGCTCTTTTTCTGTAGTTAAGAAATATTATTCCTCGTTTTATGACATGGCTTTAATCTCCTAAATGTGTTCAGATGAAGGCTCAGTGGTGGGGATGCCATCAATACTGACAGCGCAACATTAAATTAGTAATTGCATTAGTACTGAAATACTGAGCATAGTAAACTCTATTCCAACTTATAAACAAGAAGTCACACTGTTATTGTGAGCAAGTTACCATGCTAGTGTTGTATCCCCAAGCATTGCTGTGCAGCCTGAAGGAAGTAAAGGTAGAGAGTTGAAATTAGGATGATAAGTTAAAACCACATTATGGTCTTTTTAAAGTTGAGACCTTTTCTCAGGCAGCATTGGAAATAAAAAGGAAAACAGCACAAGGTGGCACCAGGTTGAACAGCCTTCTCTTTGATATCCCCTTGACATGCTTTCTATTTATCTGCTTGGTTAAGTTGTGTGCTGGAGCAAGAAGAGTCCTTCACTACAAGGGAAACATCTGCTGAATGTTGCTTTTTATTTTCCATGGCATGCTTAATAGCACGCTACAGAAGAGGATTAGGGCCAGACGAGGAATATGTTTTTTTTCATGATGCACTTTGAGAATAAGGTCGAAATGTCCAGAACAAAATTGAAATGTAATTTCAAGAAGTAAGTGGTAATTTCACAAAACTTCATTCTCAACATTTCAACTTTTTTCTTGAACTGCCTCATGAAAAAGAAAACATCTTCCTCCTCTCATTTTGTATTTCTCATGTCTGGCCCTAATCCTCTTTGGTAGCAGGCCTTACTGAAGGATAGGTTGTTAAAAAAGCAAAAATGATGGACTGTGAGTCTCCAGCTTCTCTTAAATATTTTTATTTAGAAAAGAGAAAGATAAAATAGTTTAATCATTGCATCACTATCAAATGTCTCCACTTTTTCCTTTTTTTTTTTTTTTTAGCATGCAAGTACATCCCATCATCTCTCTAAAACATACAAAACAAAGCCAGTGTAAGAGCTGAGTACCATTTGTCTAAAAGCAGAGTTAAGGCCGCTGCTGTCATGTCTTCTCTTCTAAATGGAAGTGCTGCTGATTGATTATGTATTTGCTTTTTCAGGTCGGATCAGCCCTGAATGAATCTTCCACAGCAGAGAACAAAAACACACTTAAGCATGCACTGTGGTACCGATGTACACATGGTCTGTTGTTGTTGTGTTAAGGGTCATTCTTACTGTGTTGTGGTGTGGACACAGTGAGAGGCTTCAGGAGTGGGTGTGATGCAAATGGTCTGTTACTAAGCAGGAAGACATCCTTTATGAATTAGGGGTCTAAGGGAGTGTGTGAGAAACAGAGAGAGAGAGAATAGATGTTTTTCACCCCTGCTTCAGTATCAGTGTCCCATCTTCCCACACTGAGGCTGTCGAGCTGTTTTAATGATGCCTGTCTTTCTTCACTGCTTGTGGTGGTGGTCACACAGGGAAACACACTGAGTGGTGGTCTCCCCAGAAAGATTCCATTAACATTCTGGTGAGATAGCATCTCGCAACACAACGTCAACGAAGGGAGGCAGACCAGATTTGTTGAATGTCCCATGTACCCCGTGTGTGTTTTAGTGACAAATTTTCTCTCAGCGCCACTGTGAGACTGAAACAGAAAACAGACTGGATGACACACTAACTAGAGATTATTGTTCCCTATAGATTCTGTACATCTACACACACACAGCTGAATAAATTACACGCTAATCTCACAGCTAGTTTCTTAAAGGTCACATATTGTGCAAAATAAACTTCAGCATGTTGTTCTAACACTATTATGTGTCCCTAGTCTGTCTACAAACCCTCCAATGATGAGAAAAGTCCATCCCCTCCATCTTTTGCCTGCTCCACTTTTCAGAAAATCTGTGTTCAAACAGGCCGTTTGGAGATTTTCCCTTCATGACATCACAGAGGTCAGTAACCCCTCCCCCAGGTGGGTGACACTCCCTCAGCTAGGTGTTTGTTCTGCCCTCTGAGTCTGTCTTCTCACCGTAAAGAATAGGACATGGAGCGAGAAAGCCAGAGACACCCAAGCCCTTCCAGAGAGGGGGCGTGGTCAGACACAGCTCATTTACATTTAAAGGTACAGACACAGAAACAGCCTGTTCTGATCAGGGCTGAAATAGAGGGGTTTACAGGCATGATCAAATACAGGATCAGACTTTTTTTTTTTTAGCAATTAACTTTAAAGACATGGTTTGGGGAGCTCTGAGACTTATTTAAACTGGTTGAAAAAGGAGGAGAATATGTGACCTTTAAGTCAAAGCTAATACCGTCAAACAAATATAAACACTTAAAGTACGTAAAATTATGTGTTGTCAAAGATTTAGAGCAGCATGACAGTAATCAGAGACAACACTTTCACACATGAAACCTGCAAATGGTTGGGTTATTACCTTGTCAAGATGTTTTTTTGAACACAATATCTGTATTTTACACATCTTTGATTTGCTTCTTCTGCTCATTATTTTTGTCGGCTCTGCTGGAGCTCTGCAGCCTCTTGGAGAATAAGAACTCCACAGGAGAAGCATTAGGATGAATATGAAGTCAATGCACAAGTTCAATCCACAGACAGACCAAATAAATTATGGGTTTTTGGAAACTTGTTTTGCATAATGCTCTATTCAACCCAAAAGGTTTTCAAAGTAGCTCAGCATCGTCTTGTTCCTCATTACATTTGAATGGACATGTGCTTAAGAAATCTAAGCTTATCCAATTTTCTACTCAGTGATGGAAACTCATGGTATTAAAAAGAGAGAGGGAAGTTGTAGTCTTTCCTGTAATGACTCTTAAATTAAACGCACAGCATGTGAATTCCACCACCAGGGGGCTCTCAATCCAAACAATAACAGAGGATGACTTCGAGGCTGACAGGGAATCATTGGAGTGATTCTGTCCGTCAACCACCCTGATGAAAATTTATTTATTGACTTTTGTCTTACTAAATGTAGTTTCTGCTGAGTTTTGAGTACCATACTTTGTTTTCAAAAGAATAAGAATGCCCACCTACTATATAAAATGCTTACAGAGTTCATGTCTGTCTGAGATTCTGTGCATGTCATGATCAAAAGAAAGTCAACAAAGAGGTTTAAGTATTGTATTTTCTTGAACCTGTGCAGATGCTCAAGCCCAGTACGTTTTCATAAAGTGTCTCAAAGCTGTGTGTACTACTGTTGAAAACAATTTTTAAGGAAGATGTGAATATTTTATTTTTGGCTGGATTTGACAGTTTAAACAAAACTTCAGTTGTGACGCTTTCTCTGTTATCCAGTGTGTAACACTATTGTTAAATCCAGTTGGCATTGGGCCTGGAAGTAGAGCTCACACAAAGCAATGGGCTTGTTAGTGGAATATCGATCTTCTCCGACATGATGATGCAGAAGTCAAATGGATGATTCAAAAGCCACAGTATGTGTTCATGATGGTCAATACTGTAGCTGAGACGGGAGCGGTGATAAAAATGTAATCTTGCAAATAGTTGTATTGTGATCAGACATTTCAAATATGAAACTCTTCTGCTCTGTTAGGAGAGGCTACAAACAGTTTGACAAATTAAATACAGAGCGGTCATTGACTCAGAAAATCATCTTCAACCAATTTTATTTAAAATACGAAGCAAGTTCTACATGGTACAGTTGATCAGGAGAAATTATGCATTATATTAAAATTGTGCCTCCCAAGCAACATTAATCTTCCAGTGATTTAACAAAAGGCTTATAAATATTTACTGGGCTTAAAATGGAACGAAAACTTCAGAGCCTCCTGCAGGTTTCTGCCTCTGGTGATTTTTGCTCCATCCTCTTCCCAAAAAAACATTAACAACAAGGACCGATTTATAATGATTTACTGTGCATAAATTTCTCTGAATTAGGACATTCTGCAGTGTTTGCTCTTGCTCATAAAGGTAGCCCTCTTACTTTATACAACGTTTTTCTCTCCAATACTCAGAAAGCAATTCCTGCCAAATAATCTGATTCACTGATTACAATCGGGTCAATTCAGTTCTGAATATTTGTTTTGAGACTTCCATCAAGGAGATGAAGAATAGTCAAACAGGTTGAAATGTTGTTTTGTGTCTTTAATTTTATAAACCCTTAGCATTGATCAACTTAAGCAATATAATTGTCCTGATATTGGGCCTGATTTCCCAGTTCCGTCCAAAGTCAGCACAGGCACGATTATCTGATGGCTCTTAAGATTATCTTGCCAGATTTTCTTGTGGTCTGAGGCGTTACGAGTGATTTTACCCTTCCCGATCTGCTCATGGGCCTCCCTGATTTGAAGATATAGACATGTCTAATATTAAGGATAAGAAATCCTTTATTTGGAGAACACATAAGTCAGATGAGCAAACACTCCTTGGATTGTCACATGGAACAGAACAATAGCCAATGAGGAAGCAAGCTGACTGAAGCAGGAAGCCCAACAAACATAACCATGGCGACGACAGCAAATGGGAAGAATGAAGTTAGATGGACATCAGAAATGGAGAACCAACTGGATGATTTGTTGCAACAACACAACGCAACATACAGCCTGTGATGTACATCATACCACGATTAAACTGACAAGGACAGGAGTCGGACTAAAATTGCTACTGCAATGGATGTAGCAGGTAACAGCTTCCTGGTACATCTCGTGTGGTTACAAGTTTATGGAGTCGAGACTCTGGTTGTTGGTGAATTAATCTGTTAGTTTGGTGTCCTGAGTTTGTCCTGTCGTTGCACACCACACACTTTAAGGACAAAACTGTTAAATCTGTGAATATTTCTTGTCATGTGTGGCGTCTCAAATTTTCAAAATCGTTTAAGAATTTGAAAATCTTGTAGTGGGTGCCAGGCTTTGGATCACAGCCCATGCACACCCAGGTGTGGACACTTAACCTAACGAGTTCCTGCAGTGACACAGCAGACCGACCAGTTAGAATGACCAACAATATGACATCAACAGCAGGACCATGGTTTTTTTGTTCTATTATCAAGACATTTTTTACCTTTCAGGATGTCCTGAGGTTGATATTTGTTTAGCTGTAAGGCTACATAGCATTCAATGTTGATCTCTAAGTCAGAGGTGCTACAGAACCCCTGTCATGTACATTTCTGAATTATTTACACATTGAGACTTAGGTGGGATTTATAGCTGACTGCAACTAATTTGGGAAGAGAACATGGTTGTAAAATGTGGGTGACTGCTAATTAAAGCACATGCTTCTGTGTCTCTCCATATCTCCATTGCTTCTGCTCTCTCATTGCAGTAAAACAAATGATGCATTACAAATGTCCATGAGCAGAGATGTGGGAGTAGAAACTGACCTCCATCAGACCCTCCTCCATCCATATCTCAGAACCCCTATAAATATTAATGAAGACATTTGAATAATGTGAATTGAAATGACAAAACATCATTTCGAGAAGACATGCAGAAGTAGCCGTAAGTTGAGCACAGGAGAAAGAATCTTTCAGACCTGAAATGTGTCTCCTCTAGGGGTCAAGCCTTTCCAAAAAGTGATGTGAAAATAATGCAAACAAGGTTTTTAGTATGACAGTGTTCAAAATACATTCAGAGGCAGATTACTAAAATCTCAGATGTGATCTTTGACCAATATTCATTTCAATTCAAAGGCTTTTAGCATCACATTTTAACAACATTTTTTGTGCAAAATGACCAAATACCTGGAAAATGTGAACAAACAAAAAGCAATAATGCCCCCATCTTACTGATAAATTACGTAACCTACCCTATGGTCATTAGTTGCCACGGCAACCAAAACAGCATTGCACCTTCAACATAATATCTCCTGTATGTGGAAAGACTAATGTATCGAAACACATTATATCAGTGACATCTGTATACATTATAGTAATGTCACAAAATGCATCTCCAGTTACTTTTAGTAGTTGTGATTGATGTCTTGCTGCGTTGTGAATGATCTCACTACAACTCAAAGCCTGTAGCTTAAAAAACAACTGAGGCCAAAGAGGAAGAAAGCTGCTCTAAGCGACAGGGACTACATAAAATGAGATTAGGTGCTGGGGTGGTGTGGTGGTCTTGCTTTTTGGACTGTCTTCTCACTGGAGTGGATAATAGGGCTGCTTGGATGTGTCCCACGGGGAGTGAGACCTCATGTTCCAGGAACCAGAAATACAACCTTTCAGACATTGCAACTACCTCCCCTCTATCTGACACAAACAGATTGAATTCATGAACTATTGGAAAAATAGTTTACAAAAATTGAATGAAAATATTGGAGCAATGCTTGGGTCCAGTATCACCTTAGACAAATAGAAATGTTGCAGCACCTGTTGACACCCTGTGCAGTATTTCTACATATGTTATTATTTTAATACATTCTCTGCATACAGCTAGTGGTAAGGACGCTTGTTAAAGGCTTACTATGTGACTTCCAGAGCAGATTTTCAGACCTAAAAGAACGCTCTCTACAGACACACCTCCTTCATCCCTCAGCTCGACTCTCCCCTTCTGTATACACACTTCCCCTGTCCTGTATCAGGGTTCTGTAAGGCAGAGACAGCAGATGATTGCTAATAGCATCTGAAAAGAAAAGATTTAAATTGACGATATGCATCTCAAAGTTGATTCTGTTGTTATATATTTGTCGTATGTCACACAATCCTGATATTTTGCTGATAAAATCAGAGGAAGGCAGTGACTCATAAAACTTGCTTTGGCTCAGGAGGAAGTGGGCACGAAAACTTAAATGACTCGAGGGTTATGCCATTGATGTCTGATTGAGATTAGATCCTAGAGAGGAGGTTGGCAGCATATGCCATCACTGTAATAATGTTTTCTTTTCTATTCATGGAAAGAAATGAATCGAAACTAGCACAACATATACTTTTATGTCTGAGCTGTCAGATTTAAGAGATGTTTTTCGAGGTTGTAAGTGCAGGTCTATTTGACAAATTACATCAATTATGTAACTTTGATCCCATATTAAACTCATGTCACCTTTCATGTTGTCAGTCTGTGAAATCTTTAGAGGAGCTTTGCATGATTTGCAGCTGTGTCTTTAAGGCCGCCCTCCCCAAGTGCACACTTTCTTCAGATTGGCCAGCTCTCTAGAAGCCTTCCAATGTGGCAGAATAATGCAGGGTTGCCAGGGGCAACCCGGCAACCCTGACTGCTCGTATGCTGGTGTTACGGCCATTGAAAACGGTTCTACTTGCCTACGTAGAGGCTTGAAGCCACCTCATGAACGTCATGCATTCATCTCAGGGAACTACTGGCCGTCTGGTGTGCTGACAACAACCTGCTCCTCAACACCAGCAAGACGAAGGAGATCATCGTGGACTTCAGGAGAGAAAGAGAAAGAGGAAGCACGCACAACCCCATTCACATCAACGGGATGGCTGTTGAATGTGTCTCCAGCTTCAAGTTCCTGGGGACCCACATCACAGAGGACCTCTCCTGGTCCACTAACACCTCCAGTCTGGTTAAGAAGGCTCATCAACGCCTCTTTTTCCTGAGGACACTGAAGAGACACCACCTGTCTTCAGCTGTACTGATGAACTTCTACCGCTGTGTGATCGAGAGCATCCTGACCAGCAGTGTCTCAGTCTGGTACGGAAACTGCTCTGTCGCAGACCGTAAGGCGCTACAGCGGGTGGTAAAAACCGCCCAGCGCATCACAAGGTGCCCACTTCCTGCGATTGAGGATGTCCAAAGAACACGCTGTCTGCGGCGAGCTCATGGCATCCTTAAAGACTCCTCCCACCCTGCCCACAGACTGTTTACCCTCCTGCCCTCCGGCAGGCGCTTCAGAAGCCTCCGGACCAGAACCAGCAGACTGAGGAACAGCTTTTTCCCCAGAGCTGTCTCTCTACTGAACTCTACCCCCCAAACTCTGAACTCTATCTCTCTCTCTCTCTCCCTCTCTCTCTCCGCACCCTGCTGACCCCCCTTTCCCCTCCATATCACCTCACACCCATCATCCCCCCACCACTCCTCCTGGTCACACATCTCTCATCCATCTGTATTATTGTATTATAGTATGTTCATATTCTTTAAATTATCTGTAAACTTGTATAACATGCTCACTGCATCTTAATCTGTATATTATTAGTATAGCATGCTCACTGCACCTTAATCTGTATATTATCTGTATATTATTAGTATAGCATGCTCACTGCATCTTAATCTGTATATTATAATCCTAAAAACACACTTATTTACTTATTTTGTAGCATTACATATTTATAGCATTTATTTATATTTATTGCATCCCATTAATCCAGCCATCCAGATATACCTCATAATTCACTTTTTTTGTCCACATCTGTAAATTTTGCAATTACTGTACATAGCACAGAATTACTGTACATAGCACAGACTCTTGCACTCAATTACTGTACATAGCACAGACTCTTGCACTTTCTGCTTATTTGCACTTCTGGTGAGATGCCAAACCTCATTTCGTTACTCTATACTTGTATATGTGTAATGACAATAAAGTTGAATCTCATCTCATCTCATCTACTGCTAGTTTTGCAGCACATGTCGTTAAGCGCCCTCTGCAGCTTCATCCTGGGATTACTGCAACATACGTTTACCTCTTGATCTAAAACTTTGCCCATCTTTAATATGCCCATACAGTATTTTAAAACTGTGTGACTTTTAAAATTGGGATCAGCATGATAGGTAAACTTCAACAAGAAAATGAAGGTTGCTTAATGACAAAGGTCTACCATCTTTTCCGCTGTTGTTTATGGACTGCATGCAAATTGCCTATCAATCATTCCATGGGAGGGAAGGGCTGTGACATTTTTGTCCATATATTAAGAGGTGGAGATAGAGAAAGGAATGATGCGTCAGGTTATTGTCTCTCTCTACAGGACGGCCTCAACGCCTTTCTTATCCATTCCTCTTCTTCCGAGGTTGTCATCTTCATTTGGCTTTCACCTTGGAAGATCAACATCGTATTTTTTCAGTCTGACAACATTGTCTGTCAGTTCACAACAGGGCCAACACTTGAATACCAAGTGTCTTCGTCCTTACTCGCTCCGTCTGTGGTTTCAAGGAGTTTTTGATGTCAGCAGATCCTCCTCTCATTGGAATTTATAGTAACTGCAGTAAATCAAAGGAGGGTGTTTTGTTACTCTGTTGCCCACATGATATGTTATTCCCCTTAGTGTATCCTTGAGGAGAGAATATACATTATGCATGACCATACATTTCAGTTGATATGACTGTATATGTTGATGTTTACAGTATGTGAATACTCTGTACAAAAATGATAGACCAGACCAGTCTACAGGAAGAGCCAATCCTTGAATCATGAATAAATATTTTTTTACATTTTTTTCCCATGAATATGAGATAAACAGCTCTAAATTTTCTTTGTAAAAGTGGGATCAGTGTTATTGTATTTAAAGTTACTTAAAGGTCACAGGTTGGTAGCCCTCTGTGTTCCAACAGTTGGAAATAACTAATATTTTAATGATAAAAAGAGGGATATGGATATTTTCCTACTAAAATGTAGTTTTTTGTCTTAAAATGAATTGTCCGTTTAGTAAAGGGGTAAGTGTGCATGCCCCATGTGCAAAGGTTTAACGGCTCGTGTTCAAATCCAACCTGTGGCTCCTTTCCTGCATGTCATTCCCCACTCTCTCTCTCTCCCGATTTCTGACTCTATCCACTGTCCTATCTTTCAAATAAAGCCATAAAAAACTACAAAATAAATATAAAAAAAGAGCCTTGCACAAGACGCTGATCCCAAAATTAAAAAGGTTGTGCTAACATTATATCAGTGTGTTTGTATGAATGTGTGTGTTTGATTCAGAACCTGGTGAGCCTCCTTCACAGTGCCTTGATTCTGTGCCATCGGGTGTTTGAGTTTAAGATCTCCATGAATTGAATTGTAGGCATGCTTTTTTTGTAGGCAAGTGAGTAAATGTTATTTTTAGACAGACTAATTCTACAAATCTGTCTCAAATCTGTAAAGGCTCTTATAGCCCTGTCTCCACCAAGCGGTCCGGTTCAGTTTGGTAAAGTCTGGTACTTATTGGCGTGTCCACTGTCAAAAGTTGGGAAGGGTACCAAAAATACACGCTCCATACCCTCATACATTTTTGCTACCCTTCTGTCGGGGTGCCAAGCGTACTGATCCATCCCTACCGGTTGGAGATAGACACATTAGCACCGCCCCATAGATGACCTCAGAAATGCAGACCTTCCTAGGAATCATTGATCTTTGTTTACTGTAGTGATGAGTAAGGGTACGGTTAGCTGTGGACAGGCAAGCAAGTTCAGGGTTTACCTTACCAAACCCAACTAAACCTAACCGGACTGCTTGGTGGAACAGGGCTTATGACTAACTATAAAGTGAGGAGTTTGTAGGAGGCTTTACTTACACACAATGTTCACAACCCATAGCATCTAAATGCTTATCCTAGCATGTATGTCCATGATAACGAATGTATTGTTTTAAGTTCTGCTCAAATCTGCATTAAGCAGTGAACACAATGTTCATCTGAGGATGATGGGATTTTAAATGGGATGTTGGGGCAACCTGAAAAGTTGGGGGATCACTTCAGTGAAAATATTTCACAGCAAGCCCTCAAAAAGCTGTTTCTTTTGCATAAACGTTGCTGAGTACTGACAAATCGACGTCCCCAGAGCTATACTCACAGAGGAAAAAGTCGGATTACTTCATCGCCATACGGGTTTTAGGTCAATCTAAAGGCCTTCGTTTTATTCTTGAACCTTGTCTTGCAATTACATGCTTGAGCTGAGTCCAAAACTCTGATTACTTTGTCAGACTCAGCTACTTTTTTTGTTATTCTCAGTTAAAGGTTGGAATGGTGCCAAATTTAAAATACCTTGGTCTGTATAATTCAAGCTGCTTTACCAAGTACCACATACAAGAGCATGTTCATCTTTCATCACCGTTCATCTTCAGCTCGACCCTCTTCAACTCTGGCTTTTACATTATGTGTGATTATCTTGGAGAGTATGTGAGGTGAAAACTGATTTCTCTGTGTCAGGGGTGTTGACAGGCTTCACATGAGTTTCTCCGTCAACATCAGACCTTCTTGTCGACCCAGTGAAAGCCTCTGGGTCAACATTTGCTCGATAGCAGCACTCTGAGAGTTCAGGGAGGTCAAAATCACTTTGTGGCTTTTTTTTGTTTTTGTCTTTGTCCATTATCTAAAAATAGCTCTCTAAGTGCAGATAGGTAACAGGCTTTTATGCTGTACTGCTGAACATGGTCACAGTGCTGAGTGACTGGGTGGGTGGGACTGTTGAAAGTGCAGGTTCTGGGTGAATGTCATCAACTCCTGTAGCTCCTCAATCATCCTCAGCATTGAACAGCTCTTACAGCAGAATGGATTTGGTCTTTTGAGGAACAAGACTGGAATCATAATATCTTTGTAGACACACACAGTATGAGGACATTTGTTCGCATCTCGTTCTTCACAGAAAGGGTGTTGGCTTGTCAGAGTAATTAGTGAAACTATCGATCAGCTTCACAATAAATCATTGACAAAGAGTTAAAAAAAGAGGACATTTTCACTTTTGTTCCGTCTGTTGTCTCTTTGAATTAAATAAACCGACACACATCGCTGTTCTAGCTGTGACGACTGCACCGCGTTGATGAACTGAAAACACAACAGAGACCGAATAGAAGACTCTGAATCATTTTAATGATCAGATCAAAGTCTAACAGTTCTGTCTGTGTCAGATGAACCATTGTCTGGAGGTGATGGAAAATGACTCTGGATTGTGAAATTAATGCTTTGACTTCCATTCTCCCGATGCACTGAGCTGAGAAATTATTCAGAATGACTAACTTATTGGGTCAGAGTATTACAATTCACCCATTTCTTGGTGCCAGGGAAATTATAAACTAGAGTGAAGCTAAATAATATCCTTATCTTCCCTTTATTACTTTACGTTGTTTGAATATTCAAATGATGATTTAATCTTGACTTTTCGTCTGTTATTTTCACAGCCTGTCTGGCCTAGTTTAATTGATCCATATGTGTCTCCAATTTTCAATATTAAGCTAATTATTTTTAGTCACATTTCCTTGTGTTTGAAAGTGAAACATGCAGACACAACTTATAGACTTTTAAAAATCTCTTGGCCTGGAATATCAAGGTTTCCCCACCATCCCAATAAGACATAAAATGTATGTTTTAAGGCTGATTCAAATTTTGAATCACATTTTATTGTTACATTTTAATAGTTAATCCTGATTAATTGCATTTTTAATCTCTTTTTTTGAAATCCTATCATTTTGCATTAAAGATAAAATATTTTAAGATTTTATTTTGACTATTCAGCTGAGAGTACTTTACTTCAACCCTGCTTTTATTTTGAAATAAAGTAAGGGCCTTCTGGTAAATGGATTTTTAGGACATGAACTTCAGCACAGAAACAGAAAGTGGTTAGGGATCACGAACTAAATTAAAACAGCTCAAAGGAACGGTAACAAAGGTCAATGTGTGATGTGTGTCATAAGGTGGATATTACTTTTAGGCTCGTCAGCCGAGCTGTCTGAGAGTTTGTTAAAGTGAAATGAGACATTCAAAGATGCAGCAATGTCCTTCTTTTACATCACTGAGACTACAGGGAGACACTGAGGACGACTATCTATGGTGAGCCTGAAGGGACAAAAGAACATGAGATGAATCACTTATTAAATATATCATATAAATAATTAATGCATTAATTTCATACCTTGAATAATCACAATTAACTAGTAAATGTTGACAGTCTGAGTATGTTTTTTTCAATGTACGGACATCACGTGTGAGAAACAAAAACACATAAATGGAACTGCCTAATGACATACATAACTTCATGTTGAAGCTGAATGCAATCAGTTGATTCTCCAAAACACACTGGACTGCATTTTTTCTTTTTACCAAGTGAAAGGATCATTTTACAAGTGTGTTAGTGTGTGTTTCTGTGTGTAGGTGTGTTGTATTGTTTTGAGTGTTGTACAACTTTCGGGGGTTGCCAAGGGCCCTGGCGAAAGAACATAAAGACATAAAGAGCCCATTTAATAACAGATGGCGTCACAAGCCATGGGGTTGATTTTTTATTTTGTTTTTAAAATTACAAAAACACATGTTCATTTTCAAATCTCCAAACAAGTGAGCAGTTTCACCATTATGATCATAAAATGTGTCATTTTGTGAAACCACTGGACCATCTCTACCTTCAAAGGTCATCTGTCCATAAGGACTGTTCACTGTTAAAACTTCAGCTTCACTCCCTCACTTTAGCCGTTTTCACATATGCACTCCGGATAATATCTAGATAATTGCAGGAGGACTGCTCTGGAGATTCTCCACTGTCAGAGGGGAGGGGGGGGGGCGAGGGATTTCCTGAGGTAAGACGTGACGTAAATAAACAACGCAGAAGTAGCGGCCGAAGGAACAGAGTCCGCTGCATGACGTTACAATGAGAATATTTGCCTTTATATCAATGCTATGTGTATTCCAATGGAATGACAACATCCACAAAAGAGAGGAGAACAACATACTGACGAACATAAAACATAATGCAGCCGTTTAACTATGTGCACGGAGATCATAGTGGTCGCGTGCAGACACTTTAGGCAGTCACTGTATATAAACGTCACTCTCTTTCCATTGGCTCGAGTTGAAATCTCTGGACTATATGCTGCCGTGTTCAGACATCAGCTCACTCAGATTTTCTGTGGATTAAATACTAGGTGTCCGGCTGGAGAAACTCCGGGTAAAGTCTACAAGAAAAATGCTGCTGTTTGCGTTCACGCCTAAAATCCCTCCGTGTAGCCAAATCTCCGGAGTTTTTCAGGAGACTTCCGTATGTGTGAAAAAGTTTTTTGTCAGAGCGGGGTGAAGAGATCATTAGAGGAGTGTTTGTCTGCTGGTAGAAATGACAGTGAAGTGTCTTTGCATTCCAATCAGTCCATAATAACTTCTCTCCGACTCACTGAAGCATGAAGTGGAAGAGAGTTTCATAACTCTTCATAAGAGTTTCACAGAATTGGACTGATAACTCAGTACTTACTCAGATTGTTGACTCTATTTATTATCTGTTGTTGTCATTAAGTGGACATTTAGGCAGCTTTTATCACTTTGCATTCTACCTCCATTTTCTCACACAAAAAGTAAATTAAGGAATTAAGTTTGTACCTTAATCTCCATTTAAAATCGGTTGCACTCAAGGCTTAACTAGGATGGTTACCATGGGGATTAGAATTCTGGCTGTTGTGAAGCACTTCATAACAACAAATGATCAAGATCATGAACCATCAGCAATGACAATTAACAATTTACCCATTCAGATGTTTTTTTTTTTATCATATCATCATTAAAACCGGAAATTAAATGAAATTTGTTATCAAGATTGAAGAAAATAATAATTCCAGCGTATATTTCATTTGTCAAAGAGTTTGCACACCAGTCTTCCTAAATGCATCTAAAGTATTACATGTCACATATTATGCAAAATATACTTCACCATGATTTTCTAACACTAATATGTGTCCCTAACCTGTCTAAAAAAACAATTATGAGAAAAGTCCATCCTCTCTGTCTTCTGCCTGCTCCACTTTTCAGAATGTGTGTTCAAACAGGCTGTTTGGAGAATTTCCCTTCATGACATCACAAAGGGCAGTAACCCCTCCCCCAGGTGGGTGACACTCCCACAGCTAGGTGTTTGTTCTGCCCTCTGAGTCTGCCTTCTCACTGTAAACAATAGGACAGCCTGTTCTGAGAAGGGCTGAAATAGAGGGGTTTCTAGACATGCTCAAATACAGGAACACACACACACACACACACACACACAGGGGTATATTCAAGTAAAACATGAATATACCTCTTTCCTGGCCTGTGCTCACTGTAATTGTCTCTTAAATAAAGGATAAGAGTGGATTTAGAACAAGAAACTTTACAGACATGTTTGTTAAAAAGGAGAAAAATATGTGAACTTTAATATCACAGTAATTCCAGATCTCCACCATGTTCCTTGTGTGTGAGTTTCTTGACATTTCTTGTCAAAGTGACTGTCAGCTGTTTCTGTCCATCATGTCTTTGAAGTCATCACAGTGATCACAGTGGGTCCGTTTCCCGTCATCCATTTATTTTCATATAAACCCCTCAACTGACATTTAGCAGAGTTTACTGATTTGCTATGATTCTTTTTGTGCATTTTGCTCTGCATAAACATGTGCAGCAGTTTTATTTGATGTAATTTTAATTCAGGACATTGACTTGAAGCATTCAGCAGCTTTGTTCTGAGTCTTTGATGCAGAGCGGATATTGTTATGTTAATAATTTATTCAGATTGATCCAGTTTTCTCCAATTTCTCTTTTCTTCAAATTGTTTTGTTTTTAGGAACATAATGTCTTTATAGTCAGAGTGGGATTCAATTAATGGGTATGAAGTTACTTCCATTTGAACATTTCAAAGAGCACATACATTTTTTTGTCATTAGTTGATGGATGATGTCTAGTTCAACCTTGGTGTTAAGGCTGTACAGGTCCACATCTATTTAATACTGTTGCATGTTCACTGATAAGAGTTTTGCTTACAATATGTCTTCCATCATGGCCTTGTTGACTCCCACCCAGCCTCCCTTATTTAGAACAGAGGTGTTATTATCCTGCATGTCTTCACACCTGAGATCCCAACACATCTGCTGAGCTGATCAGCTCTGTAGCCCTGCAGATGGTGAGCTGATGACTGGTCATAATGCAGAAAATGAACATCAAATCACCTGATAATATGAATTAGATTGGCTTTTATTTCTCTCTAGGGAGCATATGGATTCTGTGTTAGAAGTCTGGACGTGTGTGCTTTGACTTGAGGAAAGCAGTGAGGTCCTATTCAAATGGAAACCAGTGCCCTGCAGTCCTCAGTTTAAATGAAGGCTACACATGAAGTGAGCTTCACATTGGGAGTGGGAGTTTGTGTGTCCTGTGAACGTCCAGTCCTTGGTCCTCTCCTCTTCTATCTTTCTATTTTCTCCTCTACCTGAACCTCTTCCTGTCGTCTATCAGAGCCAGAGGGCTGGAGCTGCTCTCTCTCTCTTCTACCATTTTATCCAATTCTATTTAAGATAATGCATTATAATTACATTTTTCACAACAGCTACACAAATGATTTATTTTCTATCCATCTAGTTGCTTTAAGAATTGTTTTTTGTTATCTCATGCCTCACTGCTTTCCTAATCATTCATCATTTATTCTGTCAGCTGTTCCTTTGAACTGATATTCACAAGCTTTCCTAAATTCTTCTCAGGATATAGTTATAGAAATTAAAAACATGGAATGCAGAGGCTGCAGGCTATTTCAGAGCCAGTAATTTTTCTCTATTTGATTTAAAACTTCAAATGTCTCAAATCTCGTATTTAAATTATTTCATGATGCAGCTGAAGCATTACAAGTCAGCCAGGTCAACAAGCCCGTCCTCCAGAACGACTGAATATTTGTAAACAGTAACGGAAAAGAGAGGAGAGGAGAAAAGGAGAGGCTTTGTGTGCCATGGACTGGTTGTGAATTGGATTTGGACCAGACTGAAGTGGCTGTGTCGTAAATCACTGAAGAATAGGCGACTGCAGCATTGTGTAGGGATGTATGGGGTTGGATTTGAGATGTATGGAGTTCATGCAAGATAAAACACTGCACGGTGATGTGATTAAATACTGGTCATCTCCTGTTCTATAGATGTAACAGAGTGTGAAGCAGAACAGAAAAGGAGTATAAGGATGGATGGAGGACATGGCAGAAAAACAGGGACTTAAAGTGGGGAAGAATCAGGGCTGAGAGAGATAAAAACAGATTAGAGGCAAACAGCGGGGAGAGATGTCATGCTGTGCTGTCCCACCAGAGAGAGAAGTACTGACTGTTCATCACATTGTGTAGATTTTCTGCAGGAGATGGTGTCTGAATAAATGTGTTTATGTGTGATTTCTGACCTCACTTTCTGCAGGACACAAAAACAGCATTTCTCACTGTGTTTGTTTGCATGCTGGGATCTCAACTGGCCTTACTGACTTTTCTGCCTTTGCTTCTTAGAGTCTGTGGTCTGCATGTACCAAGTTTACAAAAAACAATTATTTTAATCATGAGTTATTAATCATTTTGAGCCCTAGCCTCAAGGAAATGGTAAAATTCCAGCTCAAAGCCCCCTCCTAAGTTGCTAGGCACACATTTAAGACAAACACACAACACAGTACATAAACACACTCCTGCACTGGTATCACACATGCAGACAGACTGCCACCTGCTATGCACGAAGTAAAGAGGAGGAATGAAAGACTTTCAGACGAGAGTGCTGCTCTTCTCTTGGCGGGATTCAAAAAGGGGATGTGTGCTCTGCTTCCTGTGTGCACATTGCGTTTATATGTGTACCCCTTATTGTCCTCTGCATCTTCTTTGCTACTTAAAGTATTCCTGATAAGTTTTATAAAATACTTTTTTGTCAGAGTCCTTGAATGCAAAGTCACCAGTCAGTTCATTAGAAGCACTTTCACGCAGCAGATTCATGGGTTCTTTCAGTAATGCTTTGAATATCTGTCATGAATGATGCACACAATGTGTTGAACCAAATCCGAGCTATATGGAGATATCTTTACTTCCAAATCATGAGCAAAAAGACTTATTGCATGCAGGATCATTCACTGCTTTGTGGCCTCCTCTTAAAATGTATAATTGTGAACTATGAATGTGAATTAGTTTATTTAAATCTGTGTGAAATGGATGTTGAGCTAATTGATTTTTGGTGTGAACTTGCACAACACTGCTGATGTTGGGGATCAGATCTTCAATGATAAAGCTAAATTGCAGTTCCAGTTTATGTGACAAACTTCTACGTCTGTTGTTGAATCATCTTTCATGCTGCTGTGATGGGACAGGATTTGTGGCCTGTGACAGACTATGTGTCGTGGAGAGGTGTATCAACACAATGCCTCATCAACTTCATCTCTTTTTTAACTCCAAAATGACTTTGACTTTGTCTGCATTGCTGTTTAAACTTTCAGGTATAACTCTGGAAAATATAGATTATCTTTAATAATAATTAAGTGATTCTTTGTATCCCTAAAATGTAATTTCCTCATTATCCTCACACGTCTACAGTATTCTAGTGTAGGAAGGTTTTTAGGACATAACCAGCTGTGTCTGCTCTAGACTTTCCAATGTTACTGCAGCTCTTTCAGTGACAGCCACATGGTCAGTGTGTTTGTCACACTATAACCTTTATGATGGGTTATTTCAGACTTTCTGAGCAGAGAATAATAAACATGCCGGTGAAAGAGGAGGCGGAGACGGAGACAGTCAGTGTGTCAGTTTTATGTCACTCACTCACAGAGAGGTTATTTAAGAGCAGATCAGATGCTGCATCTTGTCTGATTTCAGTCGAGCAGCTGTGCCCCCCTTCAGCAGTTTCTTGACATAACCTGTGTGACAAGGACATGTTAGACATCAACCTTCCGTTCTCATAAAGAGTCTACAGAAAATACGTCTTTACAGAAGACGCCGGCATCAGTTTTCTGAACATGCTGTTTGCCCCGGAGAAATACGAGAAATGTTCAGGATCTAAGAGATATTGTTGTACACAGCGCTTTTAAAACAACCACGATCACACATTTACACACCATGGCATTCTGAGTGCCAGATGAAACATTACACCTGCTGTGGTTCAGTCTTTTACATAGACCTGAGAAGATATTGTGAACTCTACCTGCAGTATTGTAAGTTATATTGCCTCTGATACCCCCCCACCTTCACAGCTACACACACACAACCAAGCTTGCTTCGGCCTATCAATTTCACTCTCACTGCAAAATGTGTTGTATGAATTCAAACTGTGCTCCGCACTAACAGCAAACATGGCCTCCTCTCCGTGCATGTCCTGGAGGTGCTGATGCAACACAGTGGATATATCCCTCCTTTATAAACTGCTCCTTGCAATGCAGTTTCTCCAAGCTGTGGCCGAGGAACATAAATAAACTCATTTGAATTGCAGAAACCTTTGACGTGTCCTCTCCTTTTTATCGAGGAAAGGTCACACAAATACTTATGTAGGATGGGATGTGTGTGGGTGAATGTAAGCAGTAAAGACCAAGCTCATCAGGTCAGTGCCCTGCAGCGATCAGATCTCTTCTGAAAACACAAGTGACCTCTTTCTCTCATCGCTATAAGTCATTCATCTGCTCTGACTTTGTATGAATAAATGCAAACCTTGTATGTATTGATGTTGCTTACCCTTTGTACCATATGTTGTGGATGGCAGTCACAGCTTTTTTGAAGCTGCAGCACAGAACGTAAACAGACTGAAAGATGCAGATCTGTCCACAGCAGCATGTTATCTATTCTGCATGTTTCCCTGTCTGACAAATGTTCTTGGCTGTTATTCTGCAGACGATGAGTTACACCAACATACACCTGCTAACCCCGACACACACCTGCTCATGCATATAATGTTCACGCTGTTCCCTAATAGTGTGGGAAATAAATTAAGTTGTTTCCCATATAATTAAGGATCCTGTCAATATGATGATTATAGATGCATAGACTGAAAAAGTATAGAATTCACACTTCATATATTGTATGTCTCACACATGATGAGAAGTCATATGAAAGTACGGATTTTGTTGTTCAAAATACTCTTTAAATATATGTTCATGTTTTTACCGCTATAATCAGTGTGGCCGGGGATCATGGTGTCTGGTTGCTGGTCAGAACTTTTTTAAAATCTTGCAAGAGATGCATTTAATAAATCAGTGCTGATAAAACCACAAAATCATTTTTTCAAGGTGTACTCAGTCAGCCTTTTTTAACCATAACTATTTATAAACTGATCTGTTCAGTCACAATACGGATTAAAAAGTTCAGTATTTGTAAGGCCTGCTTTTGGAGCCCATTTATTACATAATTACTTTCTAATAAGATGTAAGAAAGAAGTGCTACTGGAGTGGTCCTCTTCTTACTTCCCCGCAGGAATCTGTGACTGGGCTGACAGGGAGCTCTCCACAATGTTCCACTCCACTGAGATTTAGACACCCAACATGTCCTCCAATCCCCCTCTGATCTCACCTGCTCTGTTTTCTGTCTGCTCCTCTCTCATCTTTCAGAGTCCGTCTCAGTGGAAAGCTGTTTGAGTCAACAGCAGCGTGTTTTTGAATGCTTAGTCATACAATCGTTTTTTCCGCAGTCATCAAATGTTTGTTTGCAGAAGTTACACGGGTATGGAGACTTCCTGTCATAGGTGGATGATGTGACTGCCATCAATAATAAACTAGTATTGGATGCCCTCTTCAGGATTATTTAAGTGGTCAAAAAAAAAAGTATTTTAGTATTCTATGATTGATCTAGAGTCAGTTTTCATGCTTCACTTTATAAGGTTGTATAGTGTACATGTATATATTTATGTAGAGAGAGAGAAAGAAGGAGTGGCGCACACATAGGGACAGCGCAGATCCAAAAGAAAAACTGACGGGGCAAGAGGAGCCAGGTAACGGTCTGCTGATTGGCACCTCACGTCCACAATGGCGACATATTATCTTGAGTATTTGTGCTAAGCGGTTGCATTAGTGTTTGTGTGGCTGTGTGCATGGCATGAAACATGTGGCTCATGTTTGCATATCTGACATCAGCTACAGAATCACATATATTACAGAGGACCGGTCATCTTTGAGCATCCTGCAAAACCTGCTTATTCCTGTCAACAGCCGATCTATCTGTGCACTTCCTAATGATTACCATAAAGACTAAGAAGCTGGCATTAACAGCCTCTAAGCCAGGGACAAGGAGCAGCCAGTCACAGCAGGAGAGGCCAGGATGGGAACAGTGAGATAGAAAAAAAATCTATAATCTGTCCCTAAGGTGAGATACAAGGCTGACAGGCAATGATGGAGGTTTTATACGACCACTTGGCACCATGCAGTTGAAAAACAAGAAGCTGGTGATCTGAGGAGGAGCTGGAGGGACATGTTATCTTTTTTATCGAGCCCTATACTGTGGGAGAACAGAAAGGGTCTAATCCTTGGTTATCCTTCTGTCTTTCTGCCTCTCCTTTTACACACAAAACCAGTAAGTGAGGATGACATTCTGACCTCCACTGTGGCATCTCCTCAGAGATCTGAACTGAATCTGAAGTCTGGGGCTTCAAGACCTTAATCACTGTCATACTTCTTGTGTTCCTATCGATGAAAGTGGGAAAGGGGAAGAGAAAGGTGTGTGGCCCGTTGTTTCTGCCTGATGATATCTTCTACTCTCTACCTGTGAGGGTGAAATGGCTCAGTGTCTCCCAGAGGAAGACACCGCTTAAAGTCCAGGAAGAACAAATATAATCTCTGCTCTGGAATAATGGTTCTACACCCTCATGATATACTTCACTCTTGAAACAATAATACCCCATCCTTTGGTGAAAAATCATCACCTGAAGAAGACCTCTAGTCGAAACGTTGTGATTAATTAAAACCTGTTTTGTGGCATTTGAGCAAGTGTGCGGGCCTATCTTCTAACCCTCAGTTTTGTTGTTTTTGCACTGCCCTGCACCTTTGTGATCGTGTATAACTAGCTCCTTTTTCTGAACTATTGTCTGCTACTCCAGTGACTTTATTGTTTTCATGAGGCCATTACTCAACTTGCGTTTTAATGAGAGTCTTTTACATGTCCAGTATATGCAATTTTTCTATACAAGGAGTTGGACAAACATGTAGACCTGTTGAGACTTCGTGCTCTCATTGTCAGCCTCAGTTCGGCTGACCACAATGACAGTCAGAATCTCCAGTGTTAGTTATAAAAAGGTTCAGTGGTCCATGAAAAAGCTATAATGTGCTGAGACAATGGAAGGGAAAATGACTTGTCAGTACTTTATTCCCCACAAGCTATTTCACCGTCCCTCCAAATATAATTTTTGTTACTATTTCTGTACACCGTAGGAAACAGTAGCTTCTATGAATGTATGATAATGTAGGTGAAGAATTTGCAGAAAGAATAAGGTTGTTATAAAAATGATTCACCCCAAGGTACAGCATGTGCCCATGAGGAAAATAACTAATCAGACCATGATCGGTTTTTGAACCAGGCTCAAGCGGACTCTCGACGAAATGCAGGATTTTGCACTTCTACATTGGCTTCATTTTTCCAACACTAGAGGTTGCTGCTTGGTTAATACAATGTTATAGATATACAATTAGACATTAAAGTAATCAAATTCAGACATTATTGTTATGTTTGGAAGACAGGTGTGGTGACATGCAGTGAAGGGCTAAGTCGTATTTGAACCCATGGTCACTGTCATGGGGTGTGCAACACAACCCCTAAGCTATCCAGCACCCCAATCTAGAATTTATATAAATATATGTGTAATCACATGGATTACTTTTTACAGCCTTATATTTCACTGACACAAAAAAATCACAAAATTGGCCCTGCCTTTTCTAACAGTGCAGATAGTGTGCATTGTTTTTGTTGAGCCTTGCCACGCACCCACTGTCATAACTCCTGGTTCAAGATTCACAGTTCCAGGAGATAATGAAAACAACATTTAACAACAAATATGTAGAGGTGAAATGCTCCACTGAAGGGAATTGGTACTTTCTGGTTTGATAAACATAAAGTGGAGACTTTGCACTACACCCACTTTATACTCCAGGTGTCCCCAGATGTGCAGCAGTGTCGTGTCACAGCTGACTGTATGGAGTATAAACCCAGAGGTCACTGGTTGGTTTGAATTGTTCAGTGTTGAAGTTGTGCTTGCTGCTCTGCTCTCTCTTCCTGTCTTGACTAGCGTTCTGTGAGGATCAGAGGTGATTTGTGCTGCTTCACAGATTCTTGTAATAATGTTAGAGCAGAGTCAGAGGCTTTAAGTGTTCTTGGTTATCTGTATGTAAATGAGCTTTAGCTTGTTAAGTTTCTTGTACATTTCAGGCTGAAAACATGCAGCTGGTCTTATTTAAGACTGTCCTGCTCTGATGGCTGTGAATGTAGATGAAGAGTCTGATGTCTGACTGAGGAACAGTGTCCCATCTTCCCACACTGAGGCTGTCGAGCTGTTTTAATGATGCCTGTTTCTCTTTACTGCTTGTGGTGGTGGTCACACAGGGAAACACACTGAGTGGTGGTCTCCCCAGAAAGATTCCATTAACATTCTGGTGAGATAGCATCTGGCAACACAACGACACCGAAGGGAGGCAGAACAGATTTGTTGAATGTCCCATGTACCCCGTGTGTGTTTTAGTGACAAATTTTCTCTCAGCGCCACTGTGAGACTGAAACAGAAAACAGACTGGATGACACACTAACCAGAGATTATTGTTCCCTATAGATTCTGTACATCTACACACACACAGCTGAATAAATTACACGCTAATCTCACAGCTAGTTTCTTAAAGGTCACATATTGTGCAAAATAAACTTCACCATGTTGTTCTAACACTAATATGTGTCCCTAGTCTGTCTACAAACCCCCCAATTATGAAAAAAGTCCATCCTTTTCGTCTTTTATCTGCTCCAGGTAGAGCAGGTAAAAGAAAATGTGTGTTCAAACAGGCTGTTTGGAGATTTTCCCTTCATGACATCACAACGGGCAGTAACCCCTCCCCCAGGTGGGTGACACTCCCACAGCTAGGTGTTTTGTTCTGCACTCTGAGTCTGCCTTCTCACCGTAAACAATAGGGCACAGAGCGAGAAAGCCTGAGGCACCCAAGCCCTTCCAGAGAGGGAAGACACAGCTCATTTACATTTAAAGGTACAGACACAGAAACAGCCTGTTCTGAGCAGGCCTGAAATAGAGGGGTTTATAGTTTATAGGATCAAATACAGAATCAGACTTATTTTTTTTTAGCAACTAACTTTAAAGACATGTTTTGGGGAGCTCTGAGACTTATTTAAACTTGTTGAAGAAAAGTACAATATGTGACCTTTAAAGTCTAATTAAACTGAATTACTGACCTTTAAAGGTTACTTGTTTCAATTATTAATCACAACTTTTTGGTATGAAAGCAGTTTTTGTTGTCTATTGATATTTGTAGGCTATTAAAACTGATGTTGTTTTCCCTCAGCAGATTCTCTTACCTGAGGCTGATCACCGCTGTTTGAACAAAGTTAATAATCTCCACAGCTGGATGTTAAACTTAATTTATGAAGTTTGGTGAGTGGCTTTAGGGAACAACAGCAGGAGTCCTTAATGTGTTTCATCAGTAACTTGACTTTTTGAAGAACAGGCAGATTCATGTTTGTGTTCAAATAAGAATCTAAGAGTCACAAATCATAGCAAATTCTAAATAATGTTTCATCCCAAAAAACAAGAGTTCTTGGCTGCATATGAACTCTGTCTTTGTTTTGTTAAACAAATTAGTTTCAAGTATAGCTGAGTCATTAAAAAGCATCTTCAGAGATCTGCCACGGTAAATGTATTTGATTAACAGTGTGACAGTAGGAGGATTTAATCTCCCTATCAGCACTACATCTGACAGCTTGAGTATCATTTTAATCAGTCACAGTTTCAACCTCGACCCTTCACCCTCTGCTGCCTCCTCTGGTGTTCGATAAGATGTGTTAAGAAGCAGATAAATGAAACACCATGTTTACCACATGCAGCTTTAAGTGAATAATGAAGATGCATTTTTGTCGTCCATGCAGAGGCCTGTTTGCAATGATCTTCCCATCAGTGTTTCTGAGATGAGCTGACCTGAATTAAACTGTAATGAATTACTATTCTTGAATTGTACTCTTTCCACCTCCAACTCTTGAAGTAGCTTCAAAAGCAGCAGAGAAGCTTGAAGGTGTGAAGCCTGTGAAGACACAGAGCCTCAGGGAGGATTTCCTGAAAATTATGAACCTAAAGTCATGAGACGACCTCTGCCTGACACGTACATTCAAATAAAATAAGTTCATAGACCATGTTTCAGTGAAGTCAGAAATAAAAGGAAAACAGTCTGCCCACCGTTCAGCTCCCAATTGGACAATGTTTGGATCTACGAGAGAGCTTCTCTTTCATTGTTTCAGTAAAAGCAGATTATAATTAGTAAGTCCAAATGCCTATTGGCCATATTATAATCACAAGAGTTGCACAAAACTCATTAATCTAAAAACTAGTTATACTGCTTTCCATGAAAAGAGATGATATCTTCATGAAAAGCTACGTGGAGTGAGAAAAGCCAGTGCTGGATTCTTGGAGAGCCCCCTCCTCACTCGTTCCTCATCCATCTACGCAAGCGACAGAGAGGAAAATAGAAACTGGGCGTCGGAGTAAAAATGGGCAGTTAGGACACTCTTATAGGAAACTATAGAAACAGGCTGATTGTGTCGCTGACGCTCACTCACATTGCATGCTGTTAGGACAGGCTGTTAGGACACTGTTGTCACTTGGTCATGTTTTGTCCTGTCATGTTGTTTGTTCGTAAAATGAAGCCGACTCACACCTTACTTTATCACATCAATTGCTTTCAAACGTCTCCTCCTCATCTTAGAAGCATCTCATTACCTCCATAGATTCCAATAGGAGGTGTTCTGTACTACTCTCAGCGTCTACACCTCCTTAAACATTTGCTGCTTGTGAAGATCGCCAAATACTCATCTTAAGTTTGCACATATCAAGAAATATATGTTCACTCAGGATTGACATGAAGTCTCTCCTGTGTAAGAATCCTAAATGAGCATTCATGTTTGCATCAGAGCCTGAATGTTTAGGTCTCTTATTTTGTGATCATCGTGCAATGAGTGCAACTTTAATTTAACTTTCAATTCAGGAAATATGCTAGCTGTAATCAGGCCACTGCTGCAGAGCAGACATTCATAAAGTGGTTAATTTCTGATTCAAATTTGAATCTGCACCCTGAAAAGAACTGATCATTAAAGATTATTTTTAACATCCAGTGCCATGATCTGCACATCTGCCTGTGAAGCTTGAAGAGGCGCTTGGAGCCACTTCAAGTGTCTCATACTCCAGATCTTTGGAAAGCAGGGCATCATAATTGTAGAGTTTAATCCTGATTTTGATGCGCATAGAGCATAGATGCCTAATGTTCTTTCTTTTCTGTAGTTATCAGCAGGAGAGAGACATCACAGATATGAAGCTTGTTTTTATTTCTTGTACTTTTTTGTCAAAGTAAGTAGTAAGTAAGTAAAGTGTATTTCTATAGCACCTTTCAAGAACAGACGTCACAAAGCGCTTCACAATAAAGGATTGAGAAGAGACGTTACAAACAGAAAGTTACATCAATCAAATACAGACGGATCAAACAAAGTCTGAACAGATGAGTCTTTAGCTGTATAGTTCACAGCTCTCAGTTCCAAAATGTAGGTGCCACAACCTCAAAGGTCTCCTTTTGTTTTCAGGGACCTCAGGGACCTGCTGGTGTTCTGTGGCCTCAGAAACACATGGACGTAAGCTGGAGCTTGACCATGCATGGCTCTAAAGACAAGTTAAATAAAGGATTCTAAACATGTCACCAAAACGGGCAGACCAAATGCATCCTCACATTGGGAGATTCAACCTGTCACTACTTTAAATGTGTATTAAAAAATAATGCTCCGATTTGAAAAATAATTATAAAAAAAATAATTATAAAAAAAATAAATCTGGTTTTACACTCTTCAGACTTCCGTCATAGAAAGTTAAACAAACACCATTAAGATCCATGACACAAGTACATGTATTACTTACTGACGTTCTAATAATAAATATGTGAGATGTCACATTCTGAAAGCTCTCTCTCATTTTCTCTGTGAAGGCTGCAGCTGATTTTTTTTTTTCTTTGAGGGTTCATTCTGTGGCTGTCAGCTCACCTGTTGGTAAATTGACTGATGTTCAGCCACTTACCGGCTGTCTGTATACTGTGACATCCTAATAAGAACTGAATCCTTCCAGCGCCATTTTAAAAATCACCCAGCTGCTGACAGGAAGGAGAGAACAGGAAATGCTGCAGCAGTGAAATCTATCTGTCTGGTCCATCTATTCAGTTTTAGTTACTTTTGTGTCAGAGCTCTCATGCATTTCTGAGATTTCTTTTCATCTATAATTAGATGTTTGGATGCCTGTTTGTGAGCCCATGTTTTGTCATATCCTTCACTATAAGACTTTGAATAAGTATGCATGCTAATTGAAATAAAACAACATGCAGAGCAGGTAGTGATGACCCTCCAAAACCATGACCCTTTACAGTAAATCTTCACACTACCAGAATACAAAGGCTGAAGACTGGGAGCCCAGAGAAGAAAAATTGTAAGAAAAAAATCCATCATAGACATATCTCATCTTATTTACTCAATTAATAGTTGAATTAAGTGACCTTGATGCAATCTGGTAAAAAAAATAACTGTATTCTTATTTTGGGAAGTTACAGTTACTGCACATAATGTGAAACACATTGTGGCAATCTTTATCTGATACATCTCTGTCCGTCTCCTTCTAAATGAGCGCTACTGTGTTCTCTAAAGCAGTGGTTCTCAACAGGTGGGTCAGGACCCAGAGGTGGGTCGCGGAGCCATTTTAAGTGGGTCGCGAATGTGTGCCTGAAAAAAAAAAAACCTGTGGAAAAAAGTCTGTGAAACGCTTTTTAAACATGTTTGTTTTGTTCCGTTTTCTTGCTTCTGTCAATGTTTTGTACCAACACACCATTTTACATTCAATAAATCTGATAGGTTGAAAAATATCAGAAATTTAGGACGCGACTTGTCACGGATGAGTTGGTGGTGGGTCCAGAGGTTAAACGAGTTGAGAACCACGAGTTGAGTAGCACAGAGGCTACCACACTGTGCTAACCATCACCTGATCTTACTTCTGAGTATCTGTGTTAAATGCAGGATTCCCACCAAAAGTGTGTAAAATAACACCCCCATGTTGTCCTCGGCCAAAATCACAAGTTCACCATGAAGTATTCGCAATTTATGTTGACATGGAGATGTTAGCACACATCAGAGACTGTGCGTTTGCTGAGGCGCAAAGATATTCATGACGCACAGGAAGCGAGGGGCACTCCCACTTCCCCTGGGAAGAAAGCACAGTCTCAGAAGGGCATATTAATTCAGAATAAGTCACGTGATACGTTATGTAGTAATTGCTCAACAACGGCTGCTTTGTCACTGCTTGAGGGCATTGCAAATGGCTGAGATCGGAGGGGCTGTGTGTGTTTAGGGATCACACTGAATTGCTGGCCCAAGACGGTGACTGGCTTATGAGCCAATTCAGATAGCCAAGAGCGATCATTCTGGAGCTCTGTGCTGAACTGGGTCCAGCTTTGGGACAGGGACACTGTTAAGAACTCAAGCCCTCCCAGTGCCAATCCAAGTCCTCGCTGCACATCATTTCCTTGACACAAGAGCTTTTTCAGTCAGATACATATGATTTTTACATGATGTGGCTGAACAGGCAAACATTAAGTGTACTTTTTCCAATTTTGTAAGTAAGCCATCATTCAACATGAAAGCTGCATACACTTTGTCAGTCTTCACCTCCTCTCTGGCCTCACCTTGTTTTCTTTTGGTAACATGTAGTGTCTTAACATCCAGTTTCTTCTTGTGCTGTTAAATGAAGATATTTGTAGTTTGACTGCTCTCCCCTCCTTTGCCCAGTCTTGAGTGCTGCCAGACACCATTACTAATGAGATAATACCCAGAGACTCCCACTTTATAAAACACAGACCTCACTAAGCTTCTTTCTGAGACGTCGACCTCTCCAGTGGCAGTCGAGCTTTGTGTCACAACAACTTTGTATTATTACTCACTCACAAAAGGGAAATAGTTTCAGCAAATTAAACAAGCAGGATAATGTCTTCATTTACATTTGTAATTCAGGGGTAAACATCAGCTAAAGCTTTGTCAATGGATTCTTCTAGAAAATGTAATTAGTGCTCATTATTGTCTTCATGAATTCATTGTCCTTGCAGAAGAGGATTAAAGTGATTGAAGAGCTCAGGGCTTTGCTTTGGTTTCTAAATCTCATTACTTCATTTCTGTTGTTTGAGGCTCGTGTTACTGTGTCTCTTTGTTCCAGCTCACATTTCTTCTTCTTCACAGTTTGCTTCTTTTTTTAAACAAACATCAGTTAAGTTTGGGGATAAGAGAACACCACAGCACCTCCAAGTCTTTAATCAGATATTCAGTTATGAAAATGTGGGAATGTTACCCCAAATTTCCAATTTACTTCATGCACGCATGCTACGCAGCTCCGTCAGCGCCGCTCACTACGCAGCCATTCGCTGTCACTCTAGTCAGTGATTGTGTTTCCACAGCGAGCGTTGCGGTACGTCTCTGGAGTGTGTGAGGCAACGTCAACAAGAGAAAGTTAACAGGCAATGTAAGTGAAGGACTGGGAACTGAAACAACTACAGATGTTTCTTCACATTAAAATATACAATGGAGCACTGGCAGAATGCACCAATAAAGTTCTGATGGTGTCTGAAATGTTAATTTCAAAGACATCAAGGATGACTTTTTATCACCACGTCTCAGAGGAAGATTTTTTTTTAAAGACATTTGACAGGACAGGGGAGAGAGAGTCAGGATGACATGTGGGAAAGGAGCCACAGGCCGGACTTGAATCAGGTCCATCCGCTTGGTGGACTACGGCCTCCTAAGACCAACTGAGTCCCGAGAGGATTTTATTTTATTTTTTAAAGAAATAACTTAAGTAGATGTAATTTTGTCGATTATGGTTTACGGTAGGTGTCTATAAAGACATTTCATGTTGTTATGTTCACACGTGTTTACAGATGATCCATTAGATTTGAATATTTAACTATTTTGGGGAGGACAAATCCTCCAGACTTCATCATGTATCAATATCCATGATGCAAACAAGTCAAAACTATCAGTAAGACAGAATATTGTAAATCTGACATCTACTGTGTGTTGAAGTTTTATGGTCTCTCTTCATTATTTATGCTCCTCTATATTCCTCAAAGGACCAGTCGAGTGTTTTTGGCGCTGTGCTGCGAGCCTGGCACATTTTGTAGACAAATATGAATCATTTATGTATCAAACAGAACTGTTTGGATTGGGTTTCTATCCTGGGAAAAGTACTGAGACAAATTGTTTCAGTTATTTGAATAATTTTGAATAATAATTACTGAAGCCACTGGATGATACTCAAATGTCGTGTTTTGAGCACAGTGAGACTCCCACTAGATCAAAGTGTGACACTGGTCTTTACAGAGAAGTTAAAGGGCCCATATTATGCTTTTTCTGGTTTTATATGCTTGTTAGTGTGTTTTCCATGTATCCTGTGCATGTTTAGGCACATCTATTTGCAAAAATTAAAAGTCTGCGTAAACACGGCTTCTCCTATCTCCTCCTGTTAGCTGTAGCATTAGCTGCATGTAACGCTCGGTTCTAGCCCCCCTCGAAATTTTTTTGCCAGTGTGACGTCTTGTCAGTGTGATATCACTGATCTAAGCCCATTGGCTCGTTGTGGCAAGCCCAGCAGCTCATATTGTATGCCTGTTAACTTCTGTAGCACGGCCACGATATGCCGTAGCCTGCGGTAGCACAGTAGTGCTAAGGTGCTAATGTTTATGCTCCCCTCAGACGGAGCCAAAGTGGCTGCATTCCCAATATGGTAAAAGGGACGGGACATTTCTGAGAACCGTGCTGAGCGACTGACCAATTACGGCAGAGCTAACAGGCCGACGAATCAGTTCAGACTTGGCACACGTCGGGACTCTGAACGTGGGCACTTCAGAGCCTTAGAGAGAGTCAGAAGCGAGCCGGTGCATGGAGCGGCAGTACATGAAAACAGACACTTTTTTCAAACTTTAGCTATTGTGAACATACTTTAGTAGTTACATAGATTAAATATATAAACCCCATAAAGGGCGTAATATGGGATCTTTAAGTTCTTCTTATAGGACATGAAATGTTTAATTCTCACATTTTATATTTGAGCTGGATAAACTTTGTTTGAGTTCTGATGAACAAGAAAGTCTACGTTAAGCACCTGTTTGTTTCTAAACCAATCTGTGACTCTGACAACAGCTAAAAATTATCAACAGGTCACGCTCCACTGAGACCACAGATGGGTTCGGTTTGATTTGTCACAGAGATGATCATGTCATGGGTAGCTTAAGTGTGTGTGTGTTTACTGTCATATGTTTGCTTGTCTTGTATGCTGTTCCATAAAAACTGTCAGACTTTAATGAAAAAGGAAATGCCGGAAAATATAATGGTTTAAATCAATTTCTTATTTCAATGACAAATATTATCCTCCTTTTTGACCAGTTTAAATAAGTCCCAGAGCTACCTGAAACATGTCTGTGAAGTTTTTTGTTCTAAATCCACTCTTGCCCTGTATTTGATCATGTCTATAAACCCCTCTATTTCAGCCCTGCTCAGAACAGGCTGTTTCTGTGTCTGTACCTTTAAATGCAAATTAGCTGTGTCTGACCACGCCCCCTCTCTAGAAGGGCTTGGGTGGCTCGGGTTTTCTCGCTCTGTGCCCTATTGTTTACAGTGAGAAGGCAGACTCAGAGGGCAGAACAAACACCTAGCTGTGGGAGTGTCACCCACCTGGGGGAGGGGTTACTGCCCTTTATGATGTCATGAAGGGAAAATCTCTGAACAGTCTGTTTGAGCACACATTTTCTGAAAAGAGGAGCACGTAAAAGATGGAGAGGATGGACTTTTCTCATCATTGGGGGGTTTGTAGATGGACTAGAGACACATATTAGTGTTAGAAACACAGCAAAGTATATTTAGGACAATATATGACCCTTAACAATTGACCAATATATTGTGTTGTTGGCAATTTTGTGGCAATATAAAACGTTTGCTTGATGAATCGTCAAACTGTACATAAGTGCAGGTTTATAATTTGTTTGTTGTGGTGAGATTTCTAAGGTGTAACCTTTCTCATCATGACCATAAATAATGTGAAAATGATGATCTGTTTATAAGCCTTATACATAAGTGTCATATTGAAATGTGTTTGTGAAGTGTGTAGAAGTTTCCTGTTCAAACACTGTTATCTCTGTCCTCTGTCACTGTGCTCAGCCAATAGAAACAGCCACAACATTCTGATTAGATACTGTTCATGAGTTGGCCACTGGTCTGTGAGGAGATAATTGCTTCCCTGATGAAACCAGGGGGTTGTGGGTAATCGGATAAGTTTAATCAAAAGGCTTGAAAAGCTAAACACCCAATTACATGCCAAGTTCTCACTGCATTTATGTCATTTTGCTAATATGCGATTGTGTACTGAATAACAAGTTGCTTTAGAGATGGTGGATACAGAGATGATGTATACAGTGATGGTGGATACAGTGATGGTGGATACAGAGATGATGTATACAGTGATGGTGGATACAGAGATGGTGGATACAGAGATGATGTATACAGTGATGGTGGATACAGAGATGGTGGATACAGAGATGATGTATACAGAGATGATGTATACAGTGATGGTGGATACAGAGATGGTGGATACAGAGATGATGTATACAGAGATGACGTATACAGTGATGGTGGATACAGTGATGGTGGATACAGAGATGATGTATACAGTGATGGTGGATACAGTGATGGTGGATACAGAGATGATGTATACAGAGATGGTGGATACAGTGATGGTGGATACAGTGATGGTGGATACAGAGATGATGTATACAGAGATGATGTATACAGAGATGGTGGATACAGTGATGGTGGATACAGTGATGGTGGATACAGTGATGGTGGATACAGAGATGATGTATACAGTGATGATGTATACAGAGATGATGTACACAGAGATGATGTATACAGAGATGGTGGATACAGTGATGGTGGATACAGAGATGGTGGATACAGTGATGGTGGATACAGAGATGATGTACACAGAGATGATGTAAACAGAGATGGTGGATACAGTGATGGTGGATACAGAGATGGTGGATACAGTGATGGTGGATACAGAGATGATGTACACAGAGATGATGTATACAGAGATGGTGGATACAGTGATGGTGGATACAGAGATGATGTATACAGTGATGGTGGATACAGAGATGATGTATACAGTGATGGTGGATACAGTGATGGTGGATACAGAGATGATGTATACAGTGATGGTGGATACAGTGATGGTGGATACAGAGATGGTGGATACAGTGATGATGTATACAGAGATGATGTACACAGAGATGATGTATACAGAGATGGTGGATACAGTGATGGTGGATACAGAGATGGTGGATACAGTGATGGTGGATACAGAGATGATGTATACAGTGATGGTGGATACAGTGATGGTGGATACAGAGATGGTGGATACAGTGATGATGTATACAGAGATGATGTACACAGAGATGATGTATACAGAGATGGTGGATACAGTGATGGTGGATACAGAGATGGTGGATACAGTGATGGTGGATACAGAGATGATGTACACAGAGATGATGTATACAGAGATGATGTACACAGAGATGATGTATACAGAGATGGTGGATACAGTGATGGTGGATACAGAGATGGTGGATACAGTGATGGTGGATACAGAGATGGTGGATACAGTGATGATGTATACAGAGATGATGTACACAGAGATGATGTATACAGAGATGGTGGATACAGTGATGGTGGATACAGAGATGGTGGATACAGTGATGGTGGATACAGAGATGATGTACACAGAGATGATGTATACAGAGATGGTGGATACAGTGATGGTGGATACAGAGATGATGTATACAGTGATGGTGGATACAGAGATGATGTATACAGTGATGGTGGATACAGAGATGATGTATACAGTGATGATGTATACAGAGATGATGTACACAGAGATGATGTATACAGAGATGGTGGATACAGTGATGGTGGATACAGAGATGATGTATACAGTGATGATGTATACAGAGATGATGTACACAGAGATGATGTATACAGAGATGGTGGATACAGTGATGGTGGATACAGAGATGGTGGATACAGTGATGGTGGATACAGAGATGGTGGGTACAGAGATGATGTATACAGAGATGCTGGGTACAGAGATGGTGGGTATAGAGATGATGTATACAGAGATGGTGGGTACAGAGATGGTGGGTACAGAGATGGTGGATACAGAGATGGTGGGTACAGAGATGGTGGGTACAGAGATGGTGGGTACAGAGATGGTGGGTATGCGGTGTAAAAGTGATATGAGCCACCGCTAGAAACAAGACGAGTATCTATTTTGTATTTTACATATGAGGCAATGTTCATGACATGTGTCCCTATTAAATAAATACATGGGTAAAAAAGTAATTAAAAGTTGAACCCTCTTAACAGTCCTTTTGAAACCTATAATAATTGCATAAATTCAATTGCAGTTTAATCACTGCTTCTATTTTTCCTAAAGATGCAGGATGAAACCAGACATTCAGTCACAGTGAACACACCGGGATATGCTTACACAGCAGTAGACATCATGATAAGAAAGATTGAATTTTTGTTATGTATACTTCCACATTTAATGACTTGTTTTTTTATGTCCATGTTTCACGACTTTCATCATCTCCATTCTTCATTGCAATGTTGTTTTTATCGAGTCTGGCTGTGAGCCATGTCTGAGAAATCATTTGGAGTCAGTCAGCGAGACCGAGCTCTGTGGGAGGACTTCAGTATGACACCAGTCTATGGACCATGAAATAAATGTACACAAGTGAAACATAAAGTGATGAAAACTTCTGTAACTCTGTGTCAACACAGTTTGTTTATGCAGTCTGTGTTGATGCATATTATAAATGTTTGTTTACCTTGCTTCTCTCATGTTGCTTACCTATTGTGCTCTGTTGGCTTATCTGCATTGAAGGATCTTATTACGGTGCCATATTTAGAACTGAAGACTGTGATTCTACAACGTTACTTTGTTGTGTTGCTTATAAAGATGGGATGAATCTGATCTAATGTCCGTAATGGGTTCAATATTGATGTAATTTACATATCGGGTGACGGACTGATGGAGCCAATCCACGTCACCAATCAAGAAAGAGCGTTGGGAACTTAAAACATTCTCAGCTTGCACAATCTTGCTTTGAAGACATTTGGACTTAATTGCAAAGTGTCCACATATCATCTCCATGACGACGTTCAGATGAGATGGAACAGCTCCTTCTTTTGATCGAAAAGCACTCCTTGAAAAAAAAAACAACGGGGTCCGTCCACATGAAAACAAGACAAGAGCAAGGAAAGTTTCACCTGTCAATAAAGCAGCTGAAGAATGATCCAGATCAATTCCAGGTATATTTCAGGATGTCAGTGATCCAGTTTGATACACTGCTCTCTATACTGTAATCATACATTGAATAAAACTAGCTTCAGAAGTAATAAGAGGAATCTGCTGTATAGACAATAGTGCAGGGGTGGCCAACCAGTCAGAGACTAAGAGCCACATCATACACACAGGCACACATGAACATCGCCCTGTCCCTTCCCCTCTCTTTTGCTCTCTGCCTCACTCTCGTCCTCCTCCATGTTCCTCTCTATTTCTCTCTCAAACTCACAGATTTAAAATAAAAAAATAACAATAGCCTTGACACTCACAGACACACCCTCACACAGAGACACACACACACACACACACACACACACACACACACACCCTCACACACACCCTCACACAGAGACACACACACACCCTCACACACACACACACACACACACACACACACACACACACAGACACACCCTCACACAGAGACACACACACACACACACACACACACACACACACACCCTCACACACACCCTCACACAGAGACACACACACACACACACACACACACACACACACACACCCTCACACAGAGACACACACACACACACACACACACACCCTCACACACACAGACGCATACCTCTGCTCAGCCACATTTATTGTAAATGTCTCACACCAACATGATATTGACAAAAATGGACTTAAAACTAACTAAGACCACAGGCCAGTCACTGTCAACAAGGAACATTGTGTGCACTGTCTCTCACACACAAACTCTCAGTTCAACCAAGTCCACAAACAAAAATGTAACAATTTACAATAGCGTCAATAACAAAATGCGTGAAAAGTTTTTGTTTTTTCTATCTTACTATGCATGTTGCATGGGCATTCCTTGCCTTGAACAGTCCTCTTCAAATCTGGCTTGTATTCCGTTGTGGCCACTCGAAGCAATTCTTTCACATGTGTGTCTGTCAGAACAGATCGATGTTTTGATTTCACGTGTTTCAGGGTAGAAAACACAGACTCGCAGATGTATGTTGACCCAAACATTGACAGTAGCTTGAGCGCAGCCCGTTTGACATTAGGGTATTTTTCCATTGGCACACTCTTCCAGAACTCAATGATCCCTTCCCTTAGAACAGGTTTCAGTTGGTCCTCCTCACAAAGATCGATCATCTCCAACTCAGCCACTGCCTCGTCTGTGACTAGCGGGGCTTTCAAACAGTCCGTCTCTGCATTAAACGGGTCGACGAGGAACGTAATCTGTGGCCTTTTCAGCTGTAGATCACGGAACCGGGTCACAAAGCTTTCGTGAAGGTTTTCAACCAGTGTTGCATATCTGGCTGTTTGCTTTTTTCAGGGCGGCGCTGGTGGCACAGTGCAGTGCAGCGGCAGGTCACCTGGAAGCCCTTGGTCCAGTTCGGTGATGAGATTCTTGAATTGCCTGTGGTTAAGTGCGTGTGTGCGGATGTAGTTGACGATTTCCATCACAGGCTTCATGACGTGGTCTAAATTCAGTGATTTAGACACGAGTTGCTCCCGGTGAATGATGCAGTGGAAATTCCAAAACTCGGGAAATGTGTTGTCAGCTTTGCACAGCCCCACAAGCCCGTTCACAGATCCGTTCATAGATGCCATGGGTTCTGTCCTTTAATGGCACAATATGAAGGATTTCTTCTTTTATCACACAATGTTTTGACACAGATCGTGCAAATATTGCCAACTGAGGCTTGTCTTGAATGTCACAAGACTCATCCAATGCGACACTAAAATACTCGCATGTTTGAAGATCAGAGTGCAACTGCAATTCAATTGCGGTGTTAATGTCCGATATTCTGTGTTCAACAGTGTGGCGGGACAGTTGGACGTCTGATATCATTCGTTTTAGTTTGTCCTTTTCTGGAGACAAGATTTCAACCACGTCACTGAGGCATTTCTTAATGAACTCCCCTTCATTGTATGGCTTTTTAGCTCGTGCAATGTTCCAAGCCAGTTGATACGATGCAAGCGTTACGATCTCTGAGTGCTTCGTAATTTTCTGGACCAACTGTGTCTGCTTTTCTGCCTGATTTTTCAAACTTGTTAACTTGTGCTTGCGAAGCTCAGTACCTTTTGGAAATTCCTGCTCGATGTTAGCATGGAGTGAGCTGAAGTGACGCTGAAGATTTGAAGCCTTGAAATGCGCTAATGACGCCTGGCATATAAGGCAGAATGGCTTGCCATTACGTTGAACGAAGAAATATAAACTCTCCCACTCTGTTAAAAACGCCCTGTGTTCATCTTCATATTTTCGTTTTGCTGAGCATTTTTTCCCTGCCATTTTCAGAGCGAACTTGGCTTGTTTCACACAAATTGTTTACTCAACAATAAGGCCCTCCCTCCCTCAAAGCTGATTGGTTCGCAGGCATTTTTGAGATTGGCTCTTAGGCTACATCAAAATTAGACATGTTTTCATGCCCTCATACTGACGGGCAAGGGCAATTTTTAACACAAACACAATGGATGGGCCTAACGTTACAACAAAAAAGAACACACAAAATTCTATATGAACTGAGAAGCCGCATGAGACCGGGCAAAGAGCCGCGGGTTGGCCAGGCCTACAATAGTGGCTGATTTAGCAGTGATTGTATACCTCACCAAAGACCCCATCATCGCCCCCCTCCACCTGGTCAGGGTTTATGTAACCACAGTGAGGAAGAACTCTAAGAGTCAGAGAGGGAGCATTGTGCATGAACAGATACGGAAATGTGCAAAATGTGTCTTTATTATTTCCCCTGGTTTCTCTTGGTCCTCAGAGAGTTAATAAATGAGATCATCAGCAGTGTGTTGATGTTGTTCTGCCTCTGTGGCACTCTGAGTCAACAGCTGCTTGACTTGGTGAAAGCCTTTTATTTATGCTGAATGCCCCCCAAAATCCCCACATGCAAACCAACAAGGGCACACAGAGAGAAACACTAACACACAAAGCACTGCAGTGGCGGAAATATGAGCAACTCTCTCTGTTTCAGTGAATGAGTCCAGTCTCAGATTTTACTCAGACTCCATGGCTACAGATGAGTATGTGTCTGATAAGCGCAGCTGAGAAGCCAAGCAGCTGTTTATGTGACATATGCAGACTGTTGAATCCTCTTATCTGTTAAAGTGTGAAGGAACATGTTGTATTTCTCACAAAAGACAGCTGAGACCAAGGTAGAGTCAGCTGTTTGTTGCAGCTTGTAAACACATCGCCCCAAGTAGCGCACACAACCCAAACAATGAAACATTTACAACCAAATGTATTTTGGATATTGCAGGAGTTACAAATTGGCACTGTATTATTAAAGGTTTCACTTTTTTATTTCACTGAGTATGAAATAATTAAATCAGGCACGTTGAGCTTGCTGTCTGTGTGCAGATAAGGAAGTCCAGAGTGCTGCTGGGTCTAGATTGTTGATAAGGAAAGAGATCATTCTGTGGACCTAAGGCTCTGAGCATTGTTTTTAAAATAAGATAACATTCGCATGGCACAAAGAAAATGTGGCCTTCTGCTGCATAGTAACACCTCACATAACACCTTAAAGGAGCAATATGAAACTCTGACAACTAGCGTTTAATATCGATTCTGCAGTCACAAACACGGCAGCTCGATCGTTTAGCCAGCTCTTCATTGGTCATGGCCAGGTTTCTTGCCCGTTTTCATCTCTGCGACACCTGTTGGTTTGCTGATAACTGGTCTCATATCGGTCAACCAAAACAGCCTCGTGGGGGTGCCTTAAAACCGCCTACCTTCTCTGGTCCGGACAAATCCAGACCATTCAAGACCAGAATCTAAACTAAGAAGGAGGACATACTTGCTGCTGCATTGTTGTCAGAGAACACAGCACTTCAACATAGCATGTTTCATTAATAGTCCTTTGAAGGCAGGGTTGGTCATTTTCAAAAACTAGCATGATTTTGAAAGTAGCATTCCCTCAGTGCTACGTCAAAAGCAATGTAATTGGTTCATCAGATTGGTACCTTGTGGCAGACATTGGTCAAGTTTTTACAGGCTTACAACTGCTACAGATGACATATTTTCTTTGTTCCTTTTTCAGAACACAAAGTTATTCATTTCTGTCAGGACCTAAAGACAATTTCAACCAAAATCTTCAAAAGTGTATCAGGAGAAAATTACAAACCCTGCCTTTTTATGTGTGTGGGAGACCATCTGTAATGCTATTTTTGTTCTATGGGTTGATGTCCAATTGAAAGTTCTCAGAAATAACAAGGGTCACAAATCTGTTCTGGCAAAATGTCCTTATGCTAAAAAGTTTTGACTCTTTTGGCACCTTTGAACTTATCAACACTAAATCACTTAAATCAAAGGTCTGTGCTCACAGCTATGAAGCTAAAATGTGTCAACCACTCACAGTGTCCGAGTATAACATTATTTAAATCCTCAAAAGATCAAATATTTTATAATAACTATTTAACTGTATTTCACTTCAGCAAACTGTTTCCGACCTGTGTATTCTTTTATAAATGAGGCTCCCTGCTGGTCTCTGTCAGACTCGTCACTCCATGTTCTCACTGCAGCAGATAGAAAGGCATTCCCAACGATGTGAAGGTCTTGTTATTCTCCGGCTGTCAATCACAGCACAAAGGAATCCAACCATGGCCTGATTGAGGCCAGTTTCAATCAGCCCTTGGTCTGGGTCCAATTTTGGCTTGTGAATGTGGAATTTTTTGGCTGAACTTGACTCATTAATTATGAATGAACACAGCTAGGGGTTGGGATTGAAAGTCCAGGCAGGGTCCACATCCATGCTTCTCCTGTGATTTTGTTTCATTGAAAAGTATTGAACTTATTTTCGCCCTGACCATGGGAAAAAGGACATCACAACTTCAAATTGAGGATATTATCAGGTAACACATTGGTAAATTACATCCAAAAGAGTGTCAATTATGGGTCTGTGCTCACAGCAAAACATGGCTGCTGTGAATGTCCTTTTATAGTAAATGGACTTGAGCTTGTATAGCTCTTTTCTAGTCTTCTGATTACTCAAAGTGCTTTTACACTGCATGTCACACCTACACATTCACACACTGATGGTAGAGGTTCCTATGTAAAGTGACCATCAGAAGTAACTAATCCCATTCATACACATTCACACGCGTGTGATTTAAGTGTCTTGCCCAAGGACAAATTGAATCGAACCCTCAGCCTTCTGGTTGAGAGATGACCGACTCTACCAACTGAGCCACAGCTGCCAGTTTTAAACATAATTTACATCCTTAAAAGATACATTATAATGACCTGGGTTAAATTGCATGATTAAAATGCACGATACATTCCAGAGTTATTCTCTCTAATTATTCTGAGTTGTATTCTTGTGTTTGCTGCTAGCCTGGTGACATACAGTATCATGTAATTAACTTCAGATTTTATTTTTGTGAAACTATCCCAATGCCAAATAATAAGGACTCCACTTCTAGACACACACAACAATGTGTTGCATGAAAATCTGTATTTTGCTTTTTATTTGAAAGATGAATATGCTCTCATTATTTTCTCACAGTTTTTAATTACTGAGCATCACAACAATCACAGGTCTCTGTTCCACCCTCTCTGTCTTCCTCTAACGAGGCAGGCTGCTGCTTTCTCTCTACTGATGTTTTCAAACGAAGCTTTTTGAGAGTGAACCATGGTAGGGAAATAAACTGAAAACAACATCGTTAGAGATAAATCTAATTATTTTAGTAAACAGTGATTATCACAGGAGGGTTCAGTGTAAGGAAAGGGTGTTAGGGAACATTGCACATTCTGTGCTGACGAAACTGGTTATTTTCCTGTATAGAAAGAGAAATAAAGCTCTCTGAGCTCAGCGTGTATCAACATACTGTCGTCAGCTGGAGGTGAAGATCTGCTAGTGAAATATAAATATTTGAATGTTAATGGTGTGCTTGTGTCAGTGGGAAAAATAAGCATAATGATGTGTTTTGTGGGATTGTACACAAAAACGTAGAGGTTTATTAGAGAAGTAGAGTCAGGTATTCTGGCATTACTGCACCAACTACCAAGCTGTGTGGAGAATGGAAGAGGTTGAAAAGCTCCAGCAGAACTTGTTTCTTGATGACCCTGATGACGGCCACCAGTCGAAACACGTCGGGCTAATAATGCATATCAGAGAGAAACTATCTGTGACATACTCACATCAGTCTTTCTCTCCTTATCTGTTAAAGCATGCTCTGATAATTGCTGGACATGTAATTAAAAGCTGAACCAGGTCACGTTTGAATCAAGAATGAAAACATGGTGAACGTCCGTTTAAGATATCATGAGAGAAAGTTCATTATTTTCATCAATGTCAGCTTCACATCAGGGAACTGTCTTTTTATTTGAAGCTGTTTCATCTAAGGTCGACAGAGCTGAATGTCATCACATTGAAGATTAAATCAGTCCATCTTTTTTTTTCTCTGATCTTTGTCCTTAAGGTAATTCTAACCAGCTGCAACTATAGTTAGGCTCAGAAGGAGCCAAATCAGGAGTGAGAGTGGGGAATGGCATGCAGGAAAGTCTGTCGGTCTTGAACTCTGGACGTTGGCTTCAAGGACTATAGCCTCCTTATATGGGGCACAACATAACCGCAAGGCCATCTGCGCCCCGATTTCAAGGAAAGGAATCTGAAAGGAATTTGAATTGGTATCAAATATATATAAAATACATTAACAAATGGATATTTCAAATCAGCAGAATTCAATAACAGAGAAAAGAAGGACCTTAAAACAGTCGTTAAACAGACGCAACCGACACAGATTTTAAACATCCATCAGATTCTAAAGAGTCCGTTTGTGATAAACTGGGATTAGAAAAGTAAAAGACATGAGAATTAAGAATAACACAAGCGAACAAAAACTCTGTTTAAAAACCGGTCTCAGAGGCCAAAAGGTTGAGGACCACTGTGTTAATATGCTGACCTTGATCCTCAGTGTCCCTGTTAAAGTTTAGTTTGCTCTCTCTCTGTTACTTGTCATGGTTCACTGAGAAGGGGAAATCATACATAATCTTTTACCTTCACTTTGATTGGGACAGTGAGGCGATTGTGAGATTCCTCCTCTCCTGATGATTAACATTTTTTTTTCAAAAGATTTATTTTTGGGCTTTTGTGCCTTTAATGTAGAGATAGGACAGTGGCTAAAGCCGGAAATCAGGGAGAGAGAGTAGGGAATAACATGCGGGAAAGGAGCCACAGGCTGGATTCGAACCAGGGCCGCCCACTTTGAGGACTACAGCCTCCATACATGGGGCGGACTAACCACTTTGCCACCAGCGCCCCTGATTAACACTCTTAACAACGATCACAGTGAGGCAGCAGGGATGCTATCTAGTGTTTTTCTGTCTCAGATAAATCTCCATCACCGTGAGGTTAATATTTGTATTCTGCTCAGTATGTTTGAGGCTTTGTGAGAATCCTTGTTTTTTCCTCCATGCAGTGCAGATTAGAGCACACAATATCACACACTCTACACACACACAAAGCTCTGTGTTTGGCTGAAAACCTGAAGGATGAAATCTGATATTTGACTCATGGTTTTGAGTCATGTTTTGAGTATCATGATCTTTATTTCAACGATGTGGTCAGTGCTGACCTCCACTGTTTGACAGGAAAGTCGGTCGACAAAGTGTCACCTGAACTCCTTGACATTTTTCAAAATGTTGCCGTTTCTTAAAACCTCTTCTCTACTCACAATCTGTGAAATCCATTTTTGACCAAGCAGAAATTTGATTTAATTTTCCAGCAGGGTACTAAACCTTCACGCTGTAATCTGACATGTATTAGCCGGTAATTAGCCGGCTCACACGCTCTGTCTAAACATCGTTGAGAAGAATTTGTTGGTAAAATCTCCACTGAAAAGAGTAATGCACATAAACTGCACATACACACAGATATCTGTTCATTCTAAAAACTCCTGAGGTGAGCCTTAATATTTTCATCAGTTTGAAATGTAGTTCAGCTTCTTCTCAGTCGTTCTCTTTGCTGCTTTCTGCTGTGTGATTGATGAAGCTGTTAGTCCATGATAAACTTCAACATTACAGCCTCCTCCTGGTCTTTATGTCTCGCTCTTCATTGGAAAAGACATTATCATTATCCTGCAGGCCTACACAGTTCATATCAACACATTCTGTATTAAAACACAGGCAAAGCTTAATCTCTAGGAGCAACTGAGGTCAGCTGACTTGAGTTGGTGACAGTGAACTCAAGTAACTAAAACGACGTCAACAGAAGCCAATTTAGCGGAAGGTAAATGTACCAATAATTATTTTTCCCATAACCTCCAGGATAAAAAGTAATAAGATATAACATGGATAATTAACAGCTAATGGATTAACAGACGCGTGCCCAGATCTGTACATCAACATCGTATGACGGGATAATCTGCAGATTTACAAGTTATTCTACTTTTCATTCGTCTGTATACACAGCTATTGGTTTCTTTGGTCGGAGTAATAAGTAATGTTGTACTTTTTGATGTTCATTTTCACGTCGTCCTTACACCTTTTCTTCTGGCCTCCGTGGAAAGCTGTCCTTCGAACATCTGAAGGTCTTCTTCCCAATTGGCCAGGTGGGTGTTGTCATTGGCTTATTGTGTAAGCGCCTGTGTGTAGAAGGACAGAGTGCCACGCATTAACAGAATTCTTGCTGTATTCATTCTTTTTTTACAACTAAGATGGCTTCTGTACATTACATTAGTTTACCTTTAAAAATGTCATGTCATAGACTTGTGAGTGAGGCTCTGAAAGTTGTTTTGTGTTGAGGTGTTTTTGTTATTTGTGTTTATGAGAAGCCAAATGAAGTGTGACAGAGAGATGAAGAGTCTCCTCCTCCAGGTGTCACCACCTCCACTAAACACAGGAAATAATCTCACTCAATGCAAATAGTTCTCCATAGAACTTTAATCAAATTGTATAACGAACGTGTTGTTTTTCTACCCATTTTTATCTTTAGCTTTCTAACAAAATAATTCTCCCCAGAAACTTTTAAACTAGGTGTTGACGAGGCTTTTCACCAAAACAAGTATGAATGCATAGAATCAACCAAAAATACACAGTTCAGACATGTAAGGCCAAGGTAAGAAATTGATTTTCACTACTGCAGCACATCCAACCTCTGATATCTCCATGTTTTCTAAGGAGGTAAAATCAGGAACAATATTCTTTTGTTTCATCACACTGTCATCTTTCATTCTTACTGAGTGTCCTAACATCGCACAAGCATTACTGCATATTTCCTCATAGTCCGTGCTAGTTCTGTCTGCGCCACAGATCCGCTCTGTCTGACGGCGTACAGCCTGCCCCACTGGGTCCGTTTCAGGAGTGTGAGCGCAGCTGTACCATAGGCTGTAAATATTAATGCACAGAGCCTCAGTGATGTCACCCATCTGTTACTGCAGAAGGCTTTGGAGGCAGCCTCCATGCTGAAAATGCTGTCTCACCTTAACTTTTAGTTAACCTAACAACAAGCTGAAACTAGGAGCTGAGGCGGGTTTTAAGCCTCTACACCCCTACACCGTCCCTGGCTGTCAATCAGGTCAGCTACGCAACCAGGCTGTCAACATGTTCATTTCTGATGAAAAGGCTTTTTTGAATGGATGTGTATGTGACTTAAGGGGTTCCTGGATCTAAAGCCTAAAGAAAACAGCTTTTTTTCAATTCCTCATTGACTTAATGTTTCAACAACAAAAGTTGCAGCTTGGACACTCCCACCGCGCTGACAAACGCTTTTTACAGATTTGTGTACTGATCCTTTTTTGCTCAAACATGTGAAAGCCCCGAAGCTATAGAAGGAGAATATTATGAATGTTACTGAGCTACATTACAGCTATTAGTGAGCTTTCTGTGGAGAAGTAAAGTGTCATCAGATATGAAAAATGCAGTGTGACTCTTGCTGCAGGGAGAGACGCAGATAGGAACCGATTAAACCACTTTGCAGCCGCTCTGTTTCTTTATGCACAAAGGAGGAAAGGCAGGGTCCACACAGTTCTCAGAACTCATGTTGAATACTGATGTGCTGTTTTTTTTAACGCAGCTCTTTGCAAGAGGTGTTGTGATCAAATAGTTTAAAGCTATCTGCAGTTTGATGATTGTGAAACAAAGGAACCGTTGTTGTTGTGCTGTTCTGGTCAGGCGTCAGAATTTAATTGAGATGGTTTCATTTCAGTCAAAAACTCCTCATACAAGGTTTAACAAGTTTTTTCTCTAAAATAAAGTTAGGATCAATTTCCTTTTTTCAGCTTACGTTGTAATCATTTATCTGACAAAGCAATAAAAGCAGGTCTTAGCGGTGACTAAATGAGAAACTCTGAGGTAAATTCAGGTCAGCTCAGAGCAGGCCAGGGGGATAACAGTTTCTTTATATGATTTTTATTTGTTTGTGCAAATGTTTAGGTGGAGTCTTTGTTTATTTTCTTAGACAGTAGAGTCAGCAGCTTTTGTGAGTTTTAATAGGATGGAGGTGGTCAAGAATAATAAACAATATGCTTGTTAAAGGAAATGGATTTGATACCTGCAGTATGCACAGTTTAATTATTAAGACCTCTGCTTTCCTGAGGCTCCTTTATGTTTCTCTGCTTCTCTTCAAGCTGACCAAAGCTTACAGTTCTGTATTGCAGCAGGCTGCACAGTTGTGCACAGCAAGAAGGTTACTGGTTCAAATCCCCGGTCTGACAGGGCCTTTATGTGTGAAGTTTGCAAATTCTCCCTGTGCATGTGTGGGCTCCCCTTGGTACCCCGGCTCACCCCAAAGTCCAAACACATGCTCGTTAGGTTAATTGGTGACTCTAAATTGCCCATAGGTGGGAATGTGAGTGTGGCTACTTGTCTGTCTCTGTATGTCAGCCCTCTGATTGACTGGCGGCCAGTCCATGGCGTAACCCCACCTCTTACCCAATGACTACTGGGATTGGCTCCAGTCTCCCTACAATCCATAGCTAGATAAGCGGTATAGATAATGGATGGATGGACTGCTCAGCAGGATAGCACGATGCTCTATTCTGAGGGATTTATCCAATTAATCTGTCACAATGTACACTTTGTAATTTTAATGAGTGATTTGTTTGCTTCTCAGAGAGACATGGAGGCAATAATGGGAAGACTGATTGTGTTATAGTTGTGATCCTTAATCTCATCACACACCTTAATGAACACACAGTCTCAAAGCACTAATGAGATGTTTTGACTGCTCTGTTGGAGTGGTTGGATGTGGCAAACCCCTCAGATCACCAATTAAAAAAAAGAATGAATGTAATTGCTCCATGTCTGTCAGCTCCAAACACCCCAGATGCATAAACCAGCACAGTTATTTATATTACATGTTCTGTTGTCCCAATGTGAGCATTTTTAAACCTCTTTATAGATTCTAGATTCAACTTTGCAGCAACAATTTGCACAGCAGCAGAATTACCAGAATGATGAAGTCTTTGCCTTGATCTTAACACATTTGACAACTTCATCAGAAACCTGGGGAAACATCTGGATGTTTAGACAGGCCACTGTGCCCATGGACTGAACCCTTATTTCTCAGAGCAAAACTCTGATTCAGTTCCCTGCAGTTAAACACAGCTCTAACCGGCCAATTAAACACTCATGTCCTAAAATGATCTCACTAACCGCAAACTGTTTATGTATGCTTATTAATACATATTGTATATATGGACATATTGCCACACATTATTAGCAAATATACATTTTCTGACTTGATGACATGCAGATAGGCAACACAAAAAGTTGAATATAATTTGCTCCATCTGCTGCGGTAAATTAAAATGAGAGCTGTTTTGGTGGGCAGGGGAGACCACACGCTGTGCCCTTAAGGGAAGGAGGGTGCGCCCCATTTACCACACATGACCAAACCTATGAACAAAAAGAGTAAAACCGCATTTTCCCTTCATGACATCACAAGGGGCAGTAACCCCTCCCCCAGGTGGGTGACACTCCCACAGCTAGGTGTTTGTTCTGCCCTCTGAGTCTGCCTTCTCACCGTAAACAAAAGGACATCGAGCAAGAAAGCCTGAGGCACCCAAGCCCTTCCAGAGAGGGGGCGTGGTCAGACACAGCTCATTTACATTTAAAGGTACAGACACAGAAACAGCCTGTTCTGAGCAGGGCTGAAATAGAGGGGTTTATAGACATGATCAAATACAGGATCAGAGTGGATTTAGAACAAGAAACTTCACAGACATGTTTAGGGGAGCTCTGAGACTTATTTAAACTGGTTAAAAAGGAGAATAATATGTGACCTTTAAAAATATTGTGTTCAGTTCAGCCACTGATTATAAACTCCTGGGTGTGTTTGTGTTGTTGGTGCCTTTTGGGGATTTTTTTTATTAAAATATCGGACAAATATCATGGTAGGGAAAGGGTTGCAGTGCCATTAATCTTAACAACAGACAACTATTGTATCCATATATTAGATTTTTTTTTCCAATTCTAATGTCTGTGTTCTCTGAAGCTGCTTAGCTCATCCAGTGTTTTTGAACACGGATTGATTTGAATTTTTGTTATTGTATTTTGCCCCAACAGATATGATCGATGGCAAAAGAAGAGTATTTGTTTTGTTTAGCACAGTTGTTCTGTCAACCTCCTGTAGAGATGTTGGCGAACTTGCCACACTGTGCAGAGTTGTGAATTCAGTATCAGCTGCAGCTTGTTGTGGTGTTTTTCTTCTCTGCAGGGGGCAGTTCATGTGCACACTCAATTTATCCATTACATAGTTTAAATGAAGCCATGAGATTGAGAGTAATCAGTCATGAATGAGTCATCTAATCAGCAGGATTAATAGACTGTTATTCCAATTGCATGCTGTGATCTGAATCTGCTATCACAAATTAACTTACATGATGTGTTTTGAATATCCAATGGGTGAATAGACAAAAGAGGGATCAAGCTGAGACGCAGGTGAATTGTAACAATACTGAATCTCTAATGTATGAGTGGAATAGCTCAAGAAGCTGACATACTGAACTGAGTTAACCTTTTGATCAGACATTAATATTAATAGAACAGCAGAGAGCTCAGACCGGCCTCTGAGAGTGTCAGCTGACATTAACTGAAACCAAATGACATTTGCTCCGTGATCTGAGACAGCAATGTGCACAAATACAAAATCAACTGGAGAATAAAGATCATCAGGAGAGCTGGTCCACATGTCCTCATGTACTTTTCAAAGACGCAGCTTTCTGAAATATTTGGGCAAGGTCACATATGCACATATAAGTCTAGGAGCTCCCAAAAGCATCTTTGTGAAGTTTCTCGTTCTAAATCCACTCTGATCCTGTATTTGATCATGTCTATAAACCCCTCTATTTCAACCCTTCTCAGAACAGGCTGTCCTATTGTTTACGGTGAGAAGGCAGACTCAGAGGGCAGAACAAACACCTAGCTGTGGGAGTGTCACCCACCTGGGGGAGGGGCTACGGGGCTACATGTGATGTCATGAAGGGAGAATCTCGGCCTGTTTGAGCACACATTTTCTGCAAAGTGGAGCAGACAAAAGACGGAGAGGATGGAACGTTCTCATCATTAGGGGGGGTTGTAAACAGACTAGGGACACATATTAGTGTTTAAAACATGTTAGAGAGTATTTTGCATAATATGTAACCTTGGTAACATGAGTAGCTGAGAGCAGAGGTGTGAAACATCCTGTATTTGAATCAATGACTGTCCCTTTAATACCCTATCAACTGGTGGCTTCCTACTGTTTTATGAGACAATGTGATTGCATTTGAAGAATTTCCTCTTGGTATATTGATCTATTGTTGTTTGATGCCTTGACACTGTGCGGTGGTATCTGTAGAAAAGGCCGTTTGAGCTTGACTGTCGACAGACTGTCGGCCTTCTCTCCATGCTGCATGTAGTAAAAAGGTTTTTGACTCATAGCACCAAGTCTGTATGTCTTCAGAGAACTAGCAATTCTCATATTTTTGGAAGAAACTTCTCTCACAAGTGATATTCAATCAACAGTGTAATATAATATAATATAATTAGGGCTGTGAGCATCGACTAGTTAGTCATGATTAATAAAGTTCTGAAATGAATGCATACATTTTTTTTAATCGCAGCTGCTCCCTTCCTGCTAAGTGTTTGAATTGAGCTGAAATGAAAATCATCACTCTGTGCTACATGAGGGAAAGAGAAAGTTTAGTTTCTGTCTTTTATTTTTCTCAGTGTTGCCCAATACCTTACACTTTACCCATCTGCTTCTCTGGGTAATCTGTTTCCTTTATCTACGGGTGTTTTATGTCTGAGAGCAGTAATGAGCTCTGTCCTGCTCACTTCAGTTACTTCCACTTTTAATGAGGAATTTAGAAACTATCTGTGAGCGTCAAATAAAATAGAAGAGACTCAGAGAGACACGGAAAGAGATAATAGTTTAAACTGCCTGTTGGAAAGAAAAGAAAACTATGTTATGTTTCCTTTTTTTTAAGTGTTACACTTGTAACAAATCCTCCCCTCAGACAGAAAATGTACATTTAAATAGACACACCGTGCTGTGAAGATACTTGCTCTGAGTGTAATGATATATCTACCTTATTTATTGATAGAAAAATATAACTTTATAGGAGCTGATCAGAAGGTGAGATTAAACTCTGAAGGCTGCATAAAACAAGACGAAGAATCAGATCAGAGAGAACGCAAGGTGAGTTTTTTTTTTTTTTATGCAGGTTCATGACATGTATGCAGTCGATTAAAATTTTTTCTTTTTTTACAATTATAATGAAGCACATTGTATACGAAGATGCAGTTACTATAACACCCTTCCAGCCATTATCTATACCGCTTTTCCCGTTTGACGTCGTGGGGCGCTGGAGCCGATCGCAGCTGTCATTGGGCGAGAGGCGGGGTTACACCCTGGACTGTTCACCAGACAATCACAGCCACCAGCCACATTTACATTCACACCTATGGTGCAATTTAAAGTCACCAATTAACCTAACGAGCATGTCTTAGGAGAGAGCCTACGCATGCAGAGAGAGAACGTGCAAACTCTACACAGAGAGACTCCTGTCCAACGGGGATACCAACCAGGAACCTCCTCGCTGTGAGGCAACAGCGCTAATCAGTGCAACACCGTGCAGCCCAGTTAAATCACCCTTCAAGAAAAAACAAAATCGGACAGCAAAACAAAAACGTCACAGATATTTATTTTCTCTCCTCTGTGGAATAAATTCAATCTGGAGGTTTTTGATAGCTGTGATGCTGCAGCCTTGCCCTTTGTCTGCCTTATTTGATTATTTAACAAGCTGCATGTATCTACTCTTTATATGTAATGTAGTGCACATATTTTTTACTGTTAGTAGGATAAACCAATGATAATGTGTGGAGTGGAGGTACCGCAGCATGCTCCATCTGTTTGTTTGTCTCCAGGGAGCTTCTCTCTCCAGCTCTGTAATGGTTTCACGAGTCTCTCATAGGAAGGGTCACTGCCCTCCACAATGACCTTTGACCTTATTATAAAATACCAGTGGATTTAAAGCATCTTGAACAAACAGCTGAACTCTTCAGCCTCTCCTCATTTCCTGAGTTACTCAGACTGCTGCTGTGCTGCAGGACTCTGCAGACTAACTGACACAGACAGCTCTACTACACCTCTAATTGGTCGGCTAAACTACACTCTCTGACTAATATTTAAAGATCTTGTACAGTTTAACAGCACAGAGGAGAGCAACTGAATCAAGGTAAAATAGAAGCTACAAGTGAGGTTGTCATAGAGTGTTTACGGATAGATACTTAATGTCGTGTGTAAGATCTGCAGAGATTAAAAGACAATGTCTCACAAATACACAATTTGTATCAGTTAAAGGGGACTAATCATGATGCACAAAAGGAAATACTAATATGAATATCTTTAACTCAGTAGAAAGACATTTTAGTGATGTTGAGAAGAAAAAATGCAAAAGCCACAAAGATGCTTTTTTTTTATTTGTAAGATGTTTTACTTTTCGACTTTTAAGCTTTTACTTTAGAGACAGTACAGTATAGAGCAATACATCAGAGTGAGAGAGATGGAGAGAGAGTAGGGAACGAGGTCGGCCTTGAACCAGGCCTGCCCACTTCTGTGCATTGGGCGCACAGACTAACCACTAGGCCCCCGGCGCTCCACAAAGATGACATTTGAAAGCTTTGAGTGAAGCTTTTCTTTCCAGCAGCACTTGTGAAGCTGCAGGTTTCTGTTTCTTTTGTTTCTCTTCTCTCTGCTGTCAGAGAGGTGGAGAACAATGTTCAGCGTTCAGCACTTGAAACATACTTCAGTCCTCTACACTGAATTAAACTGTAATTAGATTCATACTGAGAACATAAAGAAAATAAACCACTCGCTCTCACTCCCCTGCTCTATACTCTCTCTCTCACACACACACGGAGGAATACTCACAAACACTACTATCACATCAGGTGCTGCAGTCTGTGCCACGGTGTGAGCAGGCTTTGTTGTGTGACTCTGAGGGTCATGCTGGTTGTGTATAGAGTCAGGAGAGGCATCAGGCTGTGATTTCATGAACGCAGAGGTTCACAGAGGCACAGCAGGCCTCTTCAGAGAGGCACAGCAGGCAAGAGGCAAGGAGCAACAAGCAGAGCGTCATCCACTCATGTATACTGCCTGTGTTTGGAGAGAGGATTCACATGACTACACATGAAGTTTTATTTAATCATTGAAATACAGAGTTGCTAAAGGTAACTTTAGTTATTGTTTTTTTTAGTAGTCTGTCTGTTTTGTTGTCATGCAAGAAGTACAGTGGTGTGTGTGTGTGTGTGTGTGTGTGTGTGTGTGTAAGCCATCATTTCGTAAACAACAGGTTGTGAACCATCTGCTGCCTCCTACGGTTTGCTCCTTTTTCTGACACTATAGGTCACACTCATCCATGGAAAACAGACTCAGGGAGAATAGAAAAATCTGGTGTGTTTGTCTTAGGACATCAAATCATGATGGTTTCTTTGTGTGGGTTTAAAGGGAGTGTTGAGAGCTGTGAGGTGTCTTTGCACAAACCAAATTACATGTTAAAAAAAGTGTGAAAAGGTCAGCAGTATGCCCATATGGTATGAAGCAACATTGACTTAAGACTCTAAAATGAATCATCTGTTTAGTCACTGCCATTGTTACACACAGATACACAACCACACGCTGACACATTGCCAAATGTTACTCGGCTGGCTGCTATTATCAGCCTCTAGTCATGGCAAAGGACAATGAGCAGCCTTTCAGAGCAGCAGAAGGCAGGAGGGCGAGGGAGCACAGAGAGATAATGTGTCCCAAAGGTGAGAGACGAGGCTGACACAGGCAGTGATGGAGGTTTAATATGACAACCAGAGAGAGAGAGAGAGAGAAGGAGACGCAGACATAGAGAGATTGGAAGAATAAGAGAGGCAAGGAAAACTTAACAAGAAGTAAAGATGAGTTTTCTTTTTACAGATTTCCCATTCGCTGTGGTGTGATCACTTGCATCTGTTGTGAAATATTGCTTTGATTTACTTCTGGCATCCTGCCCAGCAGTGGGATACACACGTCTTTGATAATATTTCAGGGCTTTTGATTTTTGTTTTGCTGTACATGACATCTGTGTTCCTTCAAATTGAACAGACTTTTACCCAAACATGATTAAAAAAGATTACTGCTTCATTTAGGGCTGTGACATGAAGGATGACACATTTTTGTTATAATTGTGTCTCAAGTCTCTCAACACAAACTCACAAAACAAATACACATGTAATCACACACCCATAAATGACCTGAGCATCCTTAATCCATTTAAGTGTTGTACATAAACTATGGGACTATGGGAAACCAGTTCCCAACACATTTCAATACATGCTGGTTATATTCATCCCAATGAAGTTTAGAGGCGAGCATTTCATGGAATAAGTAGTCTGTCGGTGCAGGCTATCTGATAACGTGCTTGCTTTTCTATCTGAACCGTGTCAAAGTGTATCCAGTGTTCCTCTGCTGATGTAAAGCAGTTAATTATGCAAGAGATTGTATGAATGTTGTTCAAACTTGGTCAGAGTTTGGAGTTTGGCCCTGTGAGGAGTGTTTGTCCGCTGGTAGAAATGACAGTGCAGTGTTTGATCAGTGTCTGTCAGCCCACATTCACAGAAACGTCCAAACCAAACCTTCTGAACGACATAAATCTGAGTCTAAGAGCCTCATAACTCACTCTGTCCTGAGTTTAAAGAGACAGACTGATAAATCCTCTTCATGCTGTACAGCTTCACTGTTTCTCATAATGCAGACGGATAAAAAGCTTCAGTGTCAGTAACTGTGACTCGCAGCTCTTTGTTGTGGAGAGTCAGTGACAGGCATCTGAGTGGAACCAAGCAGAGAGGAGAAGTGAGCCATTGTGACAGCCGCCTCCACACTTCACACACTCCTTACACTGCCCATAAAGCAAATGGAGAGTGTGTGTGTGTGTCAGTTTGCAAACAAATCATTATAAATTATCCCTGGTATATTTGGAACAAAAAAGTAGGAATAATCGTTTTCACAGAGTGCAACCGTGGGCCCTTCTTGATGGTGTGTGTTTGAATGAAATAATAACTGTCGGAGTCTAGTGGCTATTAGTTTGATGATCTTTAGCCGTCAGACAGTAATGTACTAAAAAGCCAGTTAAACATAACCAGGATATATTTCAGTCATGTGTGTCTGTGTGTCACATGTCCATCTGTGACGCCATGCTTTGTGATTTTTGTTATTTTGAAGTATACAAACCAGTTCCGTCATCACAGCAACGTGTTTCAATATTAAAAAAGCAAAACCTTCACATAATAGACATTCGTCATGTTTTAGTGCATGCAGTCATCTTAAAAATATATTTGAGTGGAGTTAAAAACGACACATGGCAGTATTCACTTGATTGTTTGCTAACCTCTGTTAAACAACAAATGATGAAGAAGAAGAAGCACACACACACACACACAATGAAGAAGAGCAATATATGGCAGCAAGATGACACGGTGGTTCCTGGTTTGAATCCCCCTCACACAGTCTGTGTGAAGTTTGCATGTTCTCCCCTTGCATGCGTGGGCTCTCTTCTGGTACACCATTGGTTTCCTCCCACAGTCCAAAGACATGCTCGTTAGGTTAACTGGTGACTCTAAATTGTCCGAAGGTTTGAATGTGAGTGTGGCCGGTTGTCTGTCTCTGTATGTCAGCCCTCTGATAGTCTGGTGTCCAGGATGTATCTCGCCTCTCGCCTGATGCCAACTGGGATCGGCTCCAGCACAAAGCGACCGCTATGGACCCCGTTATGGAAAATCTGTATAGATAATGGATTGATGGACCTCATATGCAATAGTAGAGGACCCTGGCTTCAAGAGTGAATTTAAAGAGCTTGAACCTTGTTACAATGTTCCAACCTGTGTTCACATAAACCAGTTTGTGATCCTTTAATGACGTACGCATGCGCTGATTTAGCACTTGATGTTCACTAACCACAGATGGATGAATCTCCCCTGCCACATATATTTTTTTTAGTCTTGTGCTTTACATTGTATTTATTTTTATATTTTCAAATAAGGAGATGTTTTTCCACTTGCGTTGCTTTTTATTTTTGCATCATTTTGTTTTGTTATCCTCTTTTTGTTGCTTAATGTTTAATTAACTTTAAGCTGTACCATCTATTGTTTTTTGCTTATATGGATCCCCATTAGCCACTACCTAAGTAGAGACTACTCTTCATGGAGTCCACTCATACAAACATGGATTTAAAATCAACACAAATTAAATTATTTAAAAAAAAAAAATGTCCAAGACGGAACAGAAAAAGACAAAAGTAGAATTAATGACAGCACAATAACAGGCAAAGTACAAATCAAGGACACCAAGATGAACCTATTGCAAGTCAAAAAGTTAATCCCCCAAATGTCCATGTTACATCTATGCAATCAATAAATACAGTGTTGGACAAGTCTTATAATTATTTTCCTACTTAAAATCTATCACAGGAAGTTCTTAACAACACAAGATGAAACAATCTGTAACAGTCATGACTGTCAGTTCTAAAGAAATTATAGGAATCTAGAAAAATGCATCCCGGACATTTTTTTTTTTTTTCCCTGTTGAACAAAACTCAAAGAGTCACACCACTAGTCTCCAAGCCCTTTGGTCTAACATCAGATGTGGATTCAGTGAACATGAAAGCTACTGTTGCAGTAACATAAATCTGTCTCTGTGTCACTGCAGCTTCTCTCCTGATATTCAGAGAAGAGATGTAATCATTCATGATGGTCAAGTTATTGACAGTCAGAAGGTCATGCAGGCCGTAAATGAGACAGACGGGATGGAGCAGTGAAGATGACTCAACAGTACTCTGGTCCTCTGTGCTGCTCAGTCCTGTTTAATACTGACACCTGAAGTGATGCATATTGATTGATTGTTGAGTGGAATTTTACAGGAAAACTCACTGAGGTGTCCGTACATGTCAGATGAGGACACCTGATGTGGCAGAGGCAGCTCTTCCTTTGTGGCCTGCTGTCAGCTGAGTAAACTGGCAGCATTTGTTCGACTGGTTTGACACAATTTGTCAGTTTACCTGCTAATCAAACAGAGAATATGAACTGAGATTGTAAAGCCATGTTTACTGACAGGAAACAACAAAGCTTGATTTATCAACCGGGCTTGAAGCTTCTGAGTATTAACACGGGGGAAAATATGTTTTGTTCCTGAGCTCTGTTAGTTACGGAGAGAAGCTGACAGTAATTTAAATATGTGTGAAACAATGTGTTTGCTGTTGTGACAAGACACCTCGTTTCCTGCTCCTATAATGTGACAAGAAAGGATGTCATTTGCAGCCTCGCACACTGTAATGCCAACCTAATGATGTTGCATTGTGTTAACCACATTGCCTTTTTTGACCTTAACTACTGAATGTGATCTAAACAGTTAGCATCATATGATCCAATCTTTCCTTCTGTTGCAATATTTTCCAACCTTTTATTCCTCCCACGACGACAATGCTGATTGTAATGTTGTCTCATACCATTCATACCCTCACCTACGGTCATGAGCTATGGGTAGTGACCGAAAGAATAAGATCACAGATACAAGCTGCGAAAATGATTTTGATCCGGAGGGTGGCTAGGGTTAACCTTCGAGCTACGGTGAGGAGCTCAGACATTTGGAGGGTAGCTCGGAGTAGAGCCGCTCCTCTGCATCAAAACGAGCCAGTTGAGGTGGTTCAAGCATCTTATTAGGACGCCTCCTGGACACCTTTCTTTGGAGATTTTCTGGGCATGCTCAACTGGGAAGAGTAGACTTAGTCTGACCTGGGAACGCCTCAGAATCCCCCAGGAGGAGCTGGAAAGCTTAGCTGGGGAGTCTGGGTTGACTTACTGCGCTTGCTTCCACCGCGGCCTGACCTTGGATAAGCAGAAGAAAATTGATCATTACTGGGGTCTTGTAGAATGTTGTTTCCGTAATGGATAGTAAATACTCACTTCTGATTGGCTGGCAGATTTGTATCAAAGTGGTATATGCACCTCAATAATGGAGGAGCAATTGAATAAGTCATAACTCAAGATGGCGAAAAGTTAAGTTGCATACTTTCTGAAAGGTTGAGAGGATTACAGTGTTTGACAGAATTCAGTCATGTTAAATGTTAGCCATCCAAACACAGTGAGATGTGTTCTGTGATCTTCTTACAGAGAGTTTTTGTTCTGACAGGATTTGAGGAAGTTGACGAGCTAACATGTCTGCAAAGACTCAACCAGAGAATCCTCCAGAGATCAGCTGAGCTCTCTGCTTTTCTGTGCAGCTTCAACTTATAAGATAGATTCATACATCCATCGTCGTGACATCCACCTTTTCAAAAACAAGGTTAACATGCATTTTGTAGGAAACAAAACACTGATAAACTTTATCTTCTGATTTAAAAACACCATGTTGTTGCGCAGCCAGTGAATAGGAACAGAACCTTTGCTAAGACATTAATTTTGTTGGGTTTTGTATGAGCACAAAGTGACTCTTAACTCATGAGTTCTTTGGCCTAAAATCTTCTTTTTTCTTTAGTAATGTCTTATTCTTAATCTGTAGTTGTTCCAGACAATAAATCACTGACACCAGCTGTCACAACAACATCCAAGTTTTTTTTTAAATATAGCTGTCAATCATCTTCTTTCCTCCTCTCAACAATCTTTGAAGACACACTTCAGCCGGTGCCTCTCTGTTTACAGCAAAGTAATGAAGAAGTAGTGAAGTGGAAAGAGCATTAGTCTTAATTACTGTTTTTCTGATGACTCTTTATATATATATATTTTTAAAAGATAGTCTATTTTATGTTCCCATGTGTGGGTGTTATTAATACATTTTCTGTTAGCATTAGCGTCCAGTGATTTGGACAAAGATACTTTAAACTAGATCTGAAGCTGCAAGCTCTTCTTTACAAGGTTCAAGGTTGTCTTTATTATCCCTGTGAGAGGGCAATTTGGGCTGCACGGTGGTGCAGTGGTAAGTGCTGTTGCCTCACAGCGAGAAGGTTCCTGGTTAAAATTTCCTTAACCAGTGCCATGACAACCACCAGACAGACATTTGGCTCTCTGTCAGAGGGAAACTGTGATCACAGCAAAGTCTTAAGGGAAGCTTCCACACGTTTGGAAGACGACTCAAAGCTTCATAGTTGCAGCAGAGAACTCTTACATGATTAGAGTCATAAATCAATGTTCTCCACAGAGTCACAGGTAATCAGCTAGGGGGTCTATTGTGATGGAAACCACTAGGATGGAGTCACCAGAAATAGACAGAGGAGCTCTTTATTCAGGACAGAGACAACAGCAGAGGAAACTAGAGCTCATTAACGCCAGAGAACAAGAACCACAGAGTGTCTGCAACTTTACTGTAAATGATGCACTTCTGCAGGTCACAGCTCAGAGTGGAGAGAGTGCTGTGTGATCTGGTGTCAGGTTCAGAAGTGAGATCAATACAGAACTTTTATGAGCTGTGTCCTGATACGTGATGGATGGAGAGTGAAGCAGAAAACTTTCATTTACAGATTTATTACATCTTACTGTAAGTGGCAGGACTCAGACCTGCTATGAGAGAGCAAATACTTATACACTTAATAAAAGATTATCTGGCAGATATATTTCTGGGTTTGTCAACTGAAAAACTGAAAGGATAAATCATATTGACTTTTGCAGTGTATGTATATAGCTTTGTCCACACACGTGTACTGTGACCTGTGTGTAAAAAGCATCATGCTGCAATAAAGCCTCTCTCTGGCAGGTGAAGTAAAGTCTTTGGTGGTGTAGCGTATCTACTTTTAATATTTAATATATATAACTCGGGGCACCATCCTTGTTAAGTAAGGAAACTAATATTACTTGTAGTAATTCATGAATCTATTAATCTCATATCATTGGGATGAATTCTCAAGCAGTAAAACCATAAAATTACACAGACAAAGTACTGAAAGTTTATATGGTGAGATCCTTATGTCAATTTTGGAGTTTAAAACTATATTGTTTGAGGGATTTAACGAAGTGGGATTTTGAGAAAGAAAATAAAAAGGGAACTTAATAAACTTGATGAAAGTTGACTCTGAAGCTTTGATTCGGATACCCCAAGCTTGACTCAACACCCCAATCTCATAATCAGAACGCTTCCTCACTGAGACGTAGTCTTCAATTGAACTCCGCCGAATGGTGCCAAGACTTCCCGTCGAGTTCTTTCGGATCAGGAATGTCGGTGGCCCACAATAACCATCGTAGCAGGTCTGGTCGGAATCGACAATGAAATGGGTTTGAAGAAAAACACATCGGTCCAAGTAGTTGTCCGTAGATCCGTCTCTCAGCGGCTTAATTCACGTTCATCAGGATTGACACTCGTTGATCCTTACTTGACTTAAATGGTCACTTGTAGTCAAGTGTGAGGATTAGAAAAATTACTGTTCTGGAAGACGAATGATCAATACTTCAAAAAGGAGAAAAAGATAGCGACGCTCAATCTTAGGCTGTAGGAAAAAGCCTTAGAATACGTGCATGAAGAATCAGGGTTGGTTTAAATTGGATTCGAGTTCTGCAGGTCCTGCGAATCCGGACTTAAATTCAAAGAGTTTTGTGTCGGCAAAACTTGAAGAAACAAAGTGGTTTGAAACAAGAATTAACAAGAGACGTCTAAGAGAGTTTTAGAAGAAGAATTTAGAGGAGAAAATTACAAGAGAGTTGTTACAAGAGAAATTTACAAGAGAAAGAGCTCCCGAGAGATGAGCTACTTTATGCTGGGGATGACTTTTACGAGGGGGCGGGGCCTAATATCTAACCCGCCTCCGATGTTTAACTTTTAATTTAATCCACTCCGAGTTCTTTCCTTAATAAGAGCATAAATAAGAACATTGATCATATGAACATCACCATGTCAATATTCGTATGTACAATTATCTCCGACAGTAAACATTTCAAACAATTATGCAATGAAATAGACATTACGTCCAACCTGAAGGCAGTTAGACGATTTCCGCCAGTGTATGGGAATGAAATCAGCATTATACCATTCAACATTCAAAAACACATTAATATAGTATGAAGAGTATAAAATCATATCTTAAAATACTAAGTTTATAACTAGGACAAAATCACATAGTAACTATCGTAACTCCTCCGTCCTGAAACTCAGGTCGGTACAGCGCTCTTGCCACTAGGGGGCAGTAGTGCTCCACGTAAGATTCAAGGAGCGTTCACCAGGTAATGTGATTTAGTTTTTCAATATCTAAGTTCGTCATAGATGATCGTAGCGGAATCTAACTTGCATGAAACTATTAGTCTTGATGTCATGGATACATATATCCGATTCAAGGATTGAACCGAAATTCTTTTATAACAGAAATGGTTTATGTTGGTTAAAGCAGTTTGTTCAACGAGTCTAAAAGCTAATAAGTCTGTTTGAGATAGTCCATTATCACATCAAAGGCCTCCCCTGCCGTGTTGATTAACTTGGCACATGGCGGTCTTCCTGGGATTGTTTATTCTGAAAGTTATTCACACTTATCCAAGTGGTCTGATTCACCAACGTAGATTAAAGGCTTATTGCAAAAAGGTTTGTTTTTATGACGTCCTGTTCTTCATATTCCGATGCAAAGTCTCTTTGAAACAGTTAATCAAATGCATGGCTTTTGTTATCAGTAAACAGGAAGAGTGGGGTTTTCATTTGTGTCCTGTGAGTTTGGGCTCACTTCGGGTCAATACGTTACAGTGGTGAAAAGGAGTATACCTAGATGCAGAAATCTATACAGCTTCACATTAGCAGAGCCAACAGAGGAGCATCCCCAAAGAGTGGATAAAATTAACAGAGAAGAAAGAAGTAAAAACAAACAACAAAGCTTTACTTTCTTTAGGAGGCATACAAGTGAATAAGAACAAAAACAAAAGGTAGGCTAAGGAATTCCTTATCCGCACATTGCAAGTGTCTTCATCAATCTTAATACTGAATAATTTGAAGCAATTGTATGGTGTTGTGTGTTGCTGAGTGATGTAGTGAGAGCAGCAGTGTGCTCTGCAGAGCTCTGTCTCCTCACCGAACTGAACTCTGTGCTCTGCTGCTGCTCTGTCGCTGTCCGTGGTGCTGAATGAGAGGACGACACTTGTCGCTGTCCGTGGTGCTGAATGAGAGGCCGACACTTGTCGCTGTCCGTGGTGCTGAATGAGAGGACGGCACTTGTCGCTGTCCGTGGTGCTGAATGAGAGGACGACACTTGTCGCTGTCCGTGGAGCTGAATGAGAGGACGACACCTGTCGCTGTCCGTGGTGCTGAATGAGAGGACGACACTTTGTCGCTGTCCGTGGTGCTGAATGAGAGGACGGCACTTGTCGCTGTCCGTGGTGCTGAATGAGAGGCCGACACTTGTCGCTGTCCGTGGAGCTGAATGAGAGGACGACACCTGTCGCTGTCCGTGGTGCTGAATGAGAGGACGACACTTTGTCGCTGTCCGTGGTGCTGAATGAGAGGACGGCACTTGTCGCTGTCCGTGGTGCTGAATGAGAGGCCGACACCTGTCGCTGTCCGTGGAGCTGAATGAGAGGACGACACCTGTCGCTGTCCGTGGTGCTGAATGAGAGGACGACACTTGTCGCTGTCCGTGGTGCTGAATGAGAGGACGACACTTGTCGCTGTCCGTGGTGCTGAATAAGAGGATCGGACACTTTCAGGACTCTGTGTGACAGAAGGGTTCAAAATGTCGCTCACAAATGTTTCCATATTTGCTCTACAGAGCGATCACATATTTTCTTTTATCCATAGCATTCATTGCTCAATATTGGCCGACATCAATCTAAGTCTTTCACTCTGACATCCAAAGGTTGTCTGGAGGACAGAAACAATGTGGGTGCCCAGAGAAATGACTGGGCCCCTGAAAGGCCCAGTGCATAAACCCTCAACAGATAACATTTAATAGTATCTACGTGTGGACATAGGACCAGTTAGCATTAGCCTTCTGGCATGGCTGCGATAAGCTTTTGGAGCCAACTGAAATCATGTCTGCTAAATGTTCTGGCATTGTGTTACATTGCTAGACTGGCCTGATAGTTAAGTTCAAGGGGCCCACACACAATGTTAGAGTTACAGTAAAAAAGTAACTCATAACATTTTGTGAACATGGGGGTTTGTATTTTGAAACAGACTACAAGAAATAAAATGTGTTTGTTTGTTCCTTGAATAAGTAATGATAAGTTTCAGTTACTTTAAAAGACAATTTGATTTGATTGCTGAAATGTAGGATCTTTGCAAACCTCGATGTAGCCGGGCCCCAGAAAGCTTTCCCCCTTTTCCCCCACTCATGGACAGCATTGACTATTAATCAAGATTCTTAGAGGTCAGGAGATTTGAACTCAGTGTTCAGTATGATGAGACACGAGTGGACTACACGCTGTGAAAATAAAGTTGTTTTAATGAGGAGGTTGTGTCTCCAGCAGCTGGTGCTTACTGCTCTGATTGAAGAATTGTAAATGCTGGAGAAACCGGTCGACTACACAGACTGAATTACATTTGATAATTTTCCTGATTTCTTTATTATTATTTAATGTTTTTTTTTTTTTTTCAAACGTTGGCAGGATTTTAACAACACTTCTTCATGTGAAATCGTTTTCTGCTTCCCGCCCACATGAAATGACTACTTACAAACAGCCCTCTGATATTTATGCAGTCTGTTACATGAAGCCATCATCAAAACGGACTTTGATTTCATTTTAATTTCTCAAATTGTACATACTGTATTAATCCCTGAGGGAAATTCTAGTTTTACACTCTGTTATTAAGAGACTTTCTTCTCACACACATAAGCTCGTAGCTAAACAGGTTCGGTGCACCAGAGCGGTTGGGGGTTCGATGCCTTGCTCAAGCGCCCCTCTGCAGTACTCAGGAAGTGGCTTGGCACCTCTCCAGCTACCAGACCAACTTCCATATTTTAGTCCACATTGAGACTTGAACCTGAGACCCTTCAGTTCCCAACCCAAATCCCCATGGACTGATCTACTGCCGCCCCCTGATGTACAGTATATGTGCTTTGTATGTAATTCAGTATGTCTGCTGTAAAATGGTCTTTGATTACAAAGTGTGAATAGATGAGGCTCAGACTGAAGGTTGTCCAACTATTTAAACATGTAGAGAAAACTATGAATGCTGTTTTGACCGGAGATGTTCCCTGCTTGTGCACATTAATAATGTATGACAGCACAGTGTCTGAAAACATGACTTTTTTTTTTACCCCGACTATGACAGTAAACTATATTTTTCATTTGATGGTTTTGATGGGATTACATCTGACCTCTGCTTTGTTCCTCTCGCTGCTGGCAACTTATAATGAAACAATTTTCATCTCCTCTGCGCCTGAAATACAAATGAGCAGTGTGAAGGAAACAGGTGGCGAAATAAACCCTCCAAAGATGGTACAGCTGAGCCACATGGTCTCCTGGGTGAAGGTTTCATATGGATGGAAACAAAACAGGAGCAAAATATGAACATGTAATAAACTAAAGAAGAAGAAGACATTCTTTATTAATCTCACAAGGGGAAGTTACTTTTACACTCTGTTATTGAAACATGCTACATACACACACACACACATGTACAAACCAATCCGATGTACATGCACTAATGGAGAATGAGGAGCTGCATATGAAAGAGCGCCTGAGCAGTTGGGGGTTGGTGCCTTGCTCAAGGGCCCCTCAGCAGTGCTCAGGAAGTGAACTTGCACCTCTCCAGCTACCAGACCAATTTCCAGACTTGGTCCGGGACCTTAAACAGTGACCCTTTGGTTCCCAACCCAAGTCGAAATCTATTGATAAATTCAATTGACAGAAGTATCTTTCTTTAATTCCATCACATACAGAACCAGGTAAATGAACTAACAGTATTTTATTCATCAGTTTATCTCCCTTGTTTTAAAAATGTCCCTTCAAAGACCAGTCATACATCTGAAGGAAGGAATCTACCGACCCCCACTTTGGGAACCATTGGTCTAGAGTAGACTTTTTTTTTTTTTTTTTTAAATGAGGGTCTTTTTACATTTTTTTTACATTTACAATTCACATTTTGAGGATATTGGATATAGTGCTACTCTGAGTAATTAAATTTTATTACCATTGGTTTTGTGAGGTGAAAGAATAATTTTCAAAGGAGTAAAAACATTTCAAATCAAAGCAGAAAGTATGTTTTTGATATTCTGCCTCTCCTTTACTATTGCCCTCATAAGTCGGACACAAAGTCTGAAAAAAAAAGACGTTATTCTGGACATTTCCATTTTTATCCTGTACAGTGAAACTACTCCCCCTCCCCCCTTTTTTGTCTTCTACCTCGCCCTCACGCTCCACACTGCAGTCTGAGGTGGTCTAATTATGAAAACCAAAGCAAGCGCCTGTGAGACTGTGAGGACTGTAATAAATCTGCTGTCAAAATTTCTGCAGAGTAAAACATCACACATGTAGGCACACAGATAACTAACCTCCAGTGAGGCCAGCTTGGCTCTACTTAGTATATCAATCAACACAAGGGGGACTTGGCACTTTCTTAATTAGAACTACTTCGTACTGACTTGGAACACGTCTTTAATGTATTCATTGCACATCTTCACTGTGAAACTTTTTACTGTAATTAACAGTTAATTACTGGCAAAAGTTTCACCAGTGATTCACTGCAAATTTAAAGGTTTACAGTGTAGACATTAACAAATTAAAGCATAATTTTATGCATATTATGCATTGATCTGTTTTTAACTGTTAACCTTAATTCGTGTTTTCATTGTAAAGATAAAAGTGAATTGTTGTGTTGTTGATTCCCTCCTCTTGTATAATGATGGTTTTTGTGCATCTATTGAATTAAGTTTATTGGATTTGTTTTGATTGGTCCCACTGTCACTTCTGAGTCAATAGGAGACTGCTATAGGCTATACATGTCATGCTACTGACCACACGCACACGGATTGTGGTTCCTGTAGGGGTCGCTAGTGTCCGCCTGCAGCAGCAGCAGCAGCAGCAGCAGGTGGAGCAGTGACACAGTCTGCAGCACTTGTGTTCATCAGCTCCGGTCAGACTGGGATTTCTTCCTCCGCTCGGCTTCACTTTCAGCGCTTTCTCTTCTGGAAATTACCCGCTGGAGACGGAGCTTCGTCGGGAGGAGCGCGGAGCTTTTCCACCTTGTTAAAGGGACACCATGCTTTACTTCTGGATACACACCGTGTGGATCCCCGGCGTCACTCTCCTCTTTGGATTTCAAGGCAAGGGATCGTTTCATTATTTTTTTTCCTCATTTCATGTCGTGACGTTTTCCACTAGGAAACACTGGAGATGAGAGAGAAATGAGAAAACTACCGTGGATTGTTTTCTTGTGCTGCTGACTCGAGTTGTGAAGGTATGTGAAGTGACTTCCCTTCCTGAAAACACTGACATGACTCAGAGATCTCCTCATGGTGACTTTGTGCTGTTGGCTGTTTCCAGTGGAGCTCTGTTTGCTCTGAATAAAGTGATGAGCTGATCTGACAGCACTCTTTATGTTCAGTAGCAGTGTGTAACACAGAGAGGATGATGGTCCAGCTGACAGCTTCAGCACACGAACATGTGGAGGCTGTTCTACTGTCAGCTCCACTGATAGGCTTTCCGTGTGTGTGTGTGTGTGTGTGTGTGTGTGTGTGTGTGTGTGTGTCGAGCATTTCTGCATTGTCACTTGATAGGTCGTCAAAATATTCAATGACATGTTTATTTCAGTTTAGTTTGCAAGTCTACTTTTGTATGTGATTAAAATACCATAGGCTTATCATTAATGGAGTCTTCATACTTTATCTATTAGATTATTTTTACACTCTTCTTTTGTGCTGACATGGATCCAAGTTTATAACCATTCACACAAATTAATAAAATATAAATTTTTAAAATAATTTTGTTAACTTGAAATGTAAAAAAGGTGAATTTCCTAAAAATGAAAACTACCTGTAACTATTGCAAATCACAAATGCACATGTTGTGCCAAAACAATTTACTGCTGACATCTTGTACACCTAACTACTGATTCAGAGAAGAGGTTTGGAAGAGGTCACCTGATTAACAAACTCTGAATTGTTTAAATTGTGAAGCATGAGAGAAAATGGTGCATTATGGGACTCTTACAACAAAAGAAGTCATGAAGCACACATCAGTATTGGCAATCGGCTAAGTTGTTATTTCCAACATCGGCATTGGCCCAACCGGAGCATCTCGGAAATGTGCCAATATTTGGTAAGCTAGCTAGCTTTATTGCTAAATTAGGCTTGTTAGTATACTGTGTGTCTGTGTTCCTGTTCCAATTGTTTGTAACATTTGTGCTGCCCCAAAACTCAACTCTTATGAATGACTGAAGTGTTGATGATGATTTGTTTAATGAATTGATTCCTGTTGTACAGAGTAATATGAGTTCTCCCCTTTTTTTGTCTGGTGTTGTACAAAAATTGTCCCTTTGATGTGCTTTGCAGAGAGGAAACATAGCTGAATCAGAAATGCATGACTTAGGATTCCTCTCACTTTAAATCCTCTCTCAGTGAGGTTTAAAGTCTTAAAACTCCTCTCTAAGTTTCCACTCATCAGTGCACACAGACAGTAAACATCCCTCTCCTTCTCCAGCTTGTCACGACACTCATTACTTTGGTTACTTTTGTTGATCCTCCATTATATTTTTTGGCTGTTTGGATTTAAGCCACCTGTTTCTTTGTCTCTTGTGGCAGAATGTGACTGTAAGTTTAGATTCTGGTCCTGAATGCTCTGGATTTGTTTGGACCAGAGAAGGTAGGCGGTTTTAAGGCACCCCCACATAGCTGTTTCGGACGGCCCTCGGTTTGTCAGATATGAGAGCAGTTATCAGGTCAACAGGTGTTGCAGCGATGGAAGCGGGCAAGAGAAGTGGTTCAGATAGAAGTGATTGTACCCGACCTAAAAAGCCTCTGCATGTTTCTAATAAGCTCCACGAGCAGAAACGTGCTCAAACTAGGATCAATGTTGGAGATGCTTTTGAAAAATGGAGAGAGGTTAGAACACAGAAAGATTTACAGACTGATGCAGAGCTGGATAAACACTGAAGCTTCAGTGTCCACCAGATGGCAACCTGCATGAGCATTGACTCTAGGGAGAAGTGGGTGGGGTCAGACAGCTCTCTACAATGTTTTGAATTTGGACTTCAGTACCCATTTTAAACACTAGGTGTCAGAGTAATATATTGCTCCTTTAAAAGTATAAAATCCATATCAGGCTGGAGAGAGTATTATTGGATTTTGCTTTGCTTTAGTCATTAATACATCAACACACACTTTCCTCAATCATTAATTGATGTGGTACTTTGATAAGATGAGGTCTGCTGACTTTATTCAAACAGATATGGAGTCACAGTGAGAGTCAGTCAAATTTGTTAGTCACAATAGAAAAGGTCCAGTTTCTGCAATTTTTAGAGGAATATTTTGCATTAATTAAAGTTAACAAACTAAATAATTCCAACTCAGCGTTTTGCCTCTGCAAACATACCAGCTTTGATTTTGATTGGACTAAACTGAACACAGTGTGGGCTAGACAGAGAGATATTGTCTAACAACTTTATGTTATTCTCCAGGACCAGAGTCAGTCCACAGTTAGAGGAACTTCTAATGGAAACACACAGAAGGGGGAGGGGGACAGGTGTCTGAAGTACAGACTCAACCAATACATCAACAGAACTATCAGTGGCAGCTAATACTCTCCTTTATACTGAGGAGCAGCGATGGAGACGGAGAGGATGAACTAAAAATTGCTGAGTCAGGGCTGGCTGTTGGTGAGAAGGAGTGAAGGATCATAGGCTGTGACAGAGGAGTGAAAAGCTGTGTTTGTGTCACTCCATGGTGCACTGAGTGAAAGTTAAAAGATGAATGTTTCAGCCCTCCCATATCTAGTGTCCCATCGGAACATATTGATGCTGTCAGACAGCTTAATGACGTCTGTCTGCTGGAGCTGCAGCCTGCATGCTGACAAACACAGCAGCTATCGTCTCGCTAGCTGGAATTTACACACAAACACACACACACACACACACACACACACGCAAACACACACCAGAGCTGATCGATTATGGCACAAATTAATTAATTTTAATTGTTATTGAGATCACAATTATTAAACCCGAACTCATTGATTTTTGACATCTCTATCAGATGCATTCACTCTGAACACTGAAAAACAACACATTACCACAGCGGTGATGCCCCTGATCTTTGATCCAGGTTTGAGGTTTGGTTTAAACATCTCACACAAGTCATGCCTGGCTAACAGGGACAGAAAATCTATGACCTTTGATTCGTTCTCCTTGATGTGTGTTAAGTAATCCTTCCTGACTATTCTGTTTCAAGGTTTGTGTGGTTTCAGGGAGTTCTCCTCTGAAATTCATCACTGAAAACAACATCCAGTTTGAGTGATTCATTTGGTTTTAACCAGAGTGTGAAGCTCTGATTTGGAACATCTTTGCATCATACTGAAACAGCAGCTTGTGTGGAGCAAACAGCCTCATGGGAATATGTCTCTGCTCACCGAGGGGATGGGGAACAATGTGTCTGTGAGCAGGGCTTGTTTCAGCCTGGACTACTAGCTGGCTGGAGGATTTAAAATTCAACTTGTTCTTGAAGAAGATGTATGAAATACAGAGTTAGACAGGAGACAGACACTAAGTTTTTCCTCATCTCACATTTCCTGTAAAAAAAACAATTGCTGAAATGTGACCGAGCAGCCTGCAGGCATGAATACACCTGTATTCTGTGAGTATCACAGGTTTGGAGGCTGTTTCCTTTAAAATCCCATATTTTTCTACAATTTAGTTTGAGTTTGTACCAGCTCTGTAATGTATTCTGCCACTTCACACTTCTTGGAAGTATTAATCATGGTTATCAGTTCCCATTTGCATAAAATCTGTGAACACTATAACCGCTTTGCTGATATTGAAAGCATAACTGATTGTTTCAGTCTTAGATCACGATTACTACTGTTGTAAATGATTAGAATTATCCCCTTTTTTTCTTATCAGTTTCGCTTTAGATCTTTGACATTTTTATTCAAATGGTGAATATAGCTTCAAGTATGCATGTTGTCATTTTCTCTTTGAATGACTGATTCCTGCCTGGCTGAAGCAACAGTCCCCAGGAGGCTTCTCTTCACTGTGTGGAGATACTGGCAGCACATTGCACATTATAGCTGACTTCGTTTTGCAGCCCTGTTCCTCCGCAGAAGCCTACGCACTTAGCCTGACGTGCAACGCCTCAAAATTGTAATATGTGCCAAAATGATGCAACAACAACAAGCTCTGTGATTGGTCCGCTGGTTCCTGCACTTACAACATTTCTGGTATCACCACCCTTTTCAAAATTCTGCATCAGGAAGAATGCTCCAAGCCAGTATGATCAACTGCTGCTCAATATTTATCAGCTCCAACACCAAAATAATACACCCTGTTTCAGTCGCCATGGTTTCCAGTACACAAACAAGCAGAGAATGTGGTGAAACTGGTGATATAACTTGCATAGCAATCGCACTTCCAACATGTGTATGCAGTGCTCACTACAGCGTAGGTTTCAAGCTCAGTCTGTAGCGACTTGGGTTTGGAACCGGAGGGTCACTGGTTCAAGTCCTGGTGCGGACCAATAGAAGTTGATCTGGTAGCTGGAGAGGTGCCAGGTCACTTCTGGAGAAGAACTGCTGAAGTGGCTTTGAGCAAGGCACTGATGCCCCCCAACAGCTCTGTCACTCTCCCTGTGTAGCATCCCCACTCTAACATCTCTTCATTAATGCATGTCCACAGGCCCTCTTTGTGCACATGTTTATCTTAGGCCGATGTGTGTGAGAAGCATGTCCCTCAATAACAGAGTGTAAAACCAAACTTTCCCCTCAGGGATTAACATGTTAACAGGTATAAGAGCTTCACATTCACATACAGGTAGAGGGTGATAATTAGATGATTATTTAGTATTTCTGGTTAATTCCGGGATTCCTAATTTAAGGGGGATATTTATCTCCTGTGATTACATCACCATGACGATTCTTAATCTAACTGAGAGACACCTATCTTCATCCAGTTATTTTTATTATTTGTTTATTTAACAGGGACACATGCAGTAAACATCCCTTTATATGTTAAATACAAAGTAGATGCCATGCATAAAAGTTTCTGGCCTTGGCTAATTTGCAACCCCTGTCCCTGGCTAGGCTTTTGGTTCTGCTGACCCGATGTTGGAATTTTCTACCATTCACTGTAACAATGACTGACAACATGCCGGTCAGCAGAATCCAGTTTACACCTGTTTCAAACTTCAGGTTCTTCAGCAGCTTACAGTATTGTGATCAGTGACATAGATTGTGATTATTCCTACAAAATAAGTCTTCAGTTGTGTATTACTTTTCATTTGTAGCAGTTAAAAACATTGCGTTATCTTATGCAGTGATTTATACAGAAGATAAAAACAGAGTGAAAGAAAGAGAAAAAAAAAAAGTTTTTTGTACAGATCAGCAAATAATAACTCTAAGCTTTGTGTTCGTACTCGAGGCGACTTGAAGACACAACTCAGCAGAGTTTGAAAAGCTGACACATAGAGTTTCACGCTGACAAACAAATCCTATATGTTGCATCTTGGAAACATTACTGAAGTGCACTCTGAAGCATAAAACACACAGAACCATGAAGTTAAGTCTTTAGAGTTTGCTCTTTTTTTCCATCTATAATGTAAAAATGGCCTGGGTAGCGTGGGCATGTTGTGCATGTGTGCGTGTGAAGAGGTACTCCACCTCCTGACCTGTTAGCTGGACTGTTAAAGAGACAGTAACACTCTACATTCAGCCACACACAGAATGTCTGGGTATCGCAGCCTGGCTCTACTGAACAGAGCTGGGTTAGTATCATGTGTTCTATCATAACCTCTCTGCTGTTGTCAGAGTGCTTTGCATCGCTGTCTGCCGCAGTGTATATAAAACTCACTGTGTGGTACACGCTGGCACCTTGTGTGGGTTTGAGTTTCTGAATGTGCTGATGTTTGTAGAAAAATATTAAAACCCTTCTCTCCACTTTTTATACATGACCCAGTGCTTTTATTTCCTGTATTTCTGGTCTCACATCATGGAGATGCACTGAAAGCAGCTCGATGAGAAAGAGGCTGTAGAAGAAAATTAGAGTCTCCCTGAAAGCTCTCCAATAACACAGTGATAAAAGAATGATGTACATTATCTCCATGGTGTTCCTCTTGCCGTCTTTGAGTCATGTGAAGAAACATGATTGGACCTACTGTCTCTTTAATCTGAGATGAGATTGTTGCTGTATCATGTGTCCAGATGTGCTGATATGGATATCTTTACGACGTACATTATGTGCATAATTACTCGACTAAACGCTGAAACATCATCACTGTCGATACAATTTGAAGTCTGTTAAACAAATTAATAATATTTTGTAATATATTGTTTTCCTGCTAGCATTTAAATAAATTTTGTTAAATTTAGAATTTGTATTGTGAGTGTTTTTTTTATATATACATTTGGGCTTTTTATGCCTTTATTTTACAGATATCACAGTGGCTAGAGTCAGAAATCAGGGAGAGAGAGAGAGAGTGGGGTGTGACGTAAGAAATGAGCCACAGGTCGGATTCGAACCCGGGCCGCCCGCTTAGAGGACTTTAGCCTCTGTACACGGGAAGTGCGCACTGACCACAAGGCTACCGGCACCTTTTCTGAGTGTTTTCTAACATTTAGAAATAGTCTGCTAAACAAAAAAAAAAACTGCGATATTGACCAAATATGACTTCTGTAAGTAATTCACTGATGTCACCTTACTAACATTATGTATAAAGGGTTCTAAATGTCTGTGAGAAAGAGAGAGAAAGAAAGAGAGAGAGAGAGAGAAAGAGAGAGCTCTCATGCACTTGACACTATGACAGGAGGACAGCGTTTTAGCCTCTGCAGACATAGCTAAACACATGTTACAGTACTCTCCTTTATGTTCCCCTGAGTGTGGTTATGAGGGCAGCCTGTGCCTCACTCTTGCCTGGTTATGTAGCTGTAGAAACATTTCAAACTCATTCATATTTAATGAAAAGAGAGAGTGTTTAAAACCGTCACATATTCCCACAGAGAGGATGTATTTCAGGCTCTGGAGTTTGAATGAACTGTAACTTAATATCATGATATTATTGCTTTATTGATTCTAGCCCTTTACTATTGATCTTAGGCATGTCTGGATTTATGAAATTATTCACAATAAAAACATCATAATATATACATTAACAGTTCACACTGCAGGCTGTCGAAGATTTCGATTCTTTATTGTCCCATAAGGGGGATCAGAATCAAGATCTTATCCACCTGAACTTTGTGTGGAAGTGTTTCTGCTGCAGCCATGTGGACTTCAGTCTTCGAATATTTGAATTATTTGGGACTCTCAAGAAGAGAGAAGAACGACATTGAAGATGAAGATAGAAGCTTTTTGATCATTTTCTAGTTTTACCCAAACAGGGACTGCTTTGGAAGAGTCTCACTCTCCATGTTTGCAGGAATTTCATTGGAGTATAGGGATCAGGGAAGTCAGGTGGGAGTAGTGCCTGATCACCTCGCTGAAGTATGGGGGAGCTCCGTCTACTCGAGAGCCCGGCCTCTACTGCCGGGATAAGGCCTCCTGTGTGTTTGTGTGTGTTTGTGTGTGTGTGTGTAGGTTTTTGAATAGATGAGAACACTGCTCCTATCAGCAGTCACATACAGTCAATATTCCTTCAGTGTTCTTGCATTTGGACAACCATAAAAGGCTTCTGTAGCCGTTTTGCACCCTGATTCATTCTTAACTATATTTTTGTTAATGTAACGTCTCAGTGACATGTAGTTTGTCTGTTGTGTTTCATGACAGTAATGGAGAATTACTAACCTTGACAGTGTCTCTCTTAGCTGTTGGGATTCATTAAGAGAGATTCCCAGATCTTCTTTTCTTGAACTAAACAGGAACTTTTTTGACTAAATGTTGTCAATGTTACTCCCACTTCTTTTATTTCCAAGACAAAAGGGAAAATTATACAAATGATAATCTGACACATCAGGGAAAACACATTGTTCTGTCTGTAAGTTGTAAAGTTAAGTAACCAACAGAGATGACAGTAAGTATTGTTTAGCCTTTAGGTAATGTTACAGCAGATTGTTTTTCTCCTACATCATTTTTTCTTTCTTAAGTTAAGATTTAAATAATTGTAAAAGGGTCAAACTGTGGAGATTGCCGAGATTCTTCTGATGACTGATTGTCAGTAATAACACATTCATCACAGTTTGTCTAATGTGTTGTGGAAATCATCAGTGTAACATCAGAGCAAAGTCAACGACGGTCAGAGCAGCTATTTGCTAACATGATGTAACTCAGAGATGATGTTGTTTCACAGTAATGGATTTACTGTCACATAATGAACACAGAGACTGTTCAGTATGAGCTGAATGACCTCATGTTTCCTCTGTTCTCTGTGACTGTGGAGCAGACGTTGATGTGGTTTACGGGGATAATGAAACACTGAAGTGAAGCTCTGCACACTGATGTGGTCTCCTCTTCAACAGGACTTCATTCAGACTGTTAGGGTCCCTAAACCTGACAGTCTATTTCTGCAGCCTCCGTGCTGTCAATCATCTCACACACCTTCATCCATCAGGAGATTGAGCTGTCTGTACACCACTGACAGATAGAAAATGAACTGTAATGGAAATATTTACAGTCAGACTGCAGCCTCTGAAGTGTTCACCTCTAAACTCTACAAACTCTCTCTGCTCTGCAAAACAAATATTCCAGTGAGCACACACACGCATAACAGTCAGCTAGATTTACTTTCTCTTTAACTTTGTGAATACTAGAGATGCAACAAAACAGTTAGCCCACAGTTCAATACCTACTTCGGTTTTTTGGTCACTGTTTTCAGTTGAGTTCAGATGGCTTGGGCCACTGGAGTGTTTTTTTTTTTTTGGTATTCCATTCTTTGGAGTTTTAGGCAAATTCTGAGGGGAACAGAAAAACTCTCTTTATTTTACTTTAAAGCAAAACAACGTTGTGTATGGTGTCCCGTCTCAGTGAAAGAAGGCAGCGTTTAAAGGTGCACTATGGAGTTTTGGTAGAGAAATTTGAAAGTTGGAGAAATGTACAGATTCTGCGTACAGATCCCAGCTTTTTGACTCACAGGCACACACAAACAGAGCTAATGTGGAGATAAATACAATGCATGGAAGCTTGTTGAAGGCAAAACTAAGAATACTGCAATTCACAATTGATGCCGTACTGAACAGTTCAATACTATATTAACAAAGGCTGCATCCTTAGTAAACACAGCAGCTAATTTACTTACATCACTCACTTCATCCAGCTTGTACAGACTCATTGTTTGCATCACTGTGGAAATGTAATCAACATAAAGCAGCTTCAATACTAGAATGTTGGTTTTGAAGAGCTACTTCCATTTGCCTCTGTCATCGTATGAGAAGGACACGAACATGGCAAACAAATCTGAATGTTTGTCTCTAATTCCTCTAAATCTGTAGATAAGATGTTGATCAACAGGATAAATGAAGTTTAATGGAGAGATTCAAAGGTTTTTGTTCATTTTCATACCCTTCTTTGGGTCTTCCAGTATTTAACAGAGCTGGACACGCTGCCTGTTGATCATGACAGAACGGTGACAGCTGAGGAGACAGTTGGTTGCTGAGAAGGATCAGAGCCCGGGGAGTTCAGGCCTGGCAGGCGGAGCCGTGCTCTCACAGGAAGTTCTCCATACCATGAGCACAGATAGATTTATGGAGGAAACCTCTCCAGCAAACTGACAGGAGCTCATTATCCAAACACAACTGATCAGTTTGTCTGAACAAATGAGAACAAGAGAGGGATACAGAACATAGGATATGTATGATTTAATCAATGTTCTCAGAATGGATCTTTTATGAGGGCTTGCTCAGCTCTCTGACAGCATGCAGCTCTTCTCTTCAGTCAGATTTCATGTTCAGCAGTCTTTGATGTGTCAGTGGACTGAAGGGAACGCCTTCATACAAACAGCAATCTACTGTTGAGGACAAATGTTAGAGATAGGACAGTGGAGAGAGAGAAATCAGAGTGAGAGTAGGGAATGAAATGCAGGAAAGGAGCAGCAGGTCGGGCGTCTCAGTGTTACAGGAAGATGGGTCAGGGCTCAAGACTAGCTTTTATTTTGTGGTCTTTTTTCCTGTGTGTGTTGTCTCACATTCACACCTACAAAAACCCATGCAACTGTCCCCATAAGCATTGGATAAGTAGAAAAGAGACATGCAGTAAAAGCAAACCAGCTCTGGTAAAACCGGGTACATTCTTGGTACTCTCAAAGGAGGGATCAGTGTTCTGATATTTGATAAGAATGTAAAGTCTTAACCTTTAATTAAGATAGCTGATATTTTAAAGTTGTCCCTGGAAAGCTGCAGTGTCTTCATGCGGTGCTCTAATAAAATATGGATGCATCGTATGCGCCTTGTTCAGCCTCCTTCATAGCCCCTCAAATCCTCCATTATTAATATCAATGTTGAAGAATCTCCCACTCTGTGAGATCATGTCTCTCTGGAGCTCTTTCTGCTCTCCGCCATGTGAGACTAATATTTTTCCCTACAGAACTTCATTCATCTGACACTTTACTATTTTGATGCACTCTTGATTGACAGCAGTGATATACATGTATAGTACTCTGAAATAGCAGTCAGTGATCTTCACTGGACTTGAATTCAGTAAACATCAACATGCTGTTTAAAGGTTAACTGCTGCTCATTTTTAAGCTCCATCTGTGGTCATGTTGTGTCAATACACAATAACTGCTCGTTAATGGTACAAAACTTGAGGGCAAGAATTGGCACATGTAGGTGTTCAGATTCGTCCACAGCTCATGATGACATCAGTCAGTGCACTCTGTTCTCACCCTGTGTCTCACTAAAGCCATCAGCTACCAGCCATTTGTTTAATGGTGTCCATTGATTCCCACAGGAAGTGAGTCAAGTACAGAATCACCTGATCAGAGCTGCAGCGCCCTAATGCAGAGAGAGAGAGAGAGAGAGAGAGAGAGAGAGAGAGAGAGGAGTTCACATGAACAATGGAGGGATGAGAGGAGTGAGGAGATGAAACAGCTTAATGTGAAATACAAACACAGACATTGAGAAACATCAAGCACACTGTTGTTATTTTAGACTCACTGACCACATCCAGCAGCCTGAGGGCATCATATATTATTACTTTAGCAAGGGGGGGGGATTTAAATGATAAAAGCGCAATTATCTTTTAAGGTATTCATATGATGCAGACGCCTTTTGTTTCTGCTCTTACTGTTTGAAAGGTCACATATAGGAATTCTTTATTGTTGGATTAAGATCCGTCAGATTACATTTTCTGCTTTATTTCTCACCATTATGTTTCTAAATTGTGTTTTTTCCTAGAAAGAAAGAAAAAAAGGTAAACTTCAGGTTATGTTGTGTTGTGTTGATGAGTTGCATCTCTGTGTAGCTGACCCTGCAGGGAGTTATTGAGAGCAAACAATGAGACTTCACAGTGACAGGTCTGAGGACACACTGTGTGTTCAACCCAAGGTTCACTCTCCTCATGTCGTTTGGCATCAGGGTCTGTTGTAATAAAGTAAAGTGTCATGCTGGTGGAGTCAGGAGAGGCTCAGAGAGTGGATGTGTCCCCACAAAGAGGTGAAAAGAGACACAGCAGGGCAGGAGGCCAGGAGAGAGCTACACAACCACACACAGCTACACACACAGCTACACACACAGCTAAACACACAGCTACACACACAGCTACACACAGCTACACACACAGCTACACACAGCTACACACAGCTACACACACAGCTACACACAGCTACACACACATCTACACACACAGCGCCAGGTTGCCAGAGGTTACTCAGCTGGCTGCCTCGAGTCATGGCAAAGGACAGGGAGCAGTGTGTCACAGCAGGAGAGGCCAGGATGGGATCAGTGAGGGAGAGCAGAGCCATAATGTGTCCCAAAGGTGAGATGAAAGTGATGGAGGTTTAAACATTCCAACATGGTGTCGTAGAGTTAACTACAGAGATGCAACAATGAATAGTTGTGTTTATTATGCAATGTGCAATATGAAGCTATGAGTTAAACAAAGTGTGCTAACATTAGCCTGCTAACACAACAATGCAGGCCACAGGTAATTGCAGCACGAGCAAAGGTCAGTTTGGTCCGCCGCTTGCCCTTAATGGTGCTTAACTATGGTGCGTTCACATTTATAACTTGTGCGAGTGGAGAGGGGTTGGAGTTGTGCTGCTGGAGGAGAGCGGAGACTTCAGAATTGCAGAGGTGTAGCCAAACAGCAGTTTGTTTTAGACTGACAGATCACAAGACGGGTCGTCATATACGGCAAGGATTTGTGTCATGATGAAGGAGGAAAGACCAAGGAAAGGTGGAAGGAAGGAAACAAGTATTTCAGTTCAAACAGATGTAGAAAATAAAGATGTGGACCATCTAAAGGGAATATTGAAAGTGATTCTCAGTCACCGTTTGTCTGCTGTGTCCACTTGAAAGATTCTTCTGTCTCCCTCACTTTGAAAATTAACAGTTGCTCAGACCGTTTCCTCTTAATCATCGTCTCTTGAGTCTTTACCTACTTCTCACTGCCCTACTTTAAACTTTTAGTGATTTTTTTCCACACCCACCTGTGTTTTTCAAGATTATTTTTACCTTCTGTCTTTATGTATGTACTCTGTCACAAATTCACAAAAAAAAAACAATTTCAGTTTACTGCAATCTTCTATCTTTTTAACCCATTTGCCCATACGCTGCACGCGCCATGGTCCGTTAGCGCAATGCACTATGGCAACGTAAGTCGATGCTCCTGTTTCCTGCTCATGGCTGCACTCTGAGGCTAACCCAGTCAGGGCGAGCGCTGTTCTACGCAGCATAACCGTGGCACTGATAGACAGACTCTGTGGACATTGCGGCTTACTGCTTAATTCCACCAGATGCGTATTTCGACCTGACTCTGCTCCCCGGGCGGCAGCAGAGTTGTCGCAAGTTAATTAATTACCGCAAGAACTCCTCTCCTGACTTTAGCTGACCAACGGTGCTGATCTGTGCTGCCCTCTGAGAACACAGCCTGTGGGTGTTGACGGACGACGAGCGCAGAGCCGACATGCAATGCACACGTCTGGTGGAAGTTCTGGGTTACAATGAGCTGGAGTTAAAATCCTTTGTGTTCAGTCATTCCTCTCTCATCATTATCAGGCACACTACTTTGGTTTACAATTGTACTTGTATGACCTGAATTATTATTTCTTTAAATAATGTTTTGTTGTCTTTGATGTGATTCATTTGTGGTGTTTGGTTGATGACTGAATGTCTTTTTTTCTCTCTCTCTTTTTCTCCGACTGCTGTTTCCTGGTTGTCTCTGATTGAAACCCTCTTCTGTTGGATCTTGTCATGCAGGTAAAGCACGACTACTTCTTTTGTAAATGACATCACAGGCTGCACATGTGGTTGAGGTTGTACCAACATTTTGGTCTACTTGTAAGTGTGTGTGTGTGCTTTGTGTAACTAACAGTGACATCTTTATAAGCAGAGTTCTTTTATTAAAAGGGTTCTGCTTCCTCCTACATTTTTGGGTTTGACCACTCAGTTCTTGTTGGTATAATGTCACCAGCCATGTGTTTAGTGTGTGTTTTTGGTGTGATGAAATGCATTAGTCAGGTTTAGCCTTCTTGGTGGCAGAACTGCTCACGGCCTTAACCTCAAGATCATGATAATGGCTGCACATCCGACCTCATTTTGAGAATGCTTTAAAAGGGTCTCACTGTGTGTGTGTGTGTGTGTGTGTGTGTGTGTGTGTGTGTGTGTGTGTGTGTGTGTGTGTGTGTGTGTGTGTGTGTGTGTGTGTGTGTGTGTGTGTGTGTGTGTGTGTGTGTGTGTGTGTGTGTGTGTGTGTGTGTGTGTGTGTGTGTGTGTGTGTGTGTGTGTGTGTGTGTGGGCTCTCGTGTTTCCTACTGTTGGTAGTTTTGTATTCAAAAGCGATGCAGGCGGCAGCTCTGGAGCAGGTCGTCATTATTCATGAGAGGAGGTCAGATTTGGCCCCGCTGTCACTTTTTAAATGTTGGTTCAGCAGTCGATTTAATGCTTCACAACAGTGTAGCTCAGGCAGAACGGGCTGCTGTGTGAGTGCAGAGCGGTCTGTGGTGGGAGAGTCATCACATAGAAAAAGAGTGACAGGGTTTTAGTTGAAAACATTGTTAAAACATTAGAAAAAAATAAACATACAACACATAGGAAGACAAGTGTAGAACCTTGAAAGGGAGATATTAAGTCCTGTAACCACCATGTTAAGAGTCCTGGATGTCTGCGAGCTGCATGAGGAATGGAGCTGTGACAGTTTAATACAGTTAAAAGGTTTCTGCTGCAGAGCCTCAGATCTACACTACAGGCTGTCATGGTCAGACATCTATCAGAGCTTTACAAGACAGAAATGAGGAGGAGGAGAGAAGTGGACTGTAGGAGAGTCTCACTAAGAGGAATAAGTCATTTTCTTCCCCTTGAAACATGATCAGGGTTTTATACTTCACCATAATCAATATTGGGATATTAAGAAACACACCAGAGTTCAATATCTGCAAAGCTTGTGTTTTCGAGGAGCGGTGGTAGAACCGACAAGTTTAAACACAGAAGACGGGCAAAAGGAAATGAAGCAGTTAACTTTGTCAGCTGCATTGCAAAGAAGCGGCCCCAACAACAACGTACGACAACATTCATCAGCGGAGTTAATGGATGTAAAAGCAATAAGCTTCACAGACGTTACATCACAGTGCAGTGCCATACAGGCGACAGGCTGAAAACTTCATGGCCCGGTGACTCAATTTCAACTGTCATCGAGGAAATGTTTCATCGGTTTACTAAAGTGCAGGACATTTTGAGAGACAATCCAAAGCAACATGAAAAAGCTGTGGACAATAAAAGGGGTGCACAGCTTCGGCTGATTTGCACATTTCTATGTGTAGATTGTATCTGTACAGTGCCGCTCTCTGTCAACCAGCGATCACTGTCACAGCACAGGGTGAGTGATGTGAGTGCAAGCGGTACACAGATTGTGGGGCAGTTTCTTTTGTTTTACAAAGTGGTGATAACTTGATGCTGCCTTATACATGAATGTATAAGGCATGTCTCATCCTCACAGTGAGGAATACAGATTTTATAATTTATCTATGGAATCAGATCATTATCAGCAGATACTCAAGGCCAAGCTATCGGATTTAAAAGTTGGACTGGAGCATCCCGAGGTAATACATACTTTCTCAGTCTGGTTTTGTGGTACATCCACCATATTCACAGAACTTTATGTAGACATTTGTGTTCCCAGAAGACAAATTCCAACGACTTTGTTGATCTCCTTACTTGTCCTTGAGTATCGGTTCCCTTGTGTTGTTCACTGAATTGCCACTTAATCAGGTACAGCTGCTCGTTAAGGCAAATCTCTAGCCAATCACGTAGCAGCAGATCAGTCCATTAAAACATGGTGAGAAAATGGACACAAGGTTCAGATGTCGTTAAAAAAAAAATCAAAGACATTACAGAAAAATCCAGAATATAAGACACAGGCTGATTTTGGAGTTTGAACTCCTACTAGCTACTTTACGGTAGTTGAGCTCTCAGCAGTGATACAGTAGCTGTGATGTACAGAACCTCGTCCCTCGAGTCTCTCTCCCCATCTGTGCTGGTTACTCATTGACTTTTCAATCCAACCATCGCTCCAACTGTATACCACTGTTTGCTTTAAATGCACCATTATGACCTCAAAACGCGGAAAAGATGGTAAAAAGTGGCGCTGCCAGCCTCGTCAGCATCGCTATGTTTTCCAGCACACGTAATGGGAGTGATGTGTGATGACGAGGGCTGCACTCATGATTATGGCGGTGCATGCCTCAGTATTTTACATATATTGATTGCAAAAAAGGTAAAGTGCATCTTATACAGTACACCATTTTACGGTAACTAGTAAAGGAACACCAAGAGCTTGTTTCAGAATCTAAACATTCAGGAGACGCGAACTCAGCTGAAACATATAAACAGATTCAAGTGGAAGGATGGATCATTTTCAGACAGCCAGTACATACTGTATACTACGTGAGGAGCAGCCTCTTGCAGTGTAAGAGTTTTCATCTCAGAGCAAGCTGGAGGAGCAGAAATGAGCTGATAGACATTTGAAACGGCAACAAACATTCAATCACAGCCAGCACTCTGACTGCCACTTGGCTGTTCTCACCGCACTTGGCTGCTTTTCCTCCAATTTTCAGCCAAACATGAAATCTGGCTGAGAATCAAATCTGAGATTTCCGAAAGGCAAGCAAAACATGAACCTCAGAACCATTGATATGTTTTACTGAAATGGACAGGTGGCTTGATTCTCCTGTGATGTGGTGGAAATCAGAGTATATGCATAATCATTAAAAATACACCTGCTACTATGCAGCTGAATCAAAGAGTCTGTAGTAGTATCAAACTGTAGTTGAAGAGACAGACTGTGTTAATAAGTCCACAGGAGGCTTACGGCCTATGGTTTGCTTGCAGCTGCACTCGGCTCTGCAGGAGTCTTTGTCATCAGGACCTCGGGGCTCTGAAATAAACTGCCTGAAGAAACCAGGAGAACTAAGTCTGTGTGGTGTCTTCAATCATTTCCTATCGTATCTTAAAGTAAACTTTGTCTGACGTGTACAGTAGAATAGATTGATTGAAGCTGCAGAGGGTGCTGGTGTGATGGAGTGCCTGGAGTAGAGTACAGAGTTCTTGTCTAGAAATCTAGCCATTAATCAAAGTTAAAGAGAGACACACACAGGGGTCATTTAGGTGCAGATTTGGACTTGTACTGAAGTCTGCCTGGACTCTTAAGTCGAGTCACTGTTGCTCCAAGCGTAGTGTATAGGCCCCAGCCCTTAATACAATTGCAAAGACATGCAAGATGTGCAGCATCATGAATCATGTATACACACATTAGTCAATGCAGAAATCATTCACATTCAGCCTTGAGGGATGGCTGTGATAGGTTTGGCTCCAACATGTAGCTGGACACCACTTCTCTCTGGGAATCTGGACTGTTAGCTCCTCTGACTCTGAAAGCCTTTGTTTTACTTTTTGCATTCTTTTCTGCCTTTATAATTTTGCCTTTTGCATTTTATAATCTTCTAAGAAGTGCTTTATTTGCATTTGCATCCAAAATACAATGAGCAGTGTGATGGGAATATGCAGAGAATGTGAATTTACTTTGCACACACACATTCCCAGCATTCAGATCTTAAAATAAACAGAAATGTCAACATCATAAAGAAATGCATTAGCATAGCATATGCTCTTCAAAGCTGCTGTTGCTTTCAGTAACTAGAAGAAAGTTTCTGAACCCCATCCTCAGAAGTTTGTCCAATTGTTGACTGTTTTTTTTATGAGTCACAGACACATAATGTTGTTCGTGTGATGTATTGGTAAAAAATAAGTAGCTTTTATTGAGAGCATCTTTTTACGACCCCAACTAACTTTAACAGAAACTGACCTTGAACTTTGAAGACACATTAAGAAGAAAAGAACATTTATTTTTCCCCGTTACTTGGCCATAAATATTCAGTTGCCTATTTTCATATTTAGGTCTTGAAACCTTTATCAGATTGACAGATAATATTTTCCCCCATGTTCCCAGAGAGAATATCTCTCCATCTATCCAAGTTGGCCTTTGGAACCAATGTGCTATTTCACAGCCAGAATTGGCAGAGACGGTTTTTAAGGGTCAGGAATCTTTGGAAACTTCCTTAAACGGCAAAGATATTGTCAGATGTGAGGAGTCAGTGGGTCTGCAGCTTTCCTAGAGAGAGAGAGAGAGAGATAAACTTTTCAAAAGGGTAAACATTGATCCATTCGCTGATGTAGTGTCAATATGTACCGGGAGCAGTGTGTTGCCTATTGCCTGGTTCAGAACAAAAGAGTGCCGAGCCAATGATGGACCGATGCTTCACTGTACTTCCAAAGCTTTAAAAACGTCCATTATTACTCTTTACAAGCTGAGAACTCCAAACATCAGGACATATTTGGGTTTGATTGTATTGATTTGGATTTGGATAAACAACAGATAGAAATGTAGCGAAATCAATTATACAAACTGGCATGAGTCCTTTCAGTCTATTAAAGAAACTGCAGCACCAAGTCTAACAAGACTTTTCAGACAGCCGACATTAATATCATCTGGCTGACAATGAATTCTGTCCTGTATCTTTATGACAATGTACATGAAGCTATTATAGCGAATAGGCTGCCCTATTTACAGAAAGCCTCAGGGGCAGGAAGTCTGCCTCAGGGGATTGCTTCAGGGGAACAGCAAAGATATGGTAAGTCACCTCCTGCGTAAAGCAAAACTTTCAAACAGTCCTGGGACATGTGCAGGGTTGCAGTTGCTAACTGCTGGTTTGGCAATAAAAAGTCTTTGTCAGTGTTGGACTGAATGTGAGGATCTGAGTTGTGCTGAAAATTAGGGATGCACCGATGCACTGGTATCAGCCGATATCGCCCCATTTTGACGGATATGATTCGATGTCAGTAGCAGATGTTTATCTGTCATGCCAAATCAATTTAATGCTGACATTTAGTACACCTAACTACTGATTCAGAGAAGTGGTATTTGATTGGGCAGATGAAGTCACCTGTTGAAAAAACAGGAGAGAACATGGTGGCATTGTGGGACTCTTACAACAAGTCGTAAAACAAACATTTCAGTCACATAAATTGTTATTTCAAACCTCGGTTTTGGCCCTGATTTTCCCTATTGATGCATCTCTACTGAAAATGTATCGAAAAGGTTAAAAATGTAAAATCTGAAGAGTGAAAATGAGTGCATGTACAATGAACCATTTTTTAAACCACAGAGACTAAAGGGTAACAGAGGTGTTTGCCCCCATCTGCCTGCTCTCTCTCAGCAGTGACCTTGTTAACCCAGCTACACTCCACTGACCGCCGCACAGACGTGAACTATTACTGTTAGTCTCTGACCTGACCTTTACATCAACAGTGATCATTCTTTGGTGTGCCTGACTGAGAGCAGGCTTGGTTTAGCTTTTCTGCAAGTGGCCTGGCTTTTGTTACGTGTGCCCCGTGTACAGTGGGTTAAGTTCTAGTAGAGACTGGGGCGCCCGGGTTAGAATCCGACCTCTGGCTCCTTTTTTACATGCTGTTCCCTCTTCTCTCCTTCTACCCAGTTTCCGACGCTATCCACTTTGCTAACTCTAAAATAAAGACATAAAAAGCCTAAATATAAAGAACCTACATATATTTGTGTGGACTAACTTTAGGTTTTACACATACGTTAAACTCCTGCAAATTAACAGGATGAGCTGCATGTGTGAACACAAATTATTTTCCCGTCGACTTTACCTCATCGCCCTAGTAAAATAAACGTGTGAAGTCATGGTGGGCACACATGAAGTCATGTGTGAACACAGCAGGTAATATTCAGGAAAATTCACTGTGAGTTAGATGACAGGGGTGATGACGCTTCTAACAACCTGTACGTAATGATGAATATGTACAATTACATGCAGCATTGATATAAACGCAACAACTCTCATCACACCGTCACTCTCGGTTGCTTCATCCACCGTTTCAACATCATCCTTAAATATCATATCCTGTGTCCTGACATCCCCCACCCACCACCCCCCTTCCTCTCTGAAGTGCCTATATGAACGGGAAAGTCAGGAAGATTTCAGGGGCAGCCTGTGCTGGAACTTCTGATAAATTTTCAGGATTAAATATGTAAAAAAAAAAAAAGTGAACCATTTAAGACACTTAATTGGAAATGTGTTTGGATTGTACCTCAGTACAGATGGTTCAGTCAGAGGCAGGCTCCATGCTCACTTACACCTTTAATAGTCACAGTCAATGCACTTGACATTCATGGTGAAGTTTGTCATGACTGAACAATTCATTCATGATGATTTTATCAGCGGAGGATACTCTGCCTGTGACTCTGACCTTCACTGGGCAACTATCACGATGTCGCATCATAAGACACAATTATTTGTCACCATTTATGGTTTGATGGTTTTTGTAAGGTAAACTATATTCTGCCTTTCTGATGCAGGCGGCATCAGATCAGCGCTTCCTTGTGTTTCTCTAGAGGACATGGACGACTAGACAAATATCAGCTTTCAAATTAATGACTTGTTATTTTCTTTATCAGGATGCTAAATCCCTTATTGTCAAACAGCACACAATCAACCTCAAGTGGTGTTTAGTGTTTATTTCTTGAGATAATTAGCTTTGCCTGCAGCTTATGCCGAAGGATTGGGGATCATGAGCAAAACAACACCCCAACAAAACATGAATACGCTCTGCTTTTATTCATGGTGCAGCCAGTTTCCTTGCCAATAATAAAAAGCTAATGGAAGTCTACAAATTGTCTGCTCTTACTCATACAGACTATAATATCAATACGATTAACCCTTGCATACTTTTCGGGTCATATTTGACCTTTTTTGACATTTACCTCTAAATTCACATCTGTTTAGCTCATGCTGCACCGTCTGAAAGATGTAGAGTAGAATAATTTATTGTCATTTCAGAAATGTCAGGAAGATTTAGCCGCACATTCTGCTCCTCACATAAGTCTATAAAATATATATGTATAGTTTATTCCAATCTGGAAATGACCAACACTACTGTGAATTATCTCGATATAATGTAGGTATAGTTGTTCTTGGCACAAAAGGGAGCATATTATAGTTGGAGTAGGGGAGAGAATTGATCCCTCTGAAGGGATCTATTTAACTTTAACTACACATTAAAGTGGCAGCACATTTAACCTATTTGATTTATGTGGAAGCTGATGGTATCACAGAGATCCAGCCTGCTTATGGAACCTCTCCAAACTCCATCACTATGATAGTACAGGCTGGTGAGAGAGAGTGTGTGAGTGGAGCACAGTCTGAATTTTGTTTTATTGATAGATGAACTTGTCTTGTCATGATACTGTCTGTCCCAACAGTTACATAAAGTCTCATTTGACAAGGCTGAAACCATTACCAAAACTTGCATTAAAACAAAGTACAGCCATTAAAATGAGGACTGTTAAAAACAGCATAAAATCGGGTATTTTTGAACGTCTATCTTGTATTGTTCAGGCTGGTTATTTCAGAGGGAATTAAATATTTGTTAGTTGCTGTCACATTTATTTAGAAGCAAACATAAATAAAAAAAAAAAAAGTCAAACTCATTCATTTAGTTCAATATAAAGAGGATTGTTTTGTAATATTTATGGTCTTGGTCTTGACTCGGTCTCTGTCCCTAAATGTCTTGGTCTTGGCTGGGCATGTCCTGGTCTCGGTTAGTGTGGTCTTGACACAAAACCAGCAGCCCATATCTCTAAAGTCCAAAGGTTCGTTGGACAAAATAAACAATAAGCTGAACGTAGAGTCCTATAAAAACTTCAGACGTTAAATTAACTTCCCCTTAGTTGGCGCATGGCCATGGTGGCAGCAGACTAAGCAAGTGACCCGCTGAGACTTCACTATTCTAAGCATGTTTTCTAGCTCCTCTAGGGGGATCCCAAGGTGTTTCACAAGCAGGAGGGGATAAATATTCCCTCCAGCGTGTTCTGGGTCTAACCATGGGTCTTGAGCCAATTGGACATGCCCAGAAGACCTCCAAAGGGAGGCGACCAGGAGGCATCCATATCAGATGCCTGAACCAACTCAACTGGCTCTTTTTCAATGCAAAGGAGTAGCGGCTTAAATCTTAGCTCCCTCCGGATGTCTGAGCTCCTTACCCTTTCTTTAAGGCTGAGCCCAGCTGCCCTTTGGAGGAATGTAATCTCAGCCTCTTGTATCTGTGATCTTTATGTCCCTACCCATAGCTCATGACCATAGTTGAGGGTGGGGGACATATATTAACTGGGAAATCGAAAGCTTTTGCCTTTCGGCTCAGCTCCCTATTCACCACAACGATCCGGCACAACGCTTGCAATACTGCTGACACATCCTTAAACCGCCTGTCAATCTTAATCTCATTTTATACTCACTCAAGAGCAAGACCGAGATACCTGAACTCCTTCACCTGAGGCAGGGAATCACTCCCCACCCAGAGGGAGCAATCCACTGTTTTCCGCCTGTGAACCATGGCTGGTGAGCTCAATCATTAGTTACAGAGGAGAGTCTGGGGGAGCACCAGCCTGCAGAGCACAGGAGAGGGAGAGCGAGAGAGAAAAGAGAGGGTAGAGAAAACAGGTCAGCAGCACAGCCAGCATTTACTGCCTTTATTGAGAGGACAGTGGATAGAGAAGGAAATCAGGGAGAGAGAGAGAGGGGAATCAGGACTTCAAGGACTATAGCCTCTGTACATAGTGTGTGTGTGCTAACCACTAGGCCAGTCTTTAAGGGGATAATGGAATACTACAATATGATTTAGCAACCAGTGCTTTCACCTCAAATATTAATTGAATTTGATCTTGGTCAATTTGAGATCCCAGGTGTTTCACTGTGGGATAATGATGTGATGATAATGACTTCAGATTTCTCCTGAGCCACTCGAGTCTTCTTTAATGCTTGATTGAATGAGTCCACTTGAAGCTGGTGCTGCAAGGAATTCATACATTTTCATGGTGGCTTAACCAGTGTTTGCTCGGTAAAGGTTTTTTATCAGATATATATTTGAAATAATGATCTGCTACACTGTTCTGCTAACATGCTCAACAGTGACGATAAAGAGAAAGCTTGACCTTCATCAAACAGCTTCCCTGTCATTGGTTCATTGCTCTACAGAAGGGGCAGGGATCTCTCTGGATCCATAGAAGGGGAAGGTCAAAAAATTTCCAGGAGGAGCTGTATGTGTGAAAGAAAACAGCCTAATATTCCTCTGGACTTTACTCTGAGTTTCTCCTGCCAGACCCCGAAAAAATGTTCTGCAGCAAGTTAAAGTGGGCTGAAGTGACGCAGCAGGATATTCTCCTGGTGACTGCTGCACGGTGCATACAGTAGACTGCACAATACCGGTTCGATTTCCATGCACATAATTTAACTGCTGCATTATGTTTTCTGGTAGGCAGTATGTTCTTCTCTGCTCTGTTGCCGTCTGACAGGGATAGTCTCCCGCTGTGAGGTGCATGTGTGAACAGCCAGGTCAGGAGAATATCCCAATCATATGTGAAAATGTCTTTAGTTACAAAAGAAGGAGGCCTCAAAAGAAGAGTTAAAAGTTACAGTTTCATATAAAAACAAATGAAGTCTGTTAACTCTGATTGTGCGGTTTGATCATGGTCTGTTTTTCCTTAAGGGCTCGTGAATAAAAATAAAGTGTTTTATGCACCTTGAATATACAATCATGTCAGATGTTTTATTATCACAGTCCAACACACTGATGGCTTGCCTGCTGTGTTTAAGAAAAGTTACATAAAGCGTCCTTTCTTAAATCGGTCACCCTAAAGCCAAACTAAAGAATGAAACCACCACATTCTGCATCTGTGTTTATCTGCTTCAAAAGCCTCCAGGTCTGTGTATTTGTTTTCTTAAAAATCCAGTCTCTTTTGGAAAGTAAAAGTCTGTACAATCTGTATTAAAATGTAGGCAACTTAGTACACCGAGAAGAAAAACATACCTGCTTCAGGCAGTTTTTGCTTTCGTTGTTTCATCATGTATCGTGGTCCTTGGAAGACTTGTTTGCATCAGAAGTTTATTTCTAGATATGGATTCTCCACTTTCAAACTCTATTTTTTTTCATTGCAGAGAAACTTTCAATCGATTTGTGTCTTTAAAAATGAACGATTCCTCTTTGATGTCCATTATTGCTTCTCCAATAAGCCTTTAGAACAGATTTCGACATGAAAGACTCGGACTTTCCGCTCCAGCTCAGAGGGAGAGAAAGCGAGAAACAGACATTTTCTCTCCTCTGGAATACTTTCAGTGAGACGATCACAGACTTTAATCGAGTCAGTCTGCTGTCTTCTTTTTCGTATCACTCACAAAAACCATTTAAACGCTTCCACAGGCTGTTTTTTTATGAGCTCGTGGCGGGAGGCTGAATAATTTAGTCTGATGTTTGCAGATAATTGATGATGATTTTGTGGCTGTAACATTTGGGACTGTCAAACTTCTGAATCCACACTGAGAAGACAAACTGTGAATTATCCTAGTCTTTCATCTCCCTGAAAACTTTTTCTCCTTGTGTACAGTAATTGGCATCAAAACTTTGTGTTTGATTTTGTTCTACTGTTTCTTTTAGTTCAACAAACATCAGTTTGCAGAAAGTTTCTGACCATTTTAACTTTATTTAAAAGTTTTTTAGGCCCCCAGTACAAACTATAGCAACAAATTAATCTTCAAGGATGTAGATTTAGATTTAGCCCTTTTGTGAAATTAACTTAATTAAACTGATGTGTCCCGTCTTGTGTCCTTCGTCAGGGTCATCAAGAAGGTCAAGCTCATATGTGGTAATTTAGCCTGTTTTTGGGGGGCGTCTGATTAGCCTAGCATTTGTAATGTGCGCCCAATATACAGAGCCAACAGTCCTTGAAGCAGCGACCCTTGTTTCACTCCAACTCGCAGCATTTTACCACAAGCCTATCCCCTTTCTCTCATCCCAGCTTCAGACTCTTTCCACTCTCCTCCTCTAAATTAAAGGCATTAAGGTCTTTTTGTTTCAAGCTGAAGTTAAATTGAATTATTTTTGGTCAGAAAATAAATTATGTAAAAAGACAATTTCTCTCTAATGAAGTTGTGAGAGGGTTTTTCTAACTTGCTGAATAATTGTGGCAAAAATGAGACAAATCTGAAAGCTAAAAGAAGTCAGTCATGTCTAGTTGCAGGATGTAGTGCAACACAGAGCAAAGTATGGCAGCAATATTAAAGTGATGCAAAGTGAGCAGCCTGCATGAGACAATACACCATTTTCTGATGTAAGAACTGTCTGAGGAGAAAAACGATCCTTTGAGGAACTTTACCTTTCAACCTTTTGATCATGATGAGGTTCAGTGCGCCCCCTGAACATACACAAACATGTTCCTACCCCCAAAGAGCAAAGGGACAAGTCCTGTATAATCAATTAGAAAATACTCCTCTCATGAGTCATGCCCATGACAGCTTAGCTTCTAGGCTGCAAAGACACAGAGTTCAAAGGTCAAAGCACACTGACAGTATGTATGTTTGTGACAAGTTCATGACCTCATCATGGTTCTGTTATGGTTCTCCTCTCCCAGCCTCCCTCTCTCTGTCTCAGTTTGTTGAATAATGATACTACCTCGGGGCTCATCTGTGCTTTTCCTCTTGTAAAAACGGGCCCTCTTGAAAGCTTCTTTACATAATAAAAACCTTTCCTGTGGCATGTTTGCTCTGTATCAAAGCCTCTTAATAAAAAGATCCAAAAATGGCCGATGGCTCAGTCAACTGAAGCAGGATTAGAAGCAATTATTTGAATTTGTTTGTAAAGGGAGGAATCGAGTATTTAGCAATGTTCTCTCAATGGTAGTTGCTCAAAAATCGAATTAGTGCTCGTTGTAGTCTTCTTGAAATAAGAGTCATTATGAGAATGAGCTTTTGTGATTCAAGTGTAGGGGGGTTTAAAAGCACCTAGACTTTAGTTTGTGTTCAGATTGTCTGGTTTAGGATAGGGCTGAACGATTTAGGAAAAAAAAGACATTGGGATATTTTATATTTTTACATTTAGTGTAATTTGATGTATGTCACTTACTATTTTAATGAAATAATGATATGGTATTTCTGTCCTTAAGTCATTTTCTGGATTCATTTGTAAGCGCATCCTAATTTGATCACACGTTTGGGGCTGCACAGTGCTGCAGTGGTTAGCCCTGTTGCCTCACAGCGAGGAGGGTCCTGGTTTGAATCCCTGTCTGACAGGAGCCTCTCTGTGGGGAGTCTGCATGTTCTCCCTGTGCATGTGTGGGTTCTCTCCGGGTACTCCAGCTTCTTCCAACAGTCCAAAGACATGCTTGTTAGGTTTATTGGTGACTCTAAATTGGTGTGAATGTGAGAGTGCCTGGTTGTCTGTCTCTTTATGTCAGCCATGTGATTGACTGATGTACAGTCTAAGGTGTAACCCCGAACTGGAAAAGCGGTATAGTATGGATGGATTTGTAATTTTCTTTTGCATGAGTAGGTGAGTTGAAACATTGTTGGTTGAGTCTATGGCTCACTGAACTTAGTTTACGTGTGTTCAATTTTAATTTGGCAAAGACATATTTCTTTAAGCCTAACGGGAAATTGAGTTTTTTTACTCTGTTATTGAAAATGACACACACACACACACACACACACACACACACACACACACACACACACACACACACACACCGGCTGGGAGTACAAACTCATGCACAAACAGGACATGCACTGATGGAGATGTCAGTTGAGGGCTACTTGATCTGGGGCACCTCTGCAGTGCTGAGGAAGTGAACCTGCACTTCTCCAGCAATCAGACCAGACATATTGGTCTGGTTGCTGGTCTGTACTTTGGTCTGTACCAGGACTCAAATTGTCAACCCCTTGGTTCCCAACCCAAGTCCTAAATCACAAGTTACGTCCATCTCATCTGTGTAGTAGAGTACAGCAAAACTACTCTCCTCATATACTGACATTTCTCTGGAGACACTTTGACATGTGGCATTATGGTCAGGATTTTAATGGGACGGTTTCAGGGGTATGAATCTCCAATTGAAATGACTGAAGGTCTGAGATTGTAGTTTTAAAAGCTCCTCGGTCCACTTTCCCACAGTGAGAGCTCTGTAAGCAGTAAATCATTTCCTGAAGTACACTAGACAGAACAAATGCTTCCATAAGGAAGGCTGTCTGAGCTCTACTGGCTTTTATTATTAAACTGTTGTGGTCAATCAAGCTGAGGCCAATGTTCTTCCATTTTTAACATGAGGCGTTCGTCAGGTTAGAAGACATCAAGCCTGAACTGGAATAACAGTGATAGCACGTGGGTGTGTGTGCATAAGTGTAACAGCCTGTCCTAACAGCACGCGGCGCAAGCGAGTGTCAGCGGCAAAATCAGCCTGAATCATTGCTTTCTTTTGGAGTGTCCTAACTTTCCAAGAGTGACGCAGCGCACAGTTTTTACCCCGTTCGCAGAGACGGACACAGCACTGACTCGCTTTTCTCACTCAACAGAGCTTGTTAGCTTGTTGTGCAAAGGGGAGGTAAAGGTGCAAGAATAGTATCCACATCCATGTTTGAAATGTTGTGCTTTGACTTGTGTCAACGCCACCAGGGAAAAACTTTGCGAGCCGTTTACTGACGAGCCTCTGAGTGGTGTGATTTGAGTCAGGAGCTCCTAAATACAGAGCACCACACTTCAGTTTGTCCACTTTCATTCCAAAAGCACCAAATGCCATATTGTTTGAAAGGGGAAACTGAAATTCTCAGAGCAAAGAATTAAATATTTAATGGATGCAGTGTGGACAGCCAGTGTGTGATCATGCGCAATGTGACGCAATATGTTCCAGTTTTCCAGAATTGTAGAAGTATTATTCAAGTATTTCACTTCAAATACACATGGAGAAAAAATGCATTTCTAGTGAAAGCTAATTGCTGCCTTCTCGTCTTTCTCACCACTCTTCCATCCTGTTGGTTCTCTGATTGGATTCCAGCTTCTCTTTGTGTCTTTCCAAGCTGTTTGATTAGGATTTCTCATTTAATAAGCAGGATGTGAAGGAAATCAAAGCTGCTGCATTCATGTTGGGTTGAAAAGGCTTTTTGTTTATTTGAGGATAAAGCTCATTCAGATGGAGCAGGAACAGTGCAGAACATGCAGATGGTGGATGAGCACCTGTGCAGCTCACACTTTCAATGAACAGATGTGCCGTACATATCTACTTCTGTCTGATGAAGCTTCACTCAGATAATGACTTTTATTTCAAAACAATAATACTGTGCTCTTTTGTATTGGTCTGATCTTATAATACAAATTCATTAGAATGAATTACAGATTAATTAGAATAGAGGAACACTACATGCTGTGGCTTTAATCTTTAATGAGCACATGTAGATCATTCACAGGATATTAACATGTAATACACCCAGGTTGAGTGGTTGCAGTTTGAGTAGAGTTTTGAGATTGTGCAGGAATATTTGATGCATTCAGATAAACATTTATTGAGCATACATATACTGGTGTCTTTCGATGAATGTAGTGTGTGCAAAGTACGGCATTAAGATGGAAATAAAGACAGAAGCTCTGACATTTGAGGAACGTGGAATTTAATTTGGCTCTGTATTGAAATATCTCTCTTTAGGTCCTGACCCTGCTCAGTTTAACCGGACAGTTTATCCTCCGGCAAGACCGCTAAGAGTTAGAAGCAGAGCAGTAATAAAGAAAAAAGAAGAACTATTTGGTGATTCATAGGAAGCAGAACTGACCAAAAGATGCATATTTCATTCACTCCTCATTTCTCCTTACTCTTTTCTCTCCGTCTCCTTCTTCCCTCTCGTCAAACTCTTTCCTGAACCAAATCTGTGACAATCTTTTACAACCTTAATTATCCAGCTGCTCTTCATTCCCAGCCTCTCAACACTTTACAACACGGGAACAGACGGTTCTCCCTTCTTTTGACGGTTCATTTTCATTTATATGTGACGTTTAAAGGACATTTCATTACATAAATGAAAGGTCACTCTCAGTATTATTCTCCTTTTCAACCAGTGTAAATAAGTCTCAGAGCTCCTCAAAACATGTCTGTGAAGTTTCCACTCTGATCCTGTATTTGATCATGTCTATAAACCCCTCTATTTCAGCCCTGCTCAGAACAGGCTGTTTCTGTGTCTGTACCTTTAAATGTAAATGAGCTGTGTCTGACCACGCCCCCTCTCTGGAAGGAGTTGGGTAGATTGGGCTTTTCTTGGCTCATGCCCAAGACATGCAGACTCAGAGGGCAGAACGAACATGTTTATAATATGAATATATCAAATTACATGCAAACAATGATTTCAATGAAAATTTACCATCATGAAAATGTCAGACATTGTTGTTGTCCACCATCTTGGCCTGTCATTTTTATGTCATGTCTTGCCACCCCTGTGCCTGTCTGAAACTTCCAGGATTGCATGTGTGAGAATGGCTCTTGAATAAGATCGAGTGAACCGTAGACAGAGGAAGCATGTTTCCCAACTTCAAAGCATTTGTTTCATATTAATATTTGATTCGATTTTATTCATAGCCCTTATCCCATCAATAATTTGTTGTTTTCTGTACTTTCTTGCAGTATAGCCTCTTTTATTGAGTGATTTATTAAAATATTCTAAGATATACGTAAGTTAATTTGTTTTTACATGAACATTTATGATGAGTAGGAGGCAGAAAATATGAATAATGCTGATCGGGCAGAAAAGTCTTCAAAGCTGCCAAACAGTTCGACTCTAATTCATTAAATAAAACCCTTCATCCATTGACATTCCACTGAAGCGTTTTAATCACTCTGGTTGGATTAAGGAGAATTTGATATCCATTTTAAAGATGGCCGCCGTGTTAGATTGATTCTGTTGATGATCACTGGGTGCAGATTGCTGCTTCATTTTCAGGCCTATAAATCAAACACACTTGAGTCTATCTGAACAAACAGGTTAAAAGCATGCTCTGTCCATTAGCTGAAGTAGAAGCCTCACACATATGTGTGTGTGTGTTGTCTGTACACTGAGTGCCAAACTTTGATTACCTGTTTTATTTTTGGTAGTTTCCACCTCACAGCAGATTCTACACCTCAGTCAGGAGAGTCTGATACTCTGCACCTTTGTTAAAATATCTCCTCAAGCTCTGACAGATAATATGATCCTCATTCAAAGCAGCTGAATCTATAATCTCATTAGACTAAAGGAGGGTGAAGCTGTGGAACTTCAGCGGGGGGTCGTTCCACCTCTCTGCAGGGTTATCTCTGTCTCTGAAGACGACTGCTGAGTGTGAGCTGTACGGCTCTCTACTACTGCTGCTGCTGCTGAATTCTGGGATATGAGCAGCACTCTTTTCCCACCATCATCACCACTGTTACATCACCACAGAAAGAACCTGTGTGCTGTGTGAAATCTCTCAGTTGATCAATATCTCCAACACTACACCATAGCATGCAGGAAATCATTTCTCTTGATTCAACGTGTTTCGACAACAGCTGACAGAATTTGAACAGTACGCTGAGGATGTTATTGGCTGATAAAGATTGATCTTTGGTCCTTCTTTTTATGGCCTCCCCTTTGGATTCAATCAGGGTTTTGGCCATGAGACTCAATGTTTTGTCAAACTACTTTCAAGTTTTCAAGGGCTCACAGCTTTACCGGATGCAGAAAGTCATCTAACTCAATTTCTGTCATAAGGTTAGCATAAAATTAATAAATAAATCCATTGAACACTGAAGAGTTGTCAAGTTGCTCGTTGCTCTCTTAATATAGCTTGATAAGGGGAGTCAGTTTTGTCAGATGGCATTTCAACATGAGTCTGGTTCTGCTCGAAGTTTCTGCCTCTTAAAGGGCTTTTTTTTTTTTTTTTTTTTTTTAACTTTGCTCAATGGTGCTGTGCTCATGGTGGATAAATATGAAATATTTGTAAATAATGTCAGAGAGTTCAATCTAGACTGTTTTATTTGTATAAAGTGTCTGCAGATAATATTTGTTATAAATTTGTGCTATACAAATAAAGATTGATTGATACAGTTGTAACCTCACAAACTTGCATGTAATAAATTGCATTCTTCAATTTAGACATTTAGCCATGGCCCGTAGTCATGGGAACATGTGAAAACACATACGGTACCCATACTTCACATGCTAACAGTTTTCTAATAACAGGCTGTAGACGCTCGCAGAGTCGTATTTGCTAAAAAACCCGTAATATTTCTGTACCTTGTCAGTCGACATATTTATTTTGCTTCTCACGTCTTTGCCGGCTTCTCCATCTTCTCTTTGTCGACAAACGCACATTGTCTATGAGTTAGAGGTGTGTTTTATGCAGCTGCACTCAGAAACCTTCAGCTGTTTTGTGGTAAACTGCATGTCCAGTCTTCAAATCCCATTTAAACACTGATATTATAGACACACAGATCTCCTGCTCTCCTCCCCAAAACCCTTATGGTGCACTTTTACTCAACGTGTAGTCAGGCAGAGCACCTTTTATGTGTATAGGGAAGTGGTCTCAGCATTTTTGTTTTCATTGGAAACAAATAATTTAACATGAGCTGGTCACTCCAAGGCCATTCTCTCGAATAATGACGGCTGGGAATGGCTCCGGCGCCCCAAATGGCCTCAGTGGTATCGACAAGGATGGATGGATGGATGGTCTCTCCAAAGGTTCCTTCCACAGCTTTAAGTGAGATGACTTCAACAAATTCAGATCAATCATGTTTATATGGCAGAAAAGTCATGAATATTTAACACATAAAATACTGTTGTTACATCACTGTTAGCATGTAAGCAGTAGCATTTATTATTCTGAGTTGTTGCACAGCCTTTATGGAGCCTTATGTATGACTGTATACGTTTTACCTTCTTGTGTTTTTATTTCAATCTTGACAAAGAGAAATATAGAGACAGTTAAAGGGAACATAGCGAGAAAGTGTTCAGTAGGCAGTAGTGGCTGTAATCACATTCTGGTCCTTTCAAAGACCAGAGGTTCTCTGCTGCAAAGTTAAAAAGAGAAAACGACGTTGGTACACTACCTTGCTCTGTTACAGTCCTGCAGGTTTAACAGCTTTCTCTTTGCTCTCACCTTGGCATGATTTCCATTTATCTGCTTCATTAAGTTTTGTGATGGAGCAGGAAGAGTCCTCAGCTATAAACGACTCTAATGACTCTGCAAAATGTTTCTTTTAATGAAAAATACTGTTCGTCGTATTTGGGCATATGTGTATGCCGTTCCGTTTTTTTTCTTCTTTGCCATAAAAGTGATTGCAGGCCTCGTTTATGGTAAGGCCAGGTCATAATAGATTGGACACTGCAGGTCTTTTTCTTCACTAATGTCCTCTTTTACTTGTAGTAAAGATTTATCTGTGTAAGAGATTGTTTTGTGGAATAAATGAAGTGGAGACATGCTGTCTGACTGAAGTGTTATCCCGACTGCTAACAAAAATGAGACGTGGTCTGTTATCATTTGAGCTTAGCAGGGGGGAAAAAGCTGACTCATTGCATCACTATAAAACGGCTCTTATTTACTGAAGAGTAGTACTGCAGAGAACATCCCATTATCTCTGTAAAACACATAAGCCAGGCTGGTGTGAGAGCGGAGTACCATTTTCAGTGGCTGATTCGGGGCTGCCTGTGTTCCCACTCTGTTGTCCTGTCCCTCTAAATGGAAGCACTAATGCTGGGTAATGGATTTTGCTTTTTAGGATCATTGTTACTGCCCTGAATAAGGAGTCCATTCTGAAAACTATCGAAAAAATCAATGTCTGCCAGCATCAATATTTACAAACTATTTTAAACCCTTTATCAACTTCTTGTTGGTAAAATGTATTTCTTATTTAATGAGTATTTCTTATACATTGAATAAACTGCAATGATACTATAAAAGAGACTTTGCTTTATTGTAGCCTTGTTTGCTAGTTTTTGGCTATCCTTGCTCTCTTGCTGTAACACTGTGAATCTCTCCGTTGTGGGATGATCTTATCTTATCTTGACTTACAAAGCTAATCATTTATTGAAAGGTTGAAGTATGTTTTAATTGTTGGAGCACAGTGCAACATTTTACGGCAGAAAAGATCAATCAGGACGGGAAGTCAGACACCGAAACAACATCAAAACATCCGCTTTATTTTCAGAATAAAACATCATTCTGACGGTTCAGAACAACGACTGTTTATGTGTTTTAAATGGTTTTATACCACATACATCGTCTTATCTCACGCTGCAAAGAGTCAATCTTTAAAATTACAGCAGGACATCCTTTGTCTCTCTACTCCAGCTGTCCAGCTGTGCTGCTTCGTGCTGCGCATCGAAAACGCAGCCTGTGTGTGTTGACGGACGAGGGTGCACGGAGCGGTAACAGAGCGGAGCGGACATGAAATGCAAACGTATCTGGTGGAAGTTCTGGGTTACACTCACCCTTAACGTTGACAGGCGCAGAGCAGCATTAGAGAGACAAAATCCCCGTTCACACATGGAATCTGCACATTTTTGGCTTTTTGGTTACCCTTGTAAGATTTTTCTTCTTTTGATTTCACAAATTGTGTCCTGTGAGGACACAATTTGTTCTGCTTCAGTTCCCTCCTGACGTGACAGTTCTGGATAGATTTGCTTCTTCTGCTCACCGTGGATGTCAGCTCTGCAGCCTGTTGAAAAATAAGAACTCTGCAGGAGAAGCATTAGGATGAAGATGAACTAAGTGCACAATTTCAATCCTCAGGCCAAATAAATGATGGGTTTGGGATGGTTTTTTCACTTGTGACTCCTAATGGTTTTTAAAGTAGCTTAGCATTGTGATCCTAATAATGTTTTGACAGGGTAAAAACTTTTGAAATATTCTACTTATTCCTTTTTTCTCCATCCCCTAGTTATAAAAAAGAGAGGTGGAGAAATAGAATTTGGTCTTCAGAGCTACATTTTTCATATTCATGAAGATCCAGCCTCACCTGTCAGTTCATGCTACACAGCTCCTGGTACAGGCTCTTGTTATATCACACATTTACTCGTGCAACTCCTCACCGGCAAGTCTTCTTGCATGCACTATCAAACCCCTGCAGATTTAATTTAATTTATTCCGATCTCCATTAGTCATGGCCGAAGCCACGGCTATTCTTCCTGGAGTCCACCAAAACATTGTGAACTATTATAGGCTGTATAATCCAAAATGCAGAAGGACAGCTGGTCTTCAACCTTCCCCAAAGACTTCACTTTTTTCACAACAATTGTTGTCTCAGGCAGCTCAACACAACATTTAGTGTATATCACATAATTTCCTCTTTTTATGAATCACAATTTATAGCGCAGAAAGAAAAACATATTGTGTTGTAGTTTTTTTTCCCCAATAAAGTTCAGCCTGAGAGAGGACTATAGAAAATGTAATCATCCTCAGATCTATTGGCAGTATGTATTAAAGCACTTTGGCATTAGTGGTTTGTCTGAGGTCCTTAAGGAACAGGTTCACTCTGAGTAAGACAGTAGAGCAAAATCTAGCAACTACAACATAATGAAATGGATATCGTGTGGATCCCATGTGTTCAAATGCTGTAAAGGTTATGTCTGCAGTTGTGTGCATGAAGAAAGTCCATGAGGAGGAGGGAGGTGTGTAGTCCTCTGGGGAAGAACTGGATCTCTCTATAATGGAAGGGATGAAGGAGCGTTTTCTCCATGTCTCATTCTGTACGACAGAAGCATGTGGAGGATCTTTTGATGTTTTATGATATATAAAAGGGGATATGATTACTTAGACAGAGGGAGCCAAAGTATCTCAGAGGTGAACAAAGGTAAGTAATGGAGTAATGGACTAATGTGTTGAACAAAGGGCTGCTTCTGAACAGAGAGAAGATGCACACAGGGTTGTTCCTTCTACCCTACAGGGAATGTATGAAGTACGGGCCTGCGGGTCGGCAGTGTGGTGTGTGTTTTCTCATGATCCTGATTGTTTACACAACTGCTCTTAATAATTCTGAATTATTTATGCCATTGAATCGCCAGAAAGCTATACGGTTTCTGTGATTTCAACCATGTTGACGATTTCAAGATGCAGCCGCCACAGCAGCCACTATCTACACATCTGTCAGGCCACGTACAAACAAACAACAAACTTGACAGATTTTTGGATTACCATTTGAAGATTTTCTGCACTCTCCCGTTTAATAATATTACAACAAATATGCTCCTGCTGCATCGACAAGGATGCCGACCATCCAAATAAAGTTAGAGATTTAATCCAACTACATTACATCCATAAAGATCCACGGATTGCTTCAGATTTGCAACTGCTTTTCCAAATATCACACTGTATTTTTTGTCATAATACATTTTCATGAATACATTTCTCGACTGCAACACTTCCAAGTGGCAGTGCCACCCTGACCTTTCTTTTGACACCATATTTGGCCAAATACGACCTACCATTCATGATTCTTTTCAAAAACCCAAATTTCACAACTTTTCAGTGCATCGTAAATACACTGTATCCATTTACTGTTCACCTACACCTGTTTGCAACTGTCCACACTTCAATTCTCATTGATCGTTGCCTAGCAACTAATTTAAACTGCAGAGTGGCTGACTACTTAACTAAAGTGTTCCTTGCTAAATGGCTCCAGCTCACTATTTCATGCAGATGGCATTAACCAGACTAGCAGGAGATAAATGTTCAGGCTCAGATGAAGCTCCAGCTGAAATGATGTCTCTTCAGGAGCTGACCTAATGCTGAGTCGAAGGAATAAATCACATCCAGACAAACAGGTTTCAACCACTGAATTCTAAATTGAGGAAGTTTCAAATGAACTGGAAAGCAAGCCTAAGTATTACACAAGGGACGAAAGAACGATGAGTGAGAGAGAGAGACCCGACCAAATCAATTAATAAACATTTCACTATGTAAAACAGAATATTTAATCAACAGTGATTTATAATGTTTTTTTAATGGCATTGGCTCATGATCTCTTTCACCCTTTTGGCGCCAGATTTACATTTACATTTACATTTACTTAAATTCCATAATATTATCTTACCCATTAAGTGCACATAAGTGCTATATTGGGCTACATTCTGGGTGATTTTTAAAAGAAGACATTTTCTGAAATGCGAAAACAAATAAAAAACAAACAAAAAAAAAGGACTGCTCCAGAGATTCTCCCGACCTACATGGAACAACATGGAAGTAGCGACCGAAGCAACAGAGGCCTCTAAATGATGCGATAATGAGAATATTTACCTTTATATCAGTGCTATGTGTAATCCAATGGAATGACAAAATCCACAAAACAGTGGAGAACAACATACTGACGAACAGAAAACATAATGCAGCCGTTTAATTACGTGCACGGAGATCGTAGTGGTCGCGTGCAGACACTTTATGCATCGTGTGGTAACGCTAAGCTGAGCCGGAAGTGACGTCCGATGCTTCGATGAAAATAATTTTCCTCAATGAATTTTTGTCCTCGAATTATTCGAGGAATCGTTTCAGCCCTAATTACATCTCATCTCAACGTTAATCTTTGTTATTTGATCATGTCTATAAACCCCTCTATTTCAGCCCTGCTCAGAACAGGCTGTTTCTGTGTCTGTACCTTTAAATGTAAATGAGCTGTGTCTGACCACGCCCCCTCTCTGGAAGGGCTTGGGTGTCTCAGGCTTTCTCTCTCCATGTCACCATGTTTACGGTGAGAAGGCAGACTCAGAGGGCAGAACAAACACCTAGCTGTGGGAGTGTCACCCACCTGGGGGAGGGGTTACTGCCCTTTGTGATGTCATGAAGGGAAACTCTCCAAACGGCCTGTTTGAGCACACATTTTCTGAAAAGTGGAGCAGGCAAAAGATGGAAAGGATGGACTTTTCTCATGATTGAGGAGTTTGTAGACAGACTAGGGACACATATTAGTGTTAGAGAAACATGATGAAGTGTATTTTGCATAATATGTGACCTTTAAAGAAGCATTTGGCAAGGATGGTAAAGAATAAAGGAAGAATACACATTTTTACACAGTGTTGTTAAATATTCTGACCCAAAAAATCTAAGTAGGCCTCTCGGAGCAAACTGCTGGATGTTATGCCGGTTATCCAGTTGGCTCCACTGTTCTGATAAAGCTGGCGTTGTGCCTCGAAGTAGAACTCCCACAAAGCAATGGGGCTGTTAGAGGGATATTCTCAGAGGTAATGATACAGAAGTCAGATGGATGAGTTAAAAGCCAATGTGTGGGCATGATTCTTACGTTACAGCTAATACTGTAACTTAGAAAGGAGCTCTGATACCATTGTTGTCCAACAGTTTGTTGTTTTGTGATCATGACATTTAAAAGATAAAACACTTTGCTCTGTGAAAAGATGCACAAAACAGTTTTGCAAATATAGAAACATTTTCTCATTAATTTAACAACCAGTTTTTTACTAAATGAAATTGGAACAAGAACATCAGAGTCTCCTGCAGGTTTAGGTGTCTTCTTCCCCACTGAGCATCATCAGCAGCACAGACAGATTTATCCTGATATACATTCATCTCTGAATGAGGACATCAAGCTGTTTTTGCTCTCACTCAGAAATGTAGATTTCTTACTGTGTACGACAATTTTCTCTTCAAGTCTCAGAAAGTCGTAATAACTGTGTTTATAGAGCACTTTTTAAAAACTAGAAAAAATGCTTTCCAGTGTCTATGTAAAATAAACAAATAGACAAATCATAAAATAAATAAATAGTGTAAATACACAGGTAAAACTTGATGAAGAAGAACACGACAAAGCCAACAGTTAAACGCACAGTATGTAAAATCCGCTGCCAAGGTGCTCTCAATCAAAACTATAACAAAAGATGATGAGGCTAGCGGGGAATCATGGGAGTTCTCTCTGCTACGGTGAAAACCTGATGTGTTGCCTGTAGTCAATATTCTAATGTTCACTGGATTGTTATGTAGATCTATATCCATTGAAATGATTATTATATCTATACAAAACAAATCAATTTACAAAAGCTGACAGATACACAGATGATGATGAAGATGAAGATGAAGTGGTGTTGTACACTGCTCTTTAAATAAAATACACTTCAACATGAGAGGATAAAAACTTGTGAACCCACTGATAAAATGTAAAAAGAGAAGTGTTTGTAAATAAGTGACAGGAATAAAGAGAACGTGAGATCCGGTGCTGGGAGGAAGGTGAGTTCCTCTGAGGGAGACAAGAGAACATGGAAGGTCATAAAAAAGATGAGCACAGAGGGAGTGAGGTGTGGACGAACTCTCAGGAGTAAACATGTAAGAAAGAGAGAGGTTTATGTGGTCACAGCTGTCGTGTCCAGTGTGTGGGTGACAGGACTGCCTGGATGAGACCTTGTGTTCCAGGAACCAGAAACAGAATCTTTCAGAGAGTGAACTGCCTCACCTCTATCTAACAAAACCAGAACACAGCCATGAAGCATCAAAGATCAAAGTAAAAGCTGAAAGAACACAACATCTTTTAGGGTTCAGTGTCACTTTTGATTTATTTGATTTTGTGTGCTTGAAGAACGTGCCACCACCACCTGTATGTACTTTTTGTAAAAAAATGTGTCTCAAAACGTTGGTGGAGTTTTCTCTGAATCAACGAAGAGACTGAGTGAAAGAACTCTGAAGATGGATATGTGACATTTTGTGCCAAAAATCAACCTGCAGGCATGCAAGGTTTGATCTTTTGTAAACAGGGTGAACTGTTATCTCATGGAGCTCCATGTTTGTGGGTCAGGTTTTTGGCTCAGGGAACACTAAGGGCCAGATCCACAATGGATTGCGCCCGTTTGTAGCACCATGAATCGCGCAGTCATAGCACCCGCAGTCTGCCCCGTTTTTGAAGTTGTCCTGCTCCTTGAAGTCTGCTTTTGTTTTGCATCCTCATCATGGTAACCGCTCCAAACCTTTCCACAGATGATGTATTAAGTGACACTAACTGCCGTGGAATGATGTAACCCCTGATTATATTTATTATATTAGTGTCAGTCATATTTAAAGACATTTGTCATACAGAGGTGGAGTTCCTGATCACTGGAAAGTTTGCTTGTGACATCTCTTAAAAATATTAGGTATGCAGCGAGAGAGAAAACGCACTGATTTAATACAGCGTTAGTTAGCATCGCTGTAACTTCCTGTGGCAATTGGTTTTTTTTTTGTGGATGAAATGGTATTTTCAACCAGGCTTATTTTCATAGGACGGGGGCAATTTTGCATCAAAACTTTGAATATTCCCTTCCTGCCCTACATGCAAAAAGACCCAGGACACTATCTGCTTGGCAGTGCAGTTTGTGTGCATTTCACCCGTTGCACGTGCTTTGTGGATTATTTTTCTCTCATCTGCACCAAAAAGAAAGAAAAAATTGCACAGGTTAAGCGCCCTGAGAAGCAGCACAATCCTTTTGTGGATCCCTAAGGACAGTAATATGAAACGATTATTAACAGGTGCTTTTACTCAAAAAACCTTTGCATCTAAAGGGAAAATGGAAAATTAAACTGTAAGTGTAAAATGTGGTTTAGCCCTGATATAAGAAAGGTGGGAGTTAGGGGGAGGGGGATAGACAGATACTTTAGATTTAAAAAGAAAGACAAAGAATTGGTTTTAGAAACTGAGAAAAGAGGGGAAAAACCTGAAAAAAATAGGTGGGAGAGTTCTAAGAGAGAACATGTGGTTGTGACTAGAAAAGATGTTCTTTGGGTTTAAATTGCCAACAAAGAACAGAGTCAGATAAATTCAGGATGTCTCTTCTCTTTTCGCATCATCCTCCGAATTCATTGCAGCAAAGTTTTGTTACCTGAGGGTGAGTCGAGAAGAGGCTCCAAAGCGAGGCCTGATCCCCTCATTCACATTCATCCACCATCGATGGAATAAAAACTGACTGGGCACAGAGCTCAGAGAGAAGACGATCAGCTGCGCACCTGATCCTTATATACAATCGTCTGTTATATGAATGATGCTAATCGTATGTACAGATGTCCTGATACCATATTAACTTATCTCATTAAGTCCATCCTTCTTACCCTGCCATCTTTATTTAGGTGCATGTTCCCTTTTATATGCTGAGCTGACAATGACAGACTCGCTGTGCTATGATTAGCTCACAGCTAAATGTGACTGTCTCATCTTAAAGTAATGAGAATGTCTCTTTTTTTTTAAATCCTTCTTCTGAACCTTACAAAGACTGGCGCTGCAGGTTCTCTTAGCTTCATCACTCATGACGATCTGGATGTCAGGAACATAATGTTCACTGTCACCACGCCATTTAAGGTTTTAACATACATGCGTCTTGATACTCAGCGGCCAGCGAGATTTGCAATGTCCTTTAGGTAAGGAGCAGCATGGGCTGTCCATCTATCTGGGGGAAAAAAAAAAATATATATATATATATATATATATAATAAGTTGAAATGCGTCCTGTCTCCTCCACAATCTTCAAGTGTCCTTGGGCGACGAATTGAACCTGATTTTGCCTCGTCTGGGTGTTTAATGGTGTCTGTGTGATGAGATTAGATCAAGAAGAGCCGGTTGACAGCCTCTGCCATCAATTTGTGTGTGTGTGTGTGTCTCTGTGTGTAAATGGGAGAATGCAGGCATGTAATGTTCAGCACTTTGAGTAGGTGAAGGCTATAAAAACACCTTTAGATTCAGTCCATTTACCATTCAGAAATAGGGACCTTATTTATCCTTGATCTGTATGTTTGTGTGTTTAAAAGAATTGCATCATTATTTAGATGTACTGTTAAATGTTAACCTTTTCATTATTTTGCAGGTCTATTTGACCCTATTCAAATCTTGATTACCTTTTCTCTTTTAGAAATATATCGACACACTGCTGAGCTGTGCGATGTTGAGTCCCTTGATCTCATGATTCTCTGAAAGCTCAAAGTTTTACAGACAAATAAAAACGCTACCCAGTTATTTCCACCAGTTAATTGCTCTTGATTGGTTCTGAAAGGTAAAAAAAAAAAATGCTGTCCAACACTTTGCAATGCTAAAAGAGATTTTTTACACAAGCCACTTTGCACGTGCAAAACAGAGTGTCAATGCTGACGAAGTCTGAAAGACGTTTGTTTCCTTCAGATGTTTTTCATCGTCATAATTTAATAGTTGAATACTTTATTGTGAATCCAGACACAGTTAACACAGATTGCCTTTGAGGAGTTCTTGATTTGAGCATGCCTCACTGTCAGTATATCATCTGATTAAATACTGTTGATAAGATATTTGTTGAATATGAAATATTCAATCATCTGTCTTCTGCTCAGACGAGCATGAATGTATTGTGTAAAAATGCTGAGCGTATTCTCACGGTGCACGTCAAGTTGAGTTAAGTATAACATCAAGTGTTGTCATAAAAAAAATAAAAAATAAAGCTTCACATATTTTACATATTTCTCTGCCATTTTTTATCTTAATGCAATATTTCTGAATGCTTAATGTCAGGTCAGGAAGCACGGTGATTTTGTTGTCAATGCATTACAAATGGTGAAGAGTGATGGAGAAAGAAACGATGGCTCTCTCTGTAGGATGATCTCATTAATTTCTCTTCTGATCAGCCTCAGACGTCGTCTTATTCATCCCTCTTTTATTCAAGTTGTCATTTCACATTTGGCTTTAACCTTGAGATACCGACATCTACTTTCTACATTGGTCCGTACAGAGGCCACTCTTGAATATCAATAGACTGAGTCCTTTCTCTCGCCGTCGCTCTCCTTCAGTCTCTGGTTTTTAAGGAGCTGATGATGATGATGTAAGCTTTTACTCATGTCCCTCCAATCACTTCAATCTACAGTAAATCAAAGGAGGATTTTGACCATTTAGACCAGACCACAAAACAGGAAGAGGCAACACTTGAATCTTGAATTTGTGAAAGTCGTGTTGTTATTAAGAGAGAGCTCGGTGTCAGGACGTCATCAGGGATCAGCAAAGCTCCCTGTGGTGAAGCAGAGGAGGAGGAGGAGGGAATGGTGCGGGTGACGTTGTCTTTCCTCACCAGACCGATACACAAAGCAATAGATGAATAATGATGACAGGAGACAGAGAAATAGATGTACTGTTTTCTCTGGGTACTCAGTCCCATACACATTATTCAACACTATGCAGGAGTATTGTTTTTACATATTTTCCACAAATGCCTGCAGGTCAAATGAGGCAACACAAATAAGAAGGCCTTCATGTCAAAGATTTCTACCAGTATTTCCATGTACAAATGAAATTTGAAGTAACAGTCATTTAGCATGGATATGATATACTGTATATTCAAAATGTTTCAACTGCAAATCCTTAAGACTTTTGTTTTTAAATATCTATCCTTTTGATAGAACCAGCTCGTTGAAGTCTATCAAAAGGCCAACTTTATCTACTTAAGCTTAATCTTGCAATTTCCTGCTTCATGAAAATGAAATGAAAGTCCAGAGTTTGGTTAAAGCTAGCTTTTGTAATCGTTGTTTAAAGGTAATGATGCATTCATCTTCCTCTGCAGGCGTCCTGCAGCTTTACAAAGTAATTCTTACTGCAGCCTGCTGATCATCCATGACCCTTCATCTTTCTGTTGACCCCCTCCCTCTCTGGTTTTCATTTCAACAAGTTTAAAACCTTGATCATTATGTGTCATTATCTTGGAGAGCATGTGAGGTGGAAACAGATTTCTCTGTGTCACGGCTGTTGACAGGCTCGACATGAGTGGAGTTGACCACAGCAGACCGTCTATTCTCCCAGTAGAACCCTCTTGGTGAACACTTGATGGTGCGTGTCAGAGTTCAGGAGATAAAATGACTTATGGCTTTTTTTCTCCTCTTATGTCCCCTAAAGAAAATTAGCCACAAAGTTCTATTCAGTGTGAATGTGCTGCTCTGTCTGAACATGGTCACTGCACTGTGAGGCTGGCTGAGTGAGCGGGGGGCAAGGACTGTTGAAAGTGCAGGTTCTTGGTGATGTCATCAACTCCTGTAGCTCCTCAATCATCCTCAGTGTTGAACAGCTCTTACAGCAGAATGGATGTCCTCATTTAAAAGTCTGAGAGACTGAAATTGTAATTTCTGGGAGACAAAGTGTTCTCCCTGTGCTAAAGCTGAAGCTATCTCGTGCTTCACAGAAAGGGTGTTGGCTTGTCAGAGTAATTAGTGAATCTATTGATCAGCTACACAATAAATCATTGACAAAGAGTTATAAAAAGAGGACATTTTCACTTTTGTTCCGTCTGTTGTCTCTTTGAATTAAATAAACCGACACACATCACTGTTCTAGCTGTGACGACTGCACCGCTTTGATGAACTGAAAACACAACAGAGACCGAATAGAAGACTCTGAATCATTTTAATGATCAGATCAAAGTATCTCTATCAGTCTAACAGCTCTGTCTGTGTCAGATGAACCATTGCCTGAAAGTGCTGCAGAAATGAACAATGACGATGAACTGTGAAATGAAGGCGCTGTCTGCCATTCTCCCTGTGCACTGAGCTAAAAAATATCAGAAATTGCTAATATATATCAAGTCTGTTCAGAGTGTTTCTCTGTGCTAGTCCCATTTTGAACTCCTATGAAGCCAGTTTCTATTCTTGTCTTTCCTATATTCCTTTTAGTTGTTGAATTTTAAAATGATTATATAATCTTGACTTTTTATTTTTCATTTTGAAAGCCTGCCTGGGCAGCTCAATTGTTCCTAATTTATAAAAACATATCCAGTATGGAGACCACCATCAACTGGACTGCAAAGCCCCCTGTAGGAACAGGCAGGTGACGTCACTCAGACTTTATCCATTAGTATTTACAGTCTCTGTTGTTGCTTCTTTTTCCCTTTTTTTGAAAGTGAATTGCGAAACAAATCACCACTTTTAAATAATTTAACACATGCAGAAAAAATCTCTGGGTCTGATATATTCATATTCCCACGGCAACTTCAATAAAAAGCTAAATGCATTTTCGTGGTGCGTTATTAGAACATCACTTGTGTGCGAACAAAGTACACTTTAAAGAAGCGCTTAATGACACTCATTACTATGCAAGTAGAAGCTCCAAAGTGTGCTTTGGATCAGGTGCTGATCCAAAGCACACTGGACCGCATATTTTACAAAGTAAAAGGATCATTTAGCATCCGTCTGAAATAGGATGCTTCTCTGTGTGTATCGTCTGCAACTTCTAAGACATCAAGGTTCTTTTTGTTTTCCTGAGCAGAAGAACAACAAAAATGTGTTTTTAACCTTTAAATTATTAAACACAAAGCCAACACATGGTGTCATTTTTTTTAAGCTTTGTAATTTATTTGAGATTATCAAACTTGAAATTGTTAATTTTCAAATGTAGGAAAATGAACCATTATGGTTATGAAACATGTGTGATTGTTGTACAGCCATTGGGTCCACTTACAGTATATCACCAAAGGTAATTTGTCCATCTGGATTGTTCACCGTCATAATTGCGGCTGAACTTGACTCATATCTGTATCAGAGCGAGGTGAAGAGGAGCTCTGAGGAGTGTTTGTCTGCTGGTAGGAATGACAGTGAAGTGTCTTTGCATTCCCATCAGTCCATAATAGGTCGTCCCTGATTCGCTGAAGCTTTCAAAAACTTCTCAAGGAGAAAGATTCAAGTGGAAAAGAGCTTCATAACTCAGCCTGTTGACTGATTTACCTCAGAGGTTTGCAGAATCTGAAAGATAACTCAGTACTTGTCCAGGTTGTTGACACTTATATTGCATGTTGTTGTTATAATGTGGACTATTAAAAGCTCCAGCTTCAGTAAACAGATTAATAACCCCCGACACTTCTTTATGAAGAGTCGATCGGAGGCAAACTGTGAGCAGAAGTCAGTCACTAGGATGTCTGCTTTCTCAACTGGTATGATAACTAAAGAGCGTTACCATTAGCCTGCTAACACAACAGTGCAGCTTCAGAAAAGGACAGTTTTGACTGCAGTTTATGATGCGTTCAAATTTGATTACTCCGTTGGAGGAGAGCGGAGGCTTCAGTGTGGAGGAGGTGTCGCCAAACAGTTAGTTTGTTTTGGTTTCATGCTGGTGTTCAAGGGCGACATTTACTGGATCAAAAAGTTGTTCTTTTAAAGTAAATACGCTAGCTGTTATTACTCAATAATGGGGGACATTTTTGGAGAAAGAAACGATGGATCAGTTTATTGTCTTTCTCTGCAGGAGGATCTTTTTCATTCTTCTTTTATCACATTTGGCTTTATCCTTCTGAGACCAACATCTGCTTTCAGTCTAACAACATTTTATACATCGGTCCGTAAAGAGGCCACTCTTCCACACTGAGTCTCTTCCCACTTCGTTTATTGAATATCTGAAATTATTCTCAGATGGAGGTCGGTGTAATCGGTCAGTTTATGGGTCATTTGGGAGAAAAAAAAAGGTCAGTTTAAGTAGTCCTGCATAACTAGCTGCAAACAAAATACTTGGTACTGAGAAAGTTGGCAACCTGAAAGTGATGCCTTCTTGAACAGAGGCTGAACTTGTCACGGATCGAGAAAACTAAGAGGACGACCCAGATGCAGAATTAACAAAAAATATTTAATGAAACAAAAACTCACTTCAGAAATCCAATCCGGAGACAACAAGGAGCCACGAGTAAACTGACATACTACAAACGACATACAATGAACTGACACAGAAGGGAAGAAACACAGAGACTAAATAGACATGGGGTAATCAGACACAGGTGAGACTAACGACACAGATGAAGACAGGGTCATGAAGACAATGAGGGCAATCACAATGGAGGGAAACACACAAAGGAAGGAATGATCACAAGACAAGAAACACTGAGGACAACTTCAAAATAAATACATGAAACACTGAAGACACACAGAACTCAAGAATGAACAAAACACACTAGAACATAAAGACATACTAAACACTGAAAAACAAAACTAAAAAAGACCAAATCATGACAGAACTGGCTGCATGTGTTCGTCAGAGTGAGGTGAGGAGACCTTCTGATGAGTGCTTGTCTCCTGGCTGCTGGCTGAAACCACAGTGAAGTGTCTTTGCAATCTCTACAGTCCAAATTATGCCCTCAACTTTTCTTTCAAAGGACAGTGTGAAGTATCAGTACCAGACATCTATATAACACTGTAATCATACAAAGTATGACACAGTGTTACTCTTATTTCCCAACAGCATTACAAACTGTTCTTTCTTAAGGGTTTGTGACAAATCTCTGTTGTGCATAAAAAACATAAATGTCCCTAAATCTGAATCTAAATCAATTTTGTACTAAATCTGTCTTTACTTCTCACAACTCGTTTCTAAACTCTCTTTCCTTCCTTCATTAATCCAGTATGATCTGTCGCTCTCACTTGTCTGTCTTTGTCCTCCTCTCCGTCCGCCCCCTTCCTTCTCTTCAGCACCAACTTTGGTCCCTCCTCTCCTCTAAAGAAGCGTAGTGCAGTCATGCACCGTGTGAATATTTCTCACTTCTTAACTTGCATAACGAGACAATGTTTCACTACCGAGCTTGACTTTCATTTGTCTGACTTCACGCTCTCTTATGCTGCTCTCAGCTCATTCTCCATGATAATTGTTCAACATGCAACACTTACTCAACACAGTCTCTTCAAGGTGTTTGTGACCTCTCTGAGCAGAGAGTGTGAGGTCAACAGTATGATGCTAGATCTCCAGATTATCTTGATTTCTTCAAAGGGCATGGGGAGAAAATGATTATTAGCAGAAAATCAGTGATTATAGTGCCTAACATGTCATTGATTAAATAATTACAATCGTTCTTTTCTCTTGTCTCTGTTTCAGGTAATATGGACGACTGTGTGTTTGTCTTTGTGTGCGTGTGTGTGTGTGAGTGTGTCACATCATCTGAATGACAAAGACATCCTCCAGAGTCAAAGTGGTCTTCATATAGTAAGAAAAACTGATTTCATTCGTCAACAGCTGTTTGCACAAACTATTTCCTTCCTGTTTTTTATGCTTGTTGTTGTGATGATGGCAGAACATTTGAGAGGAAAAAGAACAGCATGGTGATTTAATGTTGGACCTTTTTTTTTTATCTTGCACAAAGTGAGCATTCACTCCACAAATCCTTCATACTGACGGACTGCTTCCTGGCTAACCTTGAAAGCCTGACTTTTAAATTATAATACTTCCTGTCAATACTCTATTTTTCTTTATCCTCGACTCTAAATCTGTGGGATCGATACACACCCCTAGCTTTAAAGCACCACTGATTATAATCAGTGCACCTGACTTCTTCAAGTAATCATTCTAGTCATTAACTTTAATTCATCCAATTTTATACAACCAAAAAGTCATTTAAGACTTTATTCCTCTTAGTTTTTTTTCTTTCTTCTTTCCCTCCAGAGTTCAATCTCACCCACCACTCCTCCTTATAAAAAGTAATTACACATTTTGTTTCGTTTGCCTTTAACCAAGATTTACTTTTAAAAGACAAAGCAGCGTAACAGATGAGACAAATGAGATGGAACTGCAGCAGGTCTGAAAGTAATGAAGCCCCGAAGCACCATGCTATCACTGGAGGTAGAGATAGAGAGGGCGGTAGATATGGAGAGAGAGAGGGCGAGAGAGACGTGAGAAAGAGGGAGGGAAAGGTGAAACAACAGAGACATGTCAGACAGAAGAAAGAACAAACAGAAGGATGATCAAATATTTTCCTCTGTTTTTATGCACGTCATCCAGTCAAGCAGAATCTCAAAGTTTTCCAGCGTAAATATACATGTTTTTGCTTTGGTTCACTGAATGGGAGAAACTCAAACCGTTTTATTTAGGACCAGACCAATACGGGATTTTTGGGGCCGATATCGATATAGGGGAAAAAAAATCTGATACCGATACCTTTCTTTGATCTATGAAATCTGTAGAGATAGATATACATTTACACATTTATTGCGTCTATCCCTAATATGCAGTTATCAAAGACTTGTTGAAAAGATTTATAATGAAGACAAGATGGTCACTCAACTGGAAAAGTAAATGTACGTGCATCACCGCTTGACACTCTGGAGAGTGATAATGCTTGTTGTAATCCATATAGCGCCCTCTGCTGGAGAAAGAGAACTGCTAGTTTAATACAACAAAACTCAAATGAAATGCTATTTGACTGGTGAGGAAATGTAGTAATATCATATAGCATATCTGCGATAAAATAGCCAATACTGGATATGCTGATAACGCCAATATTAAAGGCAGGGTTGGTCATTTTTCCAGATAAACTTTTTAAGATTTTGGTTGAAATTGTCTTTAAGTCCTGACAGAAATGAATAACTCACGTACTCTGAAACAGGAACCAAGAAAATCCGTCATCTGTAGCAGTTGTAAGCCTGTAAAAACTTCGACCAGTGTCTGCTATGAGGTACCAATCTGATGAACCAATCAGACGCCTCCCTGTCTCCCTGTTCATTCTCTACTCCATGCGTGCACGAGCTACTTTCAAAATCATGCTAGTTTTCCAAAATGACCTACCCTGCAAAATTAGTGTTCATGACTTTCTGTGAGATTTCTCTTCTTCTCATGATTCATTCTCTAACAGCAATCACAGTGAGGCAGCAGGGAGGCTCTGTAGTGTTTTTTTCACTCATAAACCACTGATGAAAACATTTGTGTGTGTGTTTTTGTGCTCTTTTGTGTTTTAGAGGCTTTGTGAGAATAATTAGTTTTTCCTTCCTGCAGTGCAGATTAGAGCAAACAAACACACAGTGTTGTTGTTAGATTTGACTGAAAGCCTAAAAGACAGACTGTATCGTTTGACTCATCATTGTGACGAGAGTATCATGATCATTTGTTTTTAAACAAGAGTTCAGTGCTGACCTCCACTATGTGGCAGGAGATGCAAGCGGGAAACTCCGATGTTGAAAAATGAATCCAATGAGTCCAAAAAAGCTGCAGGTCTTCAAGCGTCCACGTGGGGCTGGCTCCAAGAGCCCCAGAAGTCACATACACACCACATTCACAAAAACCTGTTTGTTTTATGAACGATACGTGTTATGCACAGTAAGGCGTGAGGCTAACCTGATCGGCAGGCATGGTGTTTGTGAAGAGGCTTAAAACCCGCCTCAGCTCGAGCTTTGAGCCTGTCATTAGGTTGGCTGAACAGATGGGTGATGTCATTAAGGCTTGGTCCTAATATTTACAGTCAATGGGTAGAAAATGGTAATGAATTACTCTAAGTGTTACCTTGTTCTCATTAAGGTTTCCCCCCATGTCTCTGCTTCTGAAACATTTTCTTGACTCATAATGACATCCAGTTTCATCCATGCATCAGCTATAATTAATTTACCCAACATTTTTTAATCAGGGTACTGAACCTTCACACTGTAATCTGACATTCATTAGCTCATAATTAGCCGGCTCACACACTCTGTCTAAACATCACGGAGAAGACTTTCGCTGTTAGAGAATCTTACACAAAGTGAGTCCAGCTTCTTCACAGTCGTTCCTTCTGCTGCTTTCTGCTGTGTGATTGATGAAGCTTTTAGTCCGCGATGATGGTTAAACATTACATTCTCCTCCTGGTCTCTATGTCTCGCTTAGTGGAAAAGACATTTATTATCATGATTCTGCAGTCCTACACAGTTAATATCATCCAACACTAGGGATGTAAAGGTATCGTCTATTTCACGATATTGAGAGAACAAAAGTGTCTTGATATCATTGTGGACATGATAGGTGTTCAGGGCAAAAAATGGATTCTTGTTTCAGCCGCAGTGGAGCAGAGAGGAGGGAAGTGGTAAGTACGAGTGTTGTAGGTCTCTGTCTCACAGATCGAAAGCATTTTTACTTGGTCTTGTCTCGGTCTCAGACTGGGCGGCCTCAAATTCTAAATCAAGACCGGTCCAGACCACCACTGAGAGGCTATTTTACCACGTCATTACTTTGATTGGAAGGAAAACACCTCTTTCTAAAAGAACAGATAACTTTCATTCATTTGTAGTAGTTTGATTGTTATCCCTCGGTTACTGCAACAACCTTACCGGTGTTAAGTGAGTGACTCGCCTGCTGCAAACAAGATGATGATTTTTCATTTCTATTTATGGTCTTGTCCCGGTCTCAGAGCTCTCTAGTCTCGGGTATGTCTTGGTCTCAGTTAGTGTGGTCATGACTACAACACTATGAACTACAGTGACCATCATTCCGCACCTTCATCACCCTTTGAGCTCCACTCACTGCCTCATTTTATAGAAAATGGTGTGCTTGCATCGGGCTCCGTCATTGACAGACGTGTATTCGGAGTGGCTCTGCTGGCACACACCAAAGACAGGCCGCAAGGCGTGCAATGGAAACATGAGAATTGGCTATAGCCAGCGCGATCTGCGCTGGAGTGACAGACCGCAGCGCACACAGTTCCTGTGAAAACCGTCAGTTTTGCTCTAAGCTCCTACGGAAGAAAATCACAGAAGAGGGATTCTGATGAACACAAGCTACTGAGGAAATAAAACCCCTTTAAAAATGTTTTCTCCAAATGCTTTTCATCCGGTCCTGCAGATGATTTGCCAAACTGCAGCTATGTTGATAGACTCGCACATAAAATAAGTAAAACCCAATGTCTTGACTCATTTTCAAAAACTCAAATAAAGTTGACATTTACTAATTGAAGTTACATTTCAGACGGTAAGGTCACAGACCTTTTGAGTGAACTTTAAATGAGGCACGGGGAATGCTTCATGTGGTGTGAGGTGTTTTTAATCTTTTGCTGAATGTTAATGAGAAGCCAAATGAAGTGTGACCAAGAGATTAGAAAATTCTCCTCCAGGTATCACCACCTCCAAGAAACACAGGCAATGTTTTCCACAAATGCTAATAGCTCTTGATGAATATTCATTTGAATTATATTACACACATGTGTTTAGTTTATTTTTGTTCTGTGCCCATGATGATTTGAAGATCTCACATTTACATAAAAGCCTCTTTAAACTGCTCACACATTTATATACACGGGGAAAAATAAACTTCAGCAGTGATAATTCTTATATTTTAAGCTCTGATATTTTCACATTTTTTTCGGAGATGACATCATAAAGGCTTTAATCTCTAAGGGATGCGATCTCTTTTCAATTTTTAGAGTCTCACAGATTAAGCTACATTACAATCATTAGTGACATTTCTCTGGATAAGTAAAGTGTCATCAGATATGAAAAAGTCAGTGTGACTCCTGCTGCAGGGTGTGATACAGATAAGAACCAATGAAACGATCTGTCAGCTGCTCTGTGACGCAGCAACGCTCAGGAGAGAGCGTTTCCACAAAGATCTGAATGTGAGGAGAACAGAGAAAGCAGCAAAGCTGACCTATTGTGCTGATCCCCGTTTAAATACTCATACACAGTGTTACTCTGCTGAGTGCCCTTATTAAACATGAGCAAAGTTTCAGATCATGAGGTAAACGTAAATTGGAGTAATCCCAGGATAAGTATGCAGATGGCGCTAAAGGGCTTCATCTGCAAATCAGTGATAGTTCCCCAATATGAAACCAAGAATTTTAAGTCGTTGAGTCCTCTTATAGGCTCTCTGCTCCCGGCAGTAGAGAGCAGTCCTCCCTGGCAGCCCTGCAGCATTCTGCCCCTTGGAAGGCTACAAGAGAGCTGGAACATTGGGCACATTGGGAGGGGGGCAGTATATGTGAAATAATTCATTGCAGCACTATTCAAGGGGATACACAGTCTCTGTCTCACTCTGCTGTTGTGAAGAAAACGCTACCTAAATGACCTTTTACCCCCTGGGTGTGAAATAGACCACAACACACTCACACACATTTCAAGTTTATATCTGTTTTGTTTTTATGTTGTTGACAAGTGTGAGTCGACGCACAACAACAGCATCCTACTCAGTTCAGCACACAGACAAATGTGTCGCTCCACAGAGACATCTGAGCAACGCAATTTGATTTCATGGTTCTCCAAATCTCAAGTTAGCCGACCCGTGGAGAGTGTTTGTGTCCGCTCGGCTCCCTATGACTATCTGTCTGCCTCTCTGTTATTGTGTCTCAAAGTATTCCATTTCTCGGCCTATGTTTTGTTAGAGGAAAGACAACATGTCCATTTTATCTCCCTCATCAGAGGTTTATAGGATGCAGGAATCTGAATTGAATGTGTCTTCAGGGCCTCAGAGCTGAGAGTCTCTGAAGTGAGACAAACTGATCCAGAATCACTCAGGTTTTATGTTTTATGTAGTTCTTGCTTTTCTGATCTTTCTTTTTTCATCCATCACCTACTCATTTTTTTCGAGATCTCTGATTTAAAAAAGATTGACAGAACTTAATGGGGAAATCTGTCACACTGACACCTAGCGTTTAAAAAAAGTACTGCAGTCCAAATTAATTTGAGAACGCTGTCTCCCTCCACCCCCTCCTCTCTATAATTGACGCTCATGCAGGTCACCATGTGGTGAACACTGAAGCTTCAGTGTTTATCCAGCTCGGCATCGGTCTGTAAACCTTTCTGTGTTCTAACCTCTCTCCATTTTTCAAAAGCATCTCCAATATTGATCCTAGTTTGAGCACGTTTCTGCTCGTGGAGCTTATTAGAAACATGCAGAGGCTTTTTAGGTCGGGTACAATCACTTCTATCTGAACCAGTTCCCTTGCCCGCTTCCATCACTGCAACACCTGTTGGTTTGACCTGATAACTGCTCTCATATCTGGAAAACAGAGGGGCGTCCAAAACGGACATGTGGGGGTGCCTTAAAACCGTCTACCTTCTCTGGTCTAAACAAATCCAGAGCATTCAGGACCAGAATCTAAAGTTAGAAGGAGGACATACTGGCTGCTGCATTGTTGTCAGAGAAGCCAGAACTTCAACATAGCATGTTTCCTTAATGTCTGATCATATAGTAAAGTCATTATATGATTTAATTCAGTAGATATCTTACAGATTGCACCTTTAAAGGCCCTACTCTCACAAGTGGGGAACAGAAAAACTTGTATTATTTAAAATGGCCCTGAGGTGCTGGAGTTCTCCATGAAGAATCAGAGTTTTAAATCTGCAAAGCTCATAAATTAAGAACATTAAATACAATCTGTAGATCATAAACTGAAGGTTTTCTTACTGACAGCTGAACTTGAGTACAGAAACACCATGGGCTGAAAATTACCTCTGAATGAGGACAGCCATGGGTGCTTCAGTTATGGAGGTCAGGGGACTGGACTATAGTGAAAAAAGAGTATTAGAGCAAGTCAGTGTTGGGGAAACAGTGAGTTAAACTGGATGGTACTTGCGTACACCTACGACCTGATTCATGGAGGGATTGTGTCAGCTGAGAGCAGAAGGTAACAAGACTTTTCTGTGTGGTTACTAATTAGATGTATTATTTATGGCTGCATGGTGGAGCAGTGGTTAGCGCTGTTGCCTCACAGCGAGAAGGTTCCTGGTTCAGGTCCCCATTGCCCCAAATGCTTTCCGGGTACTCCGGCTTCCTTCCACAGTCCAAAGTCATGCTCATTATGTGAGTGTGGCTGGTTGTCTGTCTCTGTATGTCAGCCCTGTGATTGACTGGCAACCAATCCAGGGTCCAATGACAGCTGGGATCAGTTACAGCCCCACTCGACCCCGAACAGGAAAAGTGGTATGGATAATGTTATGGTTGGAATTTATTTTTATGTTTTTTTTTTCTTTTTTAATTTGTTTTCTGTGGCAGAAGAGTCAGCAGACTTTATGAGACTTGGCAGCAAAAATAAGAAACAAGATGCTTGTTAAAGGAAATGAGTTTGATACCTGCAGTGTGCACTGTTTAATTATTAAGACCTCTGCTTCCCCGAGGCTCCTTGATGTTGCTTTATCTGCTCCTGACTGAAGCTTGTAGTGTGGTATTTTCTCTGTTCAGCAGGATAGGGACATTTCTGAGGGATTAATCCAATTAATTAGGACAATTTACACTTTGTAATTTTAATGAGTGATTTGTTTGCTTCTTAGGTTCTTAGGGATAAAGCCGGGGGAGACTGATTGTGTGTTGTGATCCTTAATCTCATCACATCCCCCTTAATGAACACACTATCCCAAAGCACTAATGAGATGTTCTTACTGCTCTGTTGGAGTGGTATGATGTGGTAGACCCATCAACTTCTCCAATCAAAAAATAACACCCCATTAACACTGTCATGAATGTGATTATGTATCTGCTCCACTCACCAGAAAATCATGTCTCATGTACAGTTACAGTTAAGTACTTGATGTGTTCTGTTGTCCAGATGTCAGTATTTTAAACACTGTGTTATACCTGCAGTGTTTCAGTAATGTTTATGATACCAACATAACAATCTACTTTTAACAAAACACAGCAGATTGAACTCTGCAGTAACAATGTGTCACGCATGAACACATAATCAGTCCATCACAAGCCTTTACAAGTTATGAGTGAAGTATAAGAAGGGACGTGGCTGCTTTGATTGAAAGGTGGATGCTGCTACCTGTGTGCTAGTTGTCACCAATAGACTGTAAATATGAATGTATGAAGCCTGAGTGACGTCAGCCATCTGTTCCTGAAGGGGGCTCCAGAGGTTCATCAGCAGCCGTCGACATGCTGAGAGCTGGAGCTGAGGCAGATTTTAAGCCTCTTGACAAACCATTACATTGCGCCCACCTGTCAGTTATGTCAGTTACACACATCACTATGGATAACACGTATCCTTCATCAAATCAAAATGGAGCCTTTTGAAAAAATCCTCTCACCATACAGTGTGTGCCAGTGATGACAATAACTAATCAGACCTATTTAGTTTTTTGTACATGTTAATTTATGCTGTAAAAACTGATTTTTTTAACAGACATGCGTATGTGACTTCCTGCATTCCTGGAGCCAGCCTCTAGTGGACACTTAACTAACTGCAGGATTTTGCTCTTCCGCATTGGCTTGATTTTTCAAGACCGGAGGTTGCCGCTTTGTGTCACCTCAATTCTGTTTAACTACTGAATTTAACCTCTTCACTGTGTTTGTGTTGTTTGTACCTTTTGGAGAGTTTATTAGAAAATATTGGACAAATAATGGCTTTCTGTGTGGTTAATTTTACTATCAGACTATTATTTATTTGAAAATAACTTCTTCTTTTTTTTTGCAGATATCAGATGTTCTCTGATCCGGGCTTAGCTCATCCAGTGTTTGTTATCCAGTGGTTCATTTGGAGGATGTCAGGAATACTTCCCCCCCCCCCCCATGTAGATATGATTGATTGCAATAACGATTAGAAGACCGGTTATTTTAAATGGCCTAGTTTTGCATTTCACTATCTTGAGTGCTGCAGTTTGTGGTTAATGTGCACTCTGAAGCTCTTCATTATAAAGTATAATAATTGTGTCTGATAAAGTCATGAGATTGAGAGTAATCACTCATGAATGAGTCATCTAATCAGCAGGATTAATAGACTGTTATTCCAATTGCATGCTGTGATCTGAATCTGCTATCACAAATTAACTTACATGATGTGTTTTGAATATCCAATGGGTGAATAGACAAAAGAGGGCTCAAGCTGAGACGCAGGTGAATTGTAACAATACTGAATCTCTAATACACGAGTGGAATAGCTCAAGAAGCTGACATACTGAACTGAGTTAACCTTTTGATCAGACATTAATATTAATAGAACAGCAGAGAGCTCAGACCGGCCTCTGAGAGTGTCAGCTGACATTAACTGAAACCAAATGACATTTGCTCCGTGATCTGAGACAGCAATGTGCACAAATACAAAATCAACTGGAGAATAAAGTTCACCAACAGGCCTGGTTGAACATGAACACAGGCCTTGTCCCGGCAGCAGAAGCCAGGCTCTCGAGTAGACGCAGCTTCCCCAATAAGTTATAATCAATTCTGTTACCAAAAATAAAGTGCATGTACTTAGGTTATTAAACACGCTAGAGGTGACACAGGTGGTTTTCTCAGGCAGAATATTTGACAGTATTGTCTTTTTTGATGCCACATGGAGCTGACGTTTTGGTTTCTGACATTTTATTATTATTTACTCTGCGGTTTTAAAGAAAAGACAGCAGTGACGTGAGCACAAACAGGAGTAAGGAAGATTTCATACATATTCAGTCATGTCACAGCCCTCATGCTGCTTGTTTGAAACTGAAGAGGAAAAACGTGGATTAGAGAGACAAAGGAGATATCCAGGAAGTGACATAAAGCTTTTAAATCCATAATGAACTGACATCCATACAAACAAAAACACCTTATCACATATGATGCCAGAGGTAGAAGAATTGAAATGATAATCTTTCAGCAGACAGCCTTGAAAAGCATGAACATCCTCTTCAGTTAATCTGCTTTTATAACTGAAAGCCTCCACTGTTTGTTATTCAACACAGACTGTGCTGTCCATGGATTTCACAAAGAAAATACAAGTCCTGCACATTTATGTTGCTGCTTTGTTGCTGACCCTCATGGCCGGAAAAGATTAAGAGATAAAACCAATATTATAAGATTAACAGGTATGCACTATTCTCTCTATGGTTTGTTTTTATCCTGGATCTGTGGTTCTCTCCCTCTCCCTCCCCTCTCTCTCTTTTTATCTCTGAAATGGAGGATAGAGCAAGATGAAAGATAGATATGCATATGAAGCGTTTCCTCATATGCATATTACATATGAAGATATGAACTATTGAATAGAAATCTGGGCGACTGAACTCTGTCCTTGTACCCTGTGCAGCTTTCAGTAACTAATGACTTAATTGGCTAATGACCTCAGTAACTAATGAACTAATGACCTCAGTCCAAGCAACAACCTCTGGTGTTGAAAAATGAAGCCAATGTTAAAGTGCAAAAAAAAAACCTGCAGTCCCTCGAGTGTCCACTTGAGGCTGTCTCCAAAAGCAGTGGAAGTCACAAACACAGTCATTCATAAACGCCTGTGTTTAAAGCAGATGTAATGTTTACAGCCTGGTTCAAAAAACAAAATTGGTATAAGTAGCTTATGTCTTCTTCACTCTGTAGGCTACAGGGAACATTTTTTTTTATAACTCATCCGTTTTGATCTGACTGATCCGATAAACAATTCCACATCTGTATGAATTTAAAATAAATGATCTGTAAAGTTGTAAATATGACTTGACGTTACTATTATTCATATAACCAGGACTGTCAGCGGCTCTACACTTTATCCACATCTGTTGAGAGGTTAGGAGCCAAAGCTGAGAAGTCTACAAGTTAACTGCTGTTGATGTGTATAATTTGAGAAAACAAGAGTGTTAAAGTATCAAATGTTCCTGTTAGTTTTTAATTGAGCTGAAATGAAAACTCTCACTGTGTGCTTAAAGAGAGAAAGACAAATGTAATTTGCTGTCCTACCTTTTTCACATCGCTGCCAAATACTATGAATTTCTTATCAGCTGTGCTGGGAAATTGGTTTCCTTCATCAACAGGTGTTGGATGTATGCGAGCATTAATGAGCTCTGTCCTGCTCACTTCAGCTACTTCCACTTTTAATGAGAAAATTTGTAACAGTCATGGAGTGTGAAAAAAGAGTGACGCAGAGACTCACTGAAAGACAGATACAAAAAAATGTCCGCCTGAAGGTAAAAAAAAACAAGAGAGAACCTTCTCCCTCTGATTGCTGTTTCTAATGTGTTACAGGGTGTTTCAGTAACAAATCCTCATCTCGGACACAGAAAATTTACATTTAAATAGACACACCGTGGCGAGAAGATACATTCTCTCAGGCTGAGGATAATGTAATCATATCTGCCTTACTTATGGATTTAAAACAGAAAACTTTTTTAAGAAGCTTATCAAAAGGATGATGAAAGAATGTAAACATATGAAGTTCTTTATGGAGTCGTGACGGACTTACAGAGGCTTTAAAAAAACAAGTGGAGCAAGCTTTCGGGGCCAGGAGAAAGCAGGTTCAGTTCTTAAACAGGCAGCTAGGGGGCAACTTCACTTGTTGAAAACAGATGTCTGGTTTTAAGACAGTGTTGGAAATATGACAAAACTTCTGCCCTTATTTATGACTTCTGTAAATGAGTTTTAGGCTCAATCACTGGTGCCCATTAGGGGTGTGACGATCAATCGATCTGAATATATACATCGATTGGTTGAACAGAGATCCAATCAAATCGATTGGAAAGTCAAAGCATCTTCATCATCATCTATAAGATGCACACATGTTCTGTAGTTTCCACCCAGCTGCGTCATCGAAATAATCAAACATAGCTAGTGGCAAGCAGACAGGTTTACTTCACCGACCATGTTTGCATTTTTTTTTTAATCAATATATGATTGCCTTCCCGGATCCTCTACGGATTAAAAGATCTCACTTGTTGTACACCTGTAGAAAGAAGTGCTAGTAGAGTCTGATACAGGCTCTGCAGGTAAACAGAGAGTCCTCCGCTCGTTCTTGCTCGTAGATGCATTGATTGTAGTGCGACGTCTCTTGTTAAATATAAACCTTCTGATGCCGTTGTTTTACTCATGTTGTGCAACTCATTGCACATAATGCTATTCTGCTCTCTCTTAGTTTTGCTAGGTTATAAAAAACACTCCTCACACGAGTCTCTTCCATAGTGACAATGGGATTGCGACTGCATTTTGTTTAAAACAACTGTGTCGTTTTGGTGACTTGCTGACACAAATTGATGATGGAGATTGTCAAAGGAGCACACACACATTTAAAATCCAGATGGCCTAACGACTAAAGTCCTCATTGCAGCGGCCGTGGGTCCAAATCCGACCTCAGCCTTTTGCTGCATGTCATTCCCCACTCTCTCCTCCGAACGTTTCCTGTATGCATTTAAACATGAATAATGTGGCACTTTAATGAGGCCCATAAATCAAATTGATTAGATATCAAATTGTGGCAGACTTTGAGGTATCGGCAAATATCTTATCGGCAAATATCTTATCGGCAAATATCTTATCGGCAAATATCTTATCGATATCAACGTGATATTGTATCGTGATGCGGCTGGTGATTTACTCTCTCTCTGTTGATTTAGCAAATTAAAGTCGATGTCATGCTTTAGGGTGCGGTTACCTTGTCATGCCTAGTCAGTGAAAATGTTCACTTTGAGGCACATGGACAGTTGTTCAAAAACTTCTGAATGACATCATGTTGATAGTCTACGGTTGCTTCATCCTTCTGAACTAGCAGGTTGTTTGGAGTCTGGCTAAATTGATAGCTGATCAGCCCCCCCCCCCATTATTATTCTGGATGCATACTGTATGGTTATTTTCATGTCAGTGTTAAAGCAGATGGATGCTAATCCTGTCCCTGCAGCACATGTTGGGGATTATCTCTGCGCTCTATTATGCACATATCATTGTATGCTAATCCTCTTTCTTCACACAGGCACACACACAGTTATTTCACATTTTCTAGACTTGTTGTTGTTATCATCGAATATCATGGACGAAGTCTCATTTACAATTAATAATACTTTAGTCATGCTCTTTAGGCTTATTCTGTTCACTTCTGTTCACAGTGAACAGCTTTGACATGTCTGAATGTTTAAATGAATGAAGAGTCACTTTTCTCATTTCACATGTGGGATTGTATCCAAGGTTCAAAGTTCAATGAAACCACTTTTTTTTGTACCGCGCAGCCCTCAGGGAAGTCCCTCGCACAGTTGCCGTGCTCTACCGAAGTATTTCTGCTTCTGATTCTGACTTGAGTGTCGTGGCCCTCGGTGTTGCATCATAAGCAAACTGAACCGCTGATACTGCAGTGAGCTTTTCCTACATATTAGAAAAAAACATGTTTTTTTCTCACTCCACATAGAAAAATTCTGCTTTCTGCTTATTCTTGTCATGTCCACCTTCGTTGTCCATCATAAGTCTGTCTAAACAGGATTGCTAATATCACCATGCGCCATCACTTCAACTCAGCTAGTGTACAGCCGAACAGACCCAACACTTCAATGGAGGTTGCTGCTACATTGCTGTGATTGGTTAGGTCAGAAGTTAACATTCTTGGCAAGGGCATCACCTTTTTTTTTTATTGTCAACTGATAAGCCTATTCCAATTATAAACTGGAAGGGGTGTGGTGTTTGTCTCTCTCCTTCAGCTAAAGAAATGTTCTCTCCAGTGACCATCTTCCTCCAGCTCTGTAATGGTTTTACTAGTCTCTCATGAAAGATCACTGCCCTCCACAATGACCTTCGACCTTATTATAAACTACCAGTGGATTTAAAGCATCTTGAACAAACAGCTGAACTCTTCAGCCTCTCCTCATTTCCTGAGTTTATCAGACTGCTGCTGTGCTGCAGGACTCTGCAGACTAACTGACACAGACAGCTCTACTACACCTCTAATTGGTCGGCTAAACTACACTCTGACTGTTCTTTAAAACATCCTGAATAGATCAGCTGCACTAAGGGGAGGAAGTGAATCGTTGTGCTCATTTTATCGAACACAGAGGCTCCCCATCTTTCTAGCATTGTCATTGAACACGTGCAGAGATTTCTGAAAGTGAGAAAATGACTGTTATTTCTAGCAAGATAAACCAAGTGCTTCACTAAGAAATGAACAACATCAGTGAAAAGGGTAAAAAAAAAAAAGACACAAAAAAGTCTTTCCAGTTTAAGCTTTTCCCAGCAGCACTTGTGAAGCCGCAGGTTTCCACTGTTAGTTTCTCTCCTCTCTGCCGTCAGAGAGGTTGTGAATAATGTTCAGTGTTTAGCACTTGAATCCCACGTTAGTCCTCTACTCTTAATCAAACTTTCATTAGACTCATACTGCGAACATAAACATGAACAAGCACTTGCTCTCTCTCACTTTCTCACAAACATCTACATCATGTGCCGGCTGCTGTGCCACGGAGGCTCTGCTGCTGGGATGATGAGGGTCATGCTGGCAGTAAGTTGTGTTGACCACAGAGGAAGAAGAGGCTTCAGTGTGTTGTGTGACGCACAGAATGGCTCAAAAGAGGCACAGCAGACGCAGAACATCATTATGTCAAAGGTCCTGTGGCTTGCTTCGCACAAACACAAAGCTGACAGTTAGGTGAGAAGGATGACCTGATCCAGTGGCTCCTGCATGCTGTGCAATCAGAAGGAACACCACCTGCGTTTACAGGATAAATTTTCAGTTTTTGGAGCGAACGCTGCGCTCTGTTAAATTACATTTTTTTGGTCTAAGTTTGCAGCGCTGCAGCAGGCTGGCATGTTATTGATGAAACAGTTGTGATTGTTGTCAACAGTAACCACACGCTGATAAACTCAGACATGGTGAGATGAAACAGAGAAAAGTGGGTTTTCCCTGAGGGAACCGTGAGGGTCTGATGCAAACACAGCATCCAGCAGCATCTGGAGCTGCTGTTGGATCTCATATAGAGACGCAGGAGAATTAATCAAAAAACAATTTTCCTACAACGGCACTTAAGGCGACTGCATAAACTATAAAGTGCTGCGGGAAACACTGCTGATCAGTTATATTTGTCTGTTAATAGCTCACTGTTGCAATTGTGACAAAAAAATGTCATCTTTCATCCTTATCTACACCTGAAAGGACAGAAAGTAATATATGTATATAAAGGGAAGGGAAATGTTTTTGCATAATTTTAGGCTGTGCTCTGAATGAAAGTGATAAGAAACGATTCACCGTCTGAGGCTCCAGTAACCTCGGGCAGTTAAATTCCACCTGATTTCCCGGTCATAAGAACTGAACCTGTTAATGCACGATCATGAATAGTTGGGATAGAGCCTGAGAAGGATCATGAACACAAAGTTGTTTCTATTCTGCTGTCGAATTCTGATACCAACCGTCATCTACCTGTACACATACCCATCAAAATACAAACTACGCTGTCGGCATGCTCCGGAGACGGACTGCGGCGCTCGCTGTGGAAACAGGAGCATTGACTAGAGTGGCAGTGAATGTTGGTATAGTGCACAGCGCTTTAACTACAGCAACAGGGAAATTCTGACAGATAGCACAGAGTATGTGGAATTGGCAGTCACAAGTTTGTCACCAACTCTTCTCACTCGCTCGAAGTGAACGCTCCTGATTATATCCTGCTGCGTTCTCACATCAGCTCACTCGGACAAGCTGAAGAAAAAATAGTAGGGGGCTGGCAGGAGAAACTTCAGGGAAAATTTTGAATGAAAAATGTGGCTGTTTGTTTTCATGCATACAGCTCCTCCTGCAAATATCAGGAGTTGTTCATGAGTTTTCTGCGAGTGTGAAAGCACTGTGGTGACATTGTAATGTAAGTCTAGTAGAGGTGGGCGATATGGGAAAAATATATCACAATTTTTTTTGGGCAAAATGACGATCACGATTTTATCACAATTTTTTTCATACTGTTCTTTAGACTACTTTGTAAGTTACTGACCAGTTCAACCAAACTTATTTCCCTGTATAATGTTTTTAAATGCACATAAACTGTGCTGACAAGTTTAATCTATTTGAAAAACATCTTTGTAGGAGGTCTGGAGGTCTCACCCAGAACATCTTTAGCAACAGAAATGTCTTTCCCTCAATTTGATCAATATTTATGCACAATTTGAAGGTTTTCCTCACCACTTTGAAATTAGGATTTAGTTATGTGTCCTCTTTTTATGTTCATCAGGAACATTTTCACACAGTGATTCATTCATTTAAAAACATGTAGACTTTAAGTTGTTGAAGTGTCTTGAAGTGTTTCTGTTCTATTTTAACCCTGCAGAGTTCCTCCAGCTGGAGCTTCATACAGGCTCTGCAGTCTTTGTTGTTTTTATGACATCATTGGACTAACTTTAGTTTAGTTTATATATAATCAAACATAATACAGAATGTGTTCATTCTGTGACACATGATCAAAGTAAGTTTTACTGACAGAAGAGTTTCATTCATAGAGGGGGGCAGGACATTGTTGATTGACAGACAGACAGTCACCATGGTTACTCACTCTCACCTGCCTGCTGCTTTGTAACGTTGTTTAGTGTAATCCCTATAGGTTCAGTTATCACAATAGGTGAGCTTCGGGTGGAGAAGCTTGATAGTAATTTTTAAAAACCGAGATAGAGCAGAAAACACAGACAGGAACATTTTAAACACCGGGGTTATATCTCTCTTCACTGTCTGTCTGAGCTCCTCTCTGTCTGTCTCTCTGCAGACTGTTCACGTCTCTCCGGCTCGTTAAACGGTTTCTTGTGTCGCTATCTGAGATGTAAACTTAACTGTGCACACTATGCAGATAAGTCAACTGTTGCTCACAGCGTGTCGGTTTGGAAAAATATCAGAACAGTTGCATATAACCGAGATGGAGTTGTTTTTGCGGACTTCACTTTTAAGTTTCGTTTTCGTTTTCACCGCTGCAGAGCAAAAAAAGGAGGGGGAGACGTGTCTGTGTAGGAGCATAAACTGCAGCATTATAGAATAAACACATTAGCCCGGTTCTACGATCTCTCTACATTAAAATCCTTCACAATCTAAGATCGTTATATTGCCCACCACTAAAGTCTTGTTCTTTGAGTAATTTGTTCTCTCTGCAGCCTGTCAGACAGCAACTATGACAAACAAACAGATTCAGTGGCTCCAATCTGAATATTTTCATGCTTCATTTCTTTGTGCAAACAAACATCAAAGAAAAAGTGGTTTTGTAGATGGAAAAAAAAGCTAATTAGTTTGAACGTCTGATGCAAAGTGTGATAAACTCAGATTATAGCTTCACAGCTCCCTCCACTCATTTACACGACTTCAGCTGTGATCACAATGTGCATGTGGAGATCAGTGAGCAGCTCATCATTTCAGCAGTTACTCTGCACACATGAACATTTGTGTTATTCAGAAACCTTTCAGTGTGTAAAAGTAAAAGCATTTGTTATCGTGTCAAAGATTACAATGGATAATAACCACATTCTATAAACTCCAAAATAACATTCCTATTTTAATTTCTAGATGAATGTTTCTTCTAAATTGAATGGAAAACTTAATCTCATACCAGAGAGGTCTGATAGGGCGCGGTGTGCGCTGCGCTCGCAGAGGAGTAGGACACAGCGCACAAGGGGAGGACACACGAGCAAAAATCAACTGGGCATGTTGCTAGGTGACAGAAACAATAGTCAGGAAAATAGCTACTTTTTATCTGTATCTTTGTATCTGTCCACGAGGAGGAGACGAGCAGCAACAAAAGATATCCGCAGAGCTTGATTTGAGGGTGTTTGGCTCATCCAGGAGCAGCAACTCAATAACAACAGCTTAACAAGCACAACACACATTTCTGCTGCTGTTTAAAACACACCTGGTACCCAAACTGTTGGACATTTCTTTGCAAACTAGAGCTTTCTCTCCGATGTCCCGTTAGGTCTGTCAACTAGAGCTCAGGAAAGTGATCTGATCTTCCCTCCTTTAGGATGCGCCCAGGTGACGGCACAGAGCGCTGCGCCCAAGTTGAGCATTTTTTAACTCAGCGGGGCGCAGATATGCTCCTGCGCAGAGCGCCACATTGAGAATGAATTGACATGCAGCGCCCACCGCATCTGAAAGGCCCTTTTGAATTTCCTCCACTAAAGAAAAACGACATACAGCCTCAACATTATTCAGTCCAGAGCCAGATACAAGAGCAATGTTTGGCTTTTCAGATACTCATCAGGTTCACCAGCGTGTTAGTCACAGAAACTCGATTCTCTCTTCAGCCTTCTGAAAGCAGCTGAATCGACTTTCCTCCTCACCCAGAGGGGGAAAAAAACTGAATAAATGAAACACAAAAAAAAGCAGGAACATAGAAAAATGGATTTTACTCCAAATACCAACAACAGCAATACCATCCTTTAGTTTTGCTGTTTCACTGTGTAATCACAACATTGAAATCCAGCAGCAACTCCAACCCAAAATTTACATCAGGTACTAGTGCATGTGTGTCAGCTCTGCTCCATTGCAGCAGCACCAACAGACAGCTGGAGTCCCCGAGACCAAGGAGTGCGACAGAGCAATTGATACAAACCATTGTTTTATTTTATTTTCATTTTATAGTGTTTTATTCTGAAAATAAATCGGATGTTTCAATATTTTTTTGGTGTCTGACTTCCTGTCATGCTCGAACTGCTCTGTGGTAAATTAATGCAAAACTAGAAGCCTTATGTATCTGCTGCAGATATCTGAATGCAGCCAGTGGAAGCACACACATCGACGAAAGTAAAAACCTATCATCTCCGTGGCAGAGTGGAGACGGACCGAACCCTCATCTGGTGGAATTTAGCAGTAAATGAAGGACTTCTCTTCTATGCAAGAAAAGCATCAAGCACGTCCTTTAATTCCTTTTGAACAAATTCGTTTCCCGTTATTCAGTCTGGAGGAGAGAGACTGTGGCATTGTTTTTGGGAGAAGTGTTTACTCATGGAGAAGTGGGTAATGGATCAGGATCAAGTTTTCTCTGGCACAGTGGATACTCGGCAGTTTGGTCAGATACAAGTTCTAACGTTTTTTTTTTAAATAACATTTTGCAAACTGTTGAGTTACAACAACAGAGGAGAATCCGTTCAGAAACATCTTGTCTGAGAACTCGTTGTTTTTCCACTGATCCAATATTGTTCAGAGGGCAGAGGGGCCGGGCTCCCTGTTGCCTCAGAGAAAAAGTGACATTATCTGATTGTTGGTTTAACGCTGAGGCACAAAGAGGCAGCTAGCCAGGCTGTAATGATTACACTTTGTTCCTGTTGCTGTAGTTGAAGTGTTACTGTACCGGCAGTTTCCACAGTCAATCTTTGCTCTCTCTCCTGAAAGCCCCCACCACCTGCATAACCCCGGAGAACTCAGATTTTACGAGGTTACTGTTACCAACACACTGAGGGGCCTCGTGTTGAAGCTGCTAAATAAGCCTAGGTGTGATCAGACAGACGATAAATACTGAATGTTTATATTGCATACAAAAACCCGGAGGCTGAAACACTTGAGTAGGTTGTTCCTGTGAGAGAGCTCCATGTGTTTGCTCAGAGCCGGCAGCAGTATTACATAAAACAGGATCCGTTCTCTTTGAGGGTTCGTGTGGGTGTATTTCCTGTGAGATACAACCGTGTGTATAGTGGAACTTCAAGCATCATAGATGAGTAACAGATGTCAGATGCAAACCCTGCCTCACACTGTGGCTCTGAAAGTGGAAATACATCACAGCTTCCAGTTGTATTTGTAGCAGTCATGTTGACCTGCTGGTGTGGTGAAGTTGGTCCTGTATGCTACATGATGACATCCTGTAGTGCTGGGAGCTCAGTGAGGTTACTATCTACTCCCAGTATGTGGCGGATTGAGCTGCTACACTTTTTTCTTTTTACAACCAGCAGATATCACCAGTTGCAACATCAGGATATTTGGAAATGGTGTCAATGCTGTTTAGCAAGACGACCCTCATTAATCGAGCATGTGTTGGAGGAGGAATACTTCACTTTAAAAAATACCCGCCTACAGGTGGACGAGGCCTCAGTGTCATTTGAATGAGGATATCGTTAGTGTTATTAATCACACCTGGTGATTTCCTCTTAACGACGGTTCCTGTTTCCTAACAAATGCAGCTCGATTTAGTTTAATAAATAAAAACTCAAAGTGTGTCCTAGTCTTCAGATTTGTTAACAGAAGGGGAATCATTCTGAGGGAATCATTCTGAGTGTCCAATGAATTTTAAATGTTTTTTCATATGGTCAGTGTCTTGAAAATTATTGGCTCGCATCAGAGCATGAACAGGGCGATAAAGATTGCCTCTAAGAGACGATTGTATCCGCTTTCACAGAGCCTTGACTTTCAAACACGACTTTATCGTATTTGGCATTCATCCTGTCGGTTCAGATCACTACAGGGAGAAAGATGTGGCTTTTTGTTTTAAGGACATGTTGAAAATAAGAGCTAATTTCAAGGCTTCTATAGTTAATCAGTATTTGTCATCTCCCTTTCAATCTATTGATTCTCTTTTCCAAAATACTCCTTGTTTACCGTTCCTCATCTCTGTCTAATTAATTTGGCTGGCCATTTGAAATCCCTTGAACCGGATTTATGTGGGAGCAAAGTGATGGAATATAACAGTCAGTGAGATCCTGAGTGATTATTATCAGTGCATGTCAGACGAGGACACCTGCTCAGCCAGAGGCAGCGTCTGCTGTTTGTGCAAACTGACAGAATCTCTTCTGCCAGTTTACACAATGAGCTCTGTCAGCTAACCTGCTAACCAAACAGTGACTACTAACTGTGATTGTAATGCCGTGTTTACTGAAAGGCAACAGCAAAGTCTGAATGATCAAGCTGGCTTGCAGCCGGTGAGACAGAACACACTGTAAATATTTGGTATCGCTCAGCTGTTATTCACTGTGAGTCCTTTACATGCATACAAATAATTCTGACATAATGAATTGAGCTTTTTGCAAAACTAGTTAGCATGCAATTAGCATGTAATTTATTTTGGAGTTTCCTGTTGTGAGGAGACATCAGCAGCACCTTTCTGCACACAGACAAAACCAAACTGTTAATGTGATGAGCTTAAGGTTGTAAACTCTTACTATACCCCCAATTGCCACACACTCGGTGCGCACCGCGGTCCGTCAGCGGCACTCACTACGCCTTAATTCGCTGCCACTCTAGTCAATGATTGTGTTTTCACTGAGCGCTGCGGTCCGTCTCTGGAGCGTGCCACCAGCACCCTAAGCTCTACTCCGTTTCAAATACTCTGCAAGTCTATTTTTCAAAGGTGCACGCTGCAGGCTGGCGTCAAGCTGGACAGAATATGACAACCCGGAGAGGAAGTCAGACATGGAAAACACACAGAGCGTCCGGTAAATTTCAAAATAAAACACAATATACGGACTTGCGATTGCATTTTTCATCACTTTCTCAACATGACGTCAAAACAGGCACCGAACAAACAACAAATCATCCTCAGAGAGACGAAGCAACATGTTGTTTGCACGATTTAATCCTCATTCCCGTGTGATGTTGAAGTTCTCCTGTGATGTGTGTACAGCTGCTCATGGCTGCGCTCCACCGCTCGCTTTCCAGAAACGGATCCAGTGGGGCAGGGTGGTCCTACAGAGGCACGGTTTGGCTCTGTTGGACGGCCCGCGGCACGCACAGAGTATTTGGGGATTGGGGGTTACCATGATTCAGATTCCCATTTCTACAACAATCTATGCATTTCAAATTAGCAAATGAATGCAGAAAATCTTTGCTTCTGGTTGTCTGTGAGGTGTGCATTGGATTAGTACATGAGAACAGACAGAGTGCATATTTCGGAGTAAATAAAACAGCAGGTTACTCTACAAATTCCGCACACTTGCTGAAAGGTTACTCAGTTAATTCAATAAAGTTTTCAAGTGACCCATCGAAAAAACACCTGTCCTGTGATCTTCACCTGCAGAGTTTTTGTTCTGATCAGATTTGAGCAAGTTAACGAGCTAACGAGTTTGCAGAGACTCAACCAGAGAATCCTCCGGAGATCAGCTGAGCTCTCTGCTTTTCTGTTGTTCCAGACAGATGAACACTAACAACAGCTGTCCACACACAACGTCCCATTGTTCTTCATAAGTGGCTGTCAATCATCTTCCATCCTCTTGTAACACTTTAACAGCTGGTGGCTTTGTTGTGAAACTACTTTAAATCTACTTTAACGAGCAGATAGTGAAGAGGAAAAAGCATGTATCTCAATTACTGCTAGTTTATTTTATGTTCCCTGTGTGGCTGTTTAGGACCATTTTTGTTATCAGTGAAGTCCAGGCTTTTAACTGGACTGAACCAGAAAGTGATGCTCTTCCAGACAGACATTTGGCTCTCTGTCAGAGGGAAACTGTGATCACAGCAAAGTCTTAAGGGAAGCTTCCACACGTTTGGAAGACGACTCAAAGCTTCATAGTTGCAGCAGAGAACTCTTACATGATTAGAGTCATAAATCAATGTTCTCCACAGAGTCGCAGGTAATCAGCTAGGGGGTCTATTGTGATGGAAACCACTGGGATGGAGTCACCAGAAATAGACAGAGGAGCTCTTTATTCAGGACAGAGACAAAAGCAGAGGAAACTAGAGCTCCAAGAGTCATTAACGCCAGAGAACAAGAACCACAGAGTGTCTGCAACTTTACTGTAAATGATGCACTTCTGCAGGTCACAGCTCAGAGTGGAGAGAGTGCTGTGTGATCTGGTGTCAGGTTCAGAAGTGAGATCAATACAGAACTTTTATGAGCTGTATCCTGATACCTGATGGATGGAGAGTGAAGCAGAAAACTTTCATTAACAGACTTATTACATCTTACTGTAAGTGGACAGTGGATAGAGTCAGAAAACCTATAGAGCAGCGAGTGGGCAATGGCATGCGAGAAAGGAGCCACAGGTTGGATTCAACCCCGGGCTGCCCGCTTCGAGGACCACAGCCTCTGTACATGTCAGTGTTTCCCCTATGGGCCCCCCCAACGAAAATTTGCCCTACATGCCGATATGTTCACTGTGAGTTCTCCTCTGATCTTCATCCTTGAACACGAAATCAGGTTTATTCCGTAATTAACTTGCTTTCTACAGGAGTGTGAAGCTCTAATTTGGAACATCTTTGCATCATACTGAAACAGCAGCTTGTGTGGAGCAAACAGCCTCATGGGAATATGTCTCTGCTCACCGAGGGGATGGGGAACAATGTGTCTGTGAGCAGGGTTTGTTTCAGCCTGGACTGTCTGGTTGGCTGGAGGGTTAAAAATCCAACTATTTTTTTAAGCAGAGTATGAAATAATTGGAATAGAAAGTGATGGACAGAGTTAGACAGCAGACAGTCTGTTGTCTTGTTTCTCATTTCCTGTAAAGAAGCAGCAGCTGAAATGTGAGCGAGCAGCCTGCAGGCATGAACAGACCTGTAGTCACACAGCCTCAGGGAGGATTTCCTGAACACTCCTGTGTGTCTGTTAGTGTCAGTGCGTTAGAGGCTGTTTTATTCAGATAAATCCTTACATTTTCCGACAAATTAGTCTGATCTATAATTTATAGTGTCATGAATAATTACTGCTATTTCCCTTTGAGGTTCGTGGTTTGTAATTTGGACGTGCTCATGAGTTTCAGTGTGCATTTGAATGACATCTGCGGGAGCTAAAGCTGCCAGGCTGCTAATGACAGTATTCATCATTGAATCAGTAATTACCACAGAGGTGACTGCAATTATCCCTTTCTTTCATTTAAGAACATGTAAAAACAAGCTGAACTCTGGCAGCAGTCACATTTGTCTGTCTCATATCAATATAGAAGTCAGAAATAAAATTGATTATCCATTGGTGTTGTCATCTCAGGGATATTAAACCATTCATCCTACCTGCAACAAATTTTGACCCCTGTTCACACACTTTCTGTGTGTTTAAAACTAGAGCTCGACCGATTTATCGACCAGCCGATATTATCTTATCAAGTGACTATCTGTATTGGCTTATATTATCATAGATATGTGTTGACATTACCACAGATTTATTCACCAGACAGTATGATTTAATTTGTGTTTCATTGTATTACACTAGCAGTTCTCTTTCACCAGCAGAGGGCGCTATATGGTTACAACAAGCATCATCACTCTCCAGAGTGTCAAGCGGTGATGCACGAACATGCGCAGTTACTTTTCCAGTTGAGTGACCATGTTGTTGAAGGATATAAACAATAAGTGTTGATATCTATATCTATCAATCTCTAAAGATTGAAAATAGATGAATTTAAGATGTTGGCCGATTTATGTGTGTCTGATTTTTTCTCTTCCTCAAATGGATATCGGTATCAGCCCCAAAAATCACATATCAGTCTGGTCCTATTTAACACTTCTCTTACTGGGTAATTAATCCATCCATCCATTCATTATCTTTGTCCTGTTTGGGGACACAGGCACGGGGAGAACATGCAAACTCCACACAGGAAGGACCAGTCTGACTGGGATTCAAACCAGGGACCTTTTAGTTGCAAGGCAACAGCGCTAACCACTGCATCATTGTGCAGCTCTGTGCAATTAATGCAAACTTTTTTTTATGTCCAGGGAATTGAACACAAATACAGTCAAAAAAGTACAGCAGTGGCTTTTTGTACAGATCAGCAAATTGAATCCAAAGCAGGATGTGAAATACTAACACTGGAAGTGTTTAGTGTAGTCATATAGGGTGTATCTTTCTGGCTTGAAGTAAGATTTTTTTTTCTTTGACTTTAAAGTAAGAGTGGCCAGTTCCACCTGTGTTGTGTCTTGGTCAGTGTCTGAGCGTGTTTGTCTGATTGTGGTGATGAGCTTCAAAAAGACAGGACTGCGTTTTTAAAAAGCGATGGTGACGCTCTAAATTGAGGCACGTACAGTACAGACTGTGTTTCACAGCCTGGCTCTATATTAGCAGAGCTGAGTGAGAGGAATGATCGTATGTAGAGCCATAAGCTCTTCGTTATTGCTTTACATTTCTGTGCTGCAGTGATTTATCGCCTGCTTTGCTGAGAGGTATGAAAGCTGGCACCTCATGTGGGTTTAGGTTGCTGAATGTGCTGACGTTTGCAGAGCGTGACAGAATTGTATTCTGCTCTCCACTCTTCAGCCGAAGACTTAATATTTAGATTTTTTGACACAGAGGTGATCACACCTCATGGAGATAAACGGATGATGCTCTAAATTAATCTTGCTTCTTCTTTTCTCTCTTTCCTGGTATGCATATTTTCACTAATTCACCACTATTCCCTCATTTGTTGTTCTTGGTCATAGTTTAACAACATGCACCATCCCCCTCTGCATAAGGGCTGGGCGATGTGTTCATGTTCCCGATCATGCACTGTGGTTTCACACTGTGATTTTTAATGTAACTTGTGCTGTTTTTTTAAATCTGTCCTTTACGTGTGATGTGATGTCCTTTACGTGTGATGTGATGTGAGGATTTCTGAGCATGTGCTGAAAGACACATTTACGTAAAAGAAATGGACGATAAAGCGTTATCTTATCTTATTGGATCAACGATCAAATATTTTATAAAATAATGACGATACAATGTATTTTTTTTAATATTCTTTTTTATAAAGAAATTAAAAAACCAAAGTCATCTAAAGGTCAAATTCACATGGACCAAATGTCACATGTCAACATGTACACAAAATGTGAAATAAAAATGCTAATTAAAATGAATAAAAAATGTAAATTTCCTGAATATCAATGTACAAACAGCGTATACTCAGAGTTTGGCTCTGACTGAAACTGGTGGCTCAATGGAAGAAACATAACGTTAATTTAATGCAACATCAACTATGTCGATATAAACGATATTGTCTCAACATATATCTCATTTGAAAATATACTGATGTGTCTTAAAAAGTGGATAACTGTCCCAGCCCTACTCTAAAGAGGCTGAGAAATATGACAAGAGTTCATCTGATTGTTCTCCAGTCAGACTGTAATGAGAGGATGATGTAAACTTACTCTGCAATGTTCCTCTTGGTGCTTCTCTTGCTTTTGTTTCATTAAATAAAACAAATTAACAGGACAATTAGGAACCACAGCCTGCTGTGTGAAACTGTGACAACAGACAGATTTGTATCAACACAAACACAACATTCAGATTCACATTTAAGTTAACTCCGATGTGAATTAGCACTTCTTCATGTCTGTGCATGGACATCTGCTCCACAGTTAAAGTGTAGCAGCATCTGCATGAGGGCTTTAATGACATCCAGCCAGACGTGTGTGTGTGTGTGTGTGTGTGTGTGTGTGTGTGTGTGTGTGTTTACTATCAGGATAGATGAGTACACAGATCCCATCAGCAGGTACATGCAGTCAATATGTTCCTACTTTTGTTTTACACATTAAAACCTGGTATAGTTTTATGCAGATTTAGTCATTTTGACACTCTGATTTATTAGTTATTATACATGTTGTGTGTGTCCACGGCTGTGTGCATCATGTTTATGTCACACCTCAGTGCTCTGCTGTGTATATGAGTAGAGGAGAGTTATTTCCCCTATAATATCTCTTCTACACTCCCAGAGAGCAGCTCATCATCAGTCAAACACAGCAGTGTCTAATGTTTATAGACTGTGTGGCTTGAATCCTCCGGTCTCCTCTGACATGTTCCTCTGCTTCACTTAATTCAACATTAATTATTACAGATAATAAAACACCTCACTGAACAACAACCTGCTCTGTCTTGTCTGGACGGTGGAATGACCAAAAGAGACGGCATTAATGAGACCTTTTATTGAACTCGTAACATAATTGAAGTAACCTTCGCTGAGTGATAAACTTGTTTTCCAAGTTTCGTTTTTTCTCACACAAAAACAACAACAAAGTCATTTCTGTCAAAGTGTGGAGATTGCCGAGATTCTTCTGATGACTGATTGTCAGTAATGACACATTCATCACAGTTTGTCTAATGTGTTGTGGAAATCATCAGTGTAACATCAGAGCAAAGTCAACGACGGTCAGAGCAGCTATTTGCTAACATGATGTAACTCAGAGATGATGTTGTTTCACAGTAATGGATTTACTGTCACATAATGAACACAGAGACTGTTCAGTATGAGCTGAATGACCTCATGTTTCCTCTGTTCTCTGGGACTGTGGAGCAGACGATGATGTAGTTTACGAGCACTTAGAGTTCACTACTTTTATTTCCTGTTTGACAGTCCTCCATACGTGCTGCTGCAGATCTTCATCCTGACTTTCAGATGTCCATTTCTGCAGCTTCTCTGCTATCAATCATCTCACACACCTTCATCCATCAGGAGAATGAGCTGTCTGTACAACTGCACACAAGAAGATATTTATGGTCTTGGTCTTGCCTCGGTCTCGATCCCTTAATGTCTTGGTCTTGCCTCAGTCTTGGAGCACTCTGGTCCCGGGTATGTCTTGTACTCGGTTAGTGTGGTCTTGACTCCAACACTACGGCTGACAATTAGGAAATAAACTGCAATGACAATATTTGCAGTTAGACTGCCGCCTCTTAAGTGATCACCTCAAAACTCTACAAACTCTCCGACAGTATAAAACTCACCTCATCATCTACAGCACACGACGTCCAGTGAAGGCTCACACATAAGCCTGCAGCTTGCTAACACACATGCACACACATTCACAATTATGCTCAAAACCGGATTAAGGCTCATAACCAGGATACTCAAGTACATGTAAATGCACTGCATGTCTCGGTGTTAAACGGAAATGTGTCAAAGTGTGTTGTCCCACATTCACACAAACACAGATGAACAAAATTGTCCCTCTGAACTATGCATGAAAAAAGAGTGTTCAACATGTTGTTTCAGCCATGTAGATTCTTGGTTATATAAAATAATCACAAAGTCTTTCCCCTTAATTAAGGTTGCTGATATTTGCATATGGTCCCTGGAAAGCAGCTGTATCTAAATGTCTGCAATGAAATATGGATGCACTGCATGTTTCCCCTTATCTCGTGTCGTCCTACAAACCCCACAGCCCCTCAAATCCTCCATTATTAATATCAATGTTGAAGAATCTCCCACTCTGTGAGATCATGTCTCCCTCCATATGCCAGCTCTTTCTTCTCTCAGCCATGTGAAACTAATCTGTTTCTCTGCTAAACCTCATTCACCCTCTGACATTTTACCATTTTCCCTGAAGATGAGATCCTCAATAGAAAGCTGTGAAATCCATGCATTTCTATAACTTTTTAAAAATGTCATCTCAACATTTTAAGGCTTGGATTCCATTTTCAGATAAATACAAGAACTGAGCGAGTGTTTGTCTGACAGCTAACCGCAGGTGTTTGGCACCTGCCTGTCCAACAGAAATCATCAATTGCACATCTGCAGATAAAATCCATCATTCACCCTCATTTAAAAGCGAGCTCTATCCACATGGTGTTTTGCCTCTCTATGATTATATTATTAGCCTATGATTATTTTCTCTTTCGCTACATCTGCGTCTGTCATATTTGCTGATATGTCCAATGGCTGAATTGAATCCACTTTGAAACTCACACGCGATGTCATTGGCTGGAGGAAACACACCAGCTTCCTGCCCAGAAACATCCCGAGTCAACCAAAACAAATCAAAACCAAACATTAAAATCAAGGCAGAAGACAAGGTCTGTGCAGACACAGTCACCAGCACATATGTGGAAGTGATGATTGGGTGATATTATTCCCAATTTCAACATTTGAAATGTTTGTGCACACCACGGTCCGTCAGTGCTGCGATCTGCTCCGTCGGCTGGCCTGCGCCCTGCCCCAATGGCTTTGTTTCTGGAACATGAGCGCAGCAGAGCGCAGCCTTGAGCAGCTGTCCACACATCACAGGAGAACTACAAAATCACGCGGGAATAAAGAGAAAAACGTGAAAACAACCTGTTGCTTTGTCTTTGTGAGGATGATTTGTTGTTAGTTCGGTGCCTGTTTTGCGGTAAAGTTTAGAAAGTGATGGAAAATATAAGTTAGTTCGTAAGTTTGTTTATTGTGTTTTATTTTGAAATTGACTGGACACTCTATGTGTTTCCTTGTCTGACTTCCTGTTCGGGTCATTATATTCTGTCCAGGTTGACCGTGCCTGCAGCACACATGTCAGAAAATAGACCCGCAGCATATTTCAGACGGAGCTGAGCGTAGTGGCGCTGCTGGCACGCTCCAGAGACGGACCCCGGTGCTCGCTGTGGGAGCACAATCACTGACTAGAGCGACAGTGAATGGCGGCGTACTGCGTTGCGCTGACAGACTGCAGCGGGTACGGAGTATGTGGAAATTGGGGGTTATTTTTGTAGAAGTCTATATCTTATTATGTTGATGCTACTGCTACAGACCCTGCCTTTAATATAAACTGAATGACAGATTAATGAGCATGTAAGGTTATCATCATATAATCTGTCTGGTAGCTTATTGCTGTCTCATCTAAACGGTAAATAGTCTGCAGTTAAATAATTCCTGACTAGTGTTGTTCATACTGACAGAGACTGCCGTGTAAGATGCCAATATGTTTAACGGGATCTTAATTAATTCACACACGCGCATACGCAAACACACACACACACTTACAGCACAGCGGTTTGGAGCAATGTGAGGTTCAGTGACTATGTTTGCTTTTAGTTATGTTTGCAGATGTTTTTTCTTGAGCAAAAACTCCACGAATAAAACATTGAACACAGCATTGATACATGATAAAACAGTGTATTTCTGTAGGCAGGGTTGCAGGGAGAGCCAAGGTGCTTTTGAATGTTGAGTGACTTTCTTGACAGTTGGCACATTTCTACAGGCATTCAGAGCTCTAACGTGAAGTCAGTCATTTATAAAAATGTCGACAGTAGGATCAGGATCTCATTAAAAACCTTGACGGGAAAGGTTCAGCTCTGACTTCATTCAGGCAGACAGACAGGATAACAGGCACACAGGTCGATAGTTTGACCCACAGTAAACTGCTGTGCACCCACAACTTAGACACCCAAGCAGGAAATACAGGCCAAGTACTGTGAAGTCTCTGTGCATGTTCAGGGTGGTGTTAGACAAGACGCTTTGAAAGTGCTCTGACCACAACAGAGCCTGTGATATCTATGTCAGAGATGTTTAAGTTGGAAATGAATTTAAGAGTGAAGAGGGAATACAGACATGCTGCTGCTGAGCAAACAGAGAGAGCTGATGCTGCAGAACGTCTCTACTCTCACTCAATAAGAAGAAAATCAGTCCTCCGCAGCAGTCAATGAACTCCTCTGAACCTCCATCCAGTAATAATCAACAATGGTTCATGTTCATGCAGGGGATAATAAATCCATTAGTTTATTCACTGCGCTCTGAATTGATTGTAGTTGCGATGTTTATGAGATTTTGAAATGACTCCCAACCCAAAGTCACATCAGAGGTGTTAAAGCTGAAGATGATGACCCTTCAGATGATCCTACTGAAACCCTGAGCTCAGCAATTCAATCAATACTAGTTCATATCATTCCTTTTAGACTCCGGTCTTCTGATGTGATCTTTGCACCATCCTGACTGTGATCATTTTGTGACATTGCACAGTAGCTGGTCGTAAAGGTTGTACCTGTGGTCGAGTGATGTCTGCCCAGCTGGCATGTGTAGATGTTCAGATTTGTCCAAAGCTCATGATGACCTGAATCAGTGCACTCTGTCCTCACCCTGAGCCCAGTAAATCCACATGCTTTGAGCCATTTGATTAACGGTGTCCATCGATTCCCACAGGAAGTGAGAGTGAATCGTTTACAACACACGGCCAAAGTTTACTAGTGGGCCAAACCTTTCCTGATTTTACCTGAATTATAATTTTGATGTCATTTGATTGAATTTTCAAAAGTAGCTTTAACAGACTTAGATGTCTTTTAGACTTAGTTAAAATTAATTGTATCTGGGAAATCTGGCACTGAGACTCATTCACACATGTAACTGAAAGTGCAGGTTTGTCACACAAGCTGATTGCCTTTCAGATACTTATTTATTCACTGTTTCATTTCACTTAGCAGCTCTGCAGTCGCACAGGCAGCTGCTCCCCCTAATGTGTCATCCTCCAACAAGGCAGGCTGCTAATTCATCATCATCATCATCACCGTGTTACGAGAGAGATGAAATCAATCTAATGAGGAGACATGAATGAAAAAGGCCCATTAATAAACATGCAGGTAAATTAGTCTTTATTAACAACACAGGCGTTTTGTGAAAGCAGCTTCTTTGTAATGAGAGTAGGATGAATGAATGTTAAATAATCTCCATGTTTTTCCTACATATCTTCTTCTCTTTTCACACATGGAGCTTTTTAGGGAGAATGTCACATAGAAACCAGCCATTTATTACACTCCTGATGGGCTCTCATGGCAGAGAAAACCACCAGAAGTTTGGTGATGTCATCCAAACACAGACAAATACTAATGGTCTCAAATGTAAGCAAATCCAAAAGCTAATAAAACGGAACACGGAATGTTTAAAATGATCATTGACAACTTTTGAACACTATTTGACGGTCACTTCAAACTGGATATTTATTCTGCAACCAAACTGCAGTTTTCTTTGAAGCACCCAGCTGGATTGAGACCTTTGACCCTGTGAGACATTCATGGTTATGGTTCACATTTTAGCTGGCAGATGGTCTTGAATCGAGGGTATTGCACGAACACACACACACAGAGGGACAGTGAGGCAGCATTCAGTGTGACAGCTTGCTTTTCTTCCATTCAGCCTCTCTCTAAGGAGATAAATAACATTCATGGTCACAGCTCAGTTTCACCTCAGAAAGGTTCAGAAAAGCTTCCCTGTGTTTCTTCCTCGGGCTGCATTGAATTTGAATAAACTCAAGGTACTTCTGCCCTGATGAAAGGATAAGTGCTCAGTTAAGACATCCCTCATCCCAATTATGCCCCTGTTCAAGTGGTTCCCGACCTCTTTTAGCTCGTTACACCAATTTGACTTGACAAAACTCTGGCGAACCCAGACATCCAAAACAAATTCATCTTTTTACTAAAATATATTTGTTTTCAATCATGTAATCTTTTTTTCTGCTGTGTTGCAAGTAAACATTCATTTTTAGACCTCACACTTTTTTTGTGTAAATTATTGTAGACAGAGGAAGACAGACAGCGACTCCGCAAGTTTCTTGTTTTGGCATTAGCTATGGCTCACAGTCGCCTGTGTTCAATATATTTTCATATACAATATATTTTTTATTGATCAATAAATACATTTGAATTCCATGGGACCCCAAAGTTGGGAAAGCCTGCCCTATGCCCTACTAATAAGTTACAAAACCTACCTTATGGACCTAAGTTGCCACGGCAACCAAAACAGCATTGCCACCATCAACAGACCCAGGCTGTGTTGATGAGCCTCAGATAGTGCCAATGCCGATCCTACCTACCCTACCACACAGCCCCTTCTGGCCCCCAACAACTGTGTAAACTGATGGACTGCATTTAGTAAAAGATGTGTTTTACTGTTAGCTGACAAAGATTCAGCCTCACATTCTGCTCTTTTATTAAATAAATTAATACTTTGCACATGCAAGCACTTTTTTAACCATTCTAATCTTTCAGGTGATCACATAATCATCCACAAGCCGACAATACCATAACTGATTTCTCTATTATCCAAGTTGAGCTTGGCACGAGAGGGTGTCATGTAGGGTTGGAGTAAGGAGGGCATTGATCACTCTGAAGCCTCGTTAAACTTTTATTACCCCTTAAAGTGCTCCAACATTTTTATTCATAAATAAAATAAAGCTTGCTCTACACAGATCATAGATATCTGACCTGAATATGGAGCTGAGAGAGAGAGTTCGGGTAATAAGGGATTATCTTATCAAAAGAAAAATACTTTTAATCATGTAATGAACACTTTGAAATGAGACAACGATCAATAGATAATGAAGTATATTTTGTCTTCAAACTGACACTCATGAAATATATTTTTAATCATTTATAGTTCATGATGATCATTTTTACTTTCACGATTACTCTTCTGAACCATTTTCAACATCTAAGTCTCCAAGTGTAACTGCTTTAGCTCTGTAGGAGAAATAAATAAAATCTGGGATTTGTTCAACTTAGTTAAACAAAACATCTTCTTTGTAATGTTCTACTTGGATTGAAATGATCACAGACTTTAATCGACTCAGTCTGCTGCTTATCACACACAAAAAATATTCAAAAGTCTCCACAGGCTGTTTTTTTTTTTTCTTAGTTTTTTTCTCTGAATTCAGAGAAAAATATTACGTGTTCAACTCTGAATTTATTTTCTGAATACTAATTAATGTCTGATTAAAGTAAAAAAAAAAGTGTTTTTCAGTGTCTCTAGTCCTCTCCCGTAGTTTTTGTATGAGCTCCTGTCTGGATGCAGTAAGCCCTTGTGCTCTGCTCCGTGGAAATTGGGGTAACATCTTGTTCAGAGCAGCAGGAAACCATTTTCCAGGGATTATGGTATGGACATCCAATATTGCAACTTTATATGGATCTATTAAAATATGGATCAGCTGTCCTTCAAAGTTTGTAAATGTCTTTGTAAGTTATCATTACTGAAAGGTTTTTTAGACCTTCAGTACAGATCCTAGCAACATGTTCCTCCTCTTCAGTGTTTTTAAGGCAGCAGAGATTTAGATTCAGTCTGTTTGTGACAAAGAGAGCTGTTTTGAACTGCGCGCATAAAACTCAAAAAGGTTCATTTCAGTTGAGGTTTGAGTCTCTGCTTAATTTCCTCTGGTTCACACACACAGACTCGCACAGTAGGGAGCCTCTAGAGACATTACCCCATGAGACACGCTTGTTCCACGATGCCACGGAGCTCTCAGAAGTGTGTCAGGGACGCTTGACTCTGGGGGCTGTTGGATCTGTAGAGCTCATATTCCATCAAAGCCGAGCTCAGATGTGAAGTCCCTTTCATATGAAGCAGACACATTCCCACAAACATAGAGAGCTACAAATAATACGTTGGTAAGAAAAGCCTGTTCTGTGTTTGATCTGAAGTTGTTCTGAATCAGTTTTGTTCAGAAAAAAAGACTTGAAGTTGTTTGAGGCGTCTCTTTAACATTCTGTTCATGTATGGAAGAAAGTAAAAATCTCTAAGCAAAATGAAGTCAGTCATTTAGTTGCAGGCTATAGTGCAACTTCAATCAGTCTCAAAAAGAGATGGTGAGGGACAAAAGAAAACAGAGATGCAAGTTACGCTGAGATCCAACAGCAAACGTCTGGACCGCGCTCGGCCCATGCTTCACACTCTAGTGTTGATTGCGCCCTCTCAATCTCCAGGACGTCCAAGAAGTGAACTCTGCTTTACTCGAAATACTCGAAAGTCTTTTGATTGAGGTGATTCAAGCTGAACCGAGGAGATGGACCCGGACAGGAAGTCTGACACAGGAGGACAAAGAGAATCTGGTCATTTCAAAATAAAACACCATGTTCAAAATTGTACATTCCATCACGAGACCAATATAACAAAAGCAAAGAAACCAGTTGTTTGTATCTTTGCTTCTTGTAGTTCTCCTTATATATTGTGAACAAATCCAGCTGCTCTCCCCAGAGGTTTCAGTGTGGGTGCGAACTGTCAGATGGAGCAAAAACAAGCACGTAGGCTGGACCAAATATGACTCAGTAGATGAAAGCAGCTCACATAGAGGCTGGGGGGGGGGGTCCATGATAAAAAGAAAGAGGTGAAAACAGATTGAAGATCGGACAGCTCACAGCCTATCTCTGAGACACACAGAGGGTCATGTCCTTAGTAACCTTGTCATGAGATCTTTTTATTGTTGGTCTGTGGTTCGGATGATCCGTCACCTTGGTTTCAAACATTGTGTCACGTTGCTAAGAATCTTAATACTGAGCTGCAACACTGACAGTCATCCATCTAATTTTCAAGACGCCCATCTAAATCTTGTAAGGTTGATTATCATTTTGGATCAGTGCCATCTTTTTAAAACCTGTTTGCTCAGCTTAAACATTTATCAATCAGAAAAGTAGTTTGTTGCCTCAAACAACAAACGACAATTGTCTCTGCTTTATTCAGTGTGATGCAATGCAGTAGCAAAACGAAGTAAAAAAAAAAAAAGGCGCCCTCCCCTCCCTTCACCCTCCCGTTCTCTCTCTCTCTCCCTCCTTTCCTCTCCTTCCTTCTGCACTTGTTTTATGCACTGATGCACAGCTTTCTGTTCCCCATACTCAATTAAGACTCAGGTAATGGGTTCATGACCTCCTCGTCATGGCAACAGATGCAGATAAGTTACTGGGCCGTGACTCTCGTTTGGAGCTTTTCATTTTTTTGCATATTACACATTGATTTAATAAGTGTGTGTCTTACATAGAAGTTGTCGGTGGTGTAAGCAGCAGACCTGTCGACGTTTACACTTCAATGCAGATAACATGTGACAGCTGCACTCTTTTTGCAGATCTAGTTTCTCTTCATGCTGGTCTTAACCAGACACACATGAGCATTGCTTCACATGATGAATACAAAGTAGACAGGTTTCTAGCCGTGGTTCATTTAAAAACTTGTCCCTGCAGCTTTTCAGGGTTTAAAACAGAAGCATGAGACTTCAAGAAAAACAGAAACAGGGATGCTACACAAATAAAGACGATACAGATAAGAGGCTTTAATATGGACAAACAGAAAGATAAGGACCATCTATATCTATACTTCAGTGGTTTCCATCACAGCAGATTATCCATGACTCTGTGAGAGCTGCTGTGCAGTCTTTTATTTGTGGGGCTTTTGTGCCTTTATTTGTCAGGACAGTGGATAGAGTAAGAAATCATGGAGAGAGAGAGGGGGAAATGATACGCAGGAAGAGAAGCAACAGGTCGGATTTGAACCCTGGCCGTCCGCTTGGAGGTCGATAGACCCCGTATATGAGGTGAGACTTAACCGTCACTGCTAAGGCATAACTCTAAGTCATAACCCTGTGCAGTATCCCTGAAATGAAGACGGGTCAGTCAACTCATGCAGGATTATGTAGATGAATCTGCCTTTTAAGAAAGAGAGAAACAGCAGATTCAACTAATGTTATTTTAATGGCAGCTGCTCAAAAACCTAATTAGAGCCCATTACTGTCTGATTTAAATGAGTTTATTATGAGGATGAGCTCGTGATTAAAGTGCAGGGGCATGTTAAATGGCAAATGGACTTAGGCTTGTATAGTACATTTCTAGTCTTCTGACTACTCAAAGTGCTTTTAAACCGCATGTCACACCTACACATTCACACACTGATGGTAGAGGCTGCTATGTGAAGTGACCATCAGAAGAAACTAATCCATTCATACACAATTATACCTCGCAGACTAAAATTTGGGGTTAAGAGTCCTGCTTGAGGACACATCAGACATGTGAATGCAGGAGCTGGGGATCGATCCCCGACCTGTCATCAAATTACTTCTGTTGTACCATTTATAATAAATTGACCTCCAGCCATTTATGAGTTATGCGAATCATCAGTGTAATATTAGAACAATGTCCATGGTGTACAAGGCAACATGATGTGTAACTGTGATGATGAGTTTTACCAGTGTTACAGCAAACTGTCTTTGTCTCTGTTGAGATTAATTCAGCTGGGTTGATAATCAAAGAGGCCACAAAAGCAACTGGAAGCAGACGTCTGTTTCCCTGGTTGTATGATGAATGGAGACATCAGACTAATGTGCAGAATACAAAGAAGCTGCTCTAGTGGTTAGCACGTTCAGAAAGTAGCATGAGCGTGAGGAAATGTTTAATGGTTGGTTTGCAATTTGTCCAGTACCAGTCAGGCTGTCAAATACTTGTGTTGGTGGAGTACAATGACATCCAAATAGAGGAAAAATAATGATCTGTTGTTGCAAAAAAACCTATATAGTATCTTTTTTATGACTGAATAATAGATGACAATGCTTTAAAACACAAGGCTTCCTTTCAGTATCAGCACAGAGGTCTCTGCTGTAACTAATGGTCAGGTGTTGCTGTGATCCCTTGGTAGTGAGACACTGATGTACAGCTCAAAGAACTTGTCTGATGTATCGTCTTTGATGTTTTCTAAAGCTAGAGTTTCGTAAGATTTGCCACTTGACAACCAGATTTTCACATGTCCGTCTCTGCAGCCTCATTGCTGTCAATCCTAAATCTCCATGTTGCAGGTATACACTCACAGCTGACTGTTACATGCTTAATGTGAGTGACAGGGAATGAAATGTAGATACACGTCCCAACCTCAGTTTCCATACAAAAGTTTTACTGATATCAGCTTGACTTATTTCAAAATAACCCAATTGTTGACTATTGACAAAGCAGGGACTATCTATGCATTGCATATCATCATGTACTTTTTATCCATCCATCGGAGTGAATCCTTTAATAGTCCATAAAGGTCCTAATGATTCAGCTCCTGAGCACATTTATGACCTTCACATACTTCAACCTGACCCGGCTCCTCAGGTCGTCAGGTGGAGGTCTTTTAGCTGTACCCAGAATTAGATCAAAGTCCGGAGAAAGGGACTTTAGTAACTGCTGTCACTCTCTCTGGAACGAGCTACCCTTTGATCTGAGGTGCATCACAACAGTCTCTATTTTTAAAGCTAAACTCAAAACCGTTCTTTTATCCTATGCATACAAAAAGTTACTCTTTGCTGTCTTTATCTTATTCATGATGGTGGAAAGATTTTTTTATTGTACACCTGTTTTTAACATCGATGTAAAGCACAGTGAGCTTACCTGTAACGAAATGTGATTTATTATTAAATTGCAATTGCTATTGCAAAATAATCTAACAATTTAGCATCTCCATTTATCCTGCAATGGAAAATGATTGGATCCCCATTAGACACGAAGCCAAACACATACAGAGAGAATGCTTGCACACACGGACACACTCATATGTATGCAGCACATACACCAACTCGACATCAAACTCCCTCACTCGGGCTTCAGCTCTGCTCCAGCGGCTAAATTAGCATAATGAATTAATATCAAACACAGCTTTATCCGGCCTGTGCAGCCTCACAGCTCCAAAGCTCTGACCAACTCTTTATCTTTAATGTGTCCCCTGCTAACAGCATTAGCACAGCTGACCAGTCAGAGCACAACGTGATTCATCTCAGCATTGTTTTCAACAATGTTTCACTGGGTTAAAGTCAAAGTATCAAGACACAAGAAGCACACTGAACTCTGCAGAGAGACAAATATTTTAAGATGTAATCTCAAAGATTTTCACTTAAATATCTGCTAAAGTTATTTTGCCAAATGAGTATTACCAATGCTGATTGATCCCAGGGCCCGCTGAATATAGAGCCTTTGTTGCAGTATTTATTGATACTATGAACTTGCATGCCAAATCCACAAAAATCGCAAGTTGTGTCCATCTCATTCACAAATACACAGTATGTAGTGGGAAGGTTTCAGGGGTATGAAACTGCAAGTGAAATGACTGAAAGCCTGAGATTTTAGTTTTAAAAACTGTCCGTGCGGATACATTCCTTGAACCCAAACATTAAGTTTTTATCCTGTAAAATGGCTGCTGCTGTGTTTCCTGAAGCACGATTTATGGAGATATAGAACAAGAGAAAAGTGTCTGCTTCTCCCTCTCAGAGATCAATGTCTCGCCCTTTTAGGGTCAAACTCTGAATTGATTTCCCTCGGTCCACTTTCCCACAGTGAGAGCTCTGTAAGCAGTAAATCATTTCCTGAAGTACACTAGACAGAACAAATACTTCCATAAGGAAGGCTGTCTGAGATCTTTACTGGTTTTCATTAAACTGAGGCCAATGTTCTTTCCTTTTAAAACATGAAGCGTCCAACAGGTTGAAAGACATCAAGGCTGAACTTAAATGACATGCTGTGGATATCTTACCTCCAACCCTTCACATTTATATCTGCTGCTGAATGTTTTAAAAACAAATTTGAAAAAAGTTTGCTCTTCTGCCCGCTGTGCTTCTTTATTGACCATCGATCTTATCCGTATCTTCTTCGCAAGTTTTGAGTCGCAGCACGTCCTTGCAGCTTAGTGTGTGTTTTCTGTCATTATTTTTGTGCATCTGTGTCAAAAATCGATGTCTAAATATATCTCTTCTTTTGTCTTTTTCTACGTAAGGCGGAAGTGCCAACTGTTCTAAATCTGCATGTGTTTGTATGTGAGTGTGTGTGTCCATGAGTGTAATGTGTGTTCCAGTCAGCCAGAATGGTAAGGACATCACTGAGTTGTGAGCAGAAAGTATTTCACTACACTTACAAACAGAGAAAAATGGTCCTCTAGATAACGCTGCTTCCTGCCTACTCATCTTTCTCACAACTCTGCCATCCTGATGGATCTTTGATTTTTCTGAGCTGTTTGATTAGGACTGAAGAAAATCAAAGCTGCTGTATTCATGTTGGGTTAAAAAGGCCTTTTTTAAAAGAAAGATCTTTTTCAGAACATGCAGATGGTGGATCAGCGCCTCTGCAGCTCATATTTTCATTGAACAGACATGGAGTACAAATCAAGCTGCTTTGTCTGATACAGCTTGACTTACATATGAAGTGTGGTTTTTCTATTGGATTACACTGAGCAAATAGTATCAGTAACAACAAGTACATGACATGTGTAGCACATTGAACTCACATTGGCATGAATAGTCATGATTGGCAAAATGAAAACAGCATGAATAAAGCTGATGGGGGGAAAAATTCATAACACTAAAATCAGTACCATGATGACAACAATGAATATATTGTCTCCATTTATCAAAACCTTGTACATACAAGTTGGTCACTGCATGACAGACAGTGTGAAATTGCCAATCTTCCTTTAAAGGAGCAATATGTTACTCTGACATCTAATGTTTAAAATGGGTACTGCAGTCCAAATTGTATACCACCCTCTCCTCCCTAAAGTCGATGTTTACACAGGTCACCATGTTGTGGCCTCTGAAGCTTCAGTGTTTATCCAGCTCTGCATTGGTCTGTAAACCTTTCTGTGTTCTAACCTCTCTCCATTTTTCAAAAGCATCTCCAATATTGATCCTAGTTTGAGCACGTTTCTGCTCGTGGAGCTTATTAGAAACATGCAGAGGCTTTTTAGGTCGGGTACAATCACTTCTATCTGAACCACTTCTCTTGCCCGCTTCCATCTTTTTCACCTGATGGTTTAATGTTTGCTGGCAAACCTAAGGGGCGTCCAAAACGGCCGTGTGGGGGTGCCTTAAAAGCGCCTACCTTCTCTGGTCCAAACAAATCCAGAGCATTCAGGACCAGAATCTAAAGTTAAAAGTTGGACATACAGGCTGCTGCATTGTGGTCAGAGAAGCCAGCACTTCAACATAGCATGTTTCCTTAATGTCTGATCATATAGTAAAGTCACTTTATCATTTAATTCAGGAGATATATTTTACAGATTGCTCCTCTGAGAGAGACAATTAGAGAAAGCTGATTCCATTGTTATGGGACAAAAATTACAGAGTTACTTCTAACTTTAATTTTGGCTGAATTACACTTTTGTGTATCGAACAGCAACAGCATCCGCTTAAATGTGTGTGTACTACTGTATGTGTAAAGTGTCAAAAGTAAAGTAGTAGTCTGTTAACTCTGGTAGAGTTCCCATTGCACAGCAGATTCTACACCTCTGTCAGGAGAGTCTGATACTCTGCACCTTTGTTAAAATATCTCCTCAAGCTCTGACAGATAATATGATCCTCATTCAAAGCAGCTGAATCTATAATCTCATTAGACTAAAGGAGGGTGAAGCTGTGGAACTTCAGCGGGGGGTCGTTCCACCTCTCTGCAGGGTTATCTCTGTCTCTGAAGACGACTGCTGAGTGTGAGCTGTACGGCTCTCTACTACTGCTGCTGCTGCTGAATTCTGGGATATGAGCAGCACTCTTTTCCCACCATCATCACCACTGTTACTTCACTTCTGAACACTTTGCAACGGAAGTGCGATAGTCAACTAGCCAGCTGATCAATCTCTTCAAAACTTTTAACCATATATGTTTGATTTAACTTAACTCTATTGTACATTTCTTAACCCACTGCTGTTCAAAAAGAAAATTTCATCTTCTTTCTTTTGCAAACAGTGTGGCATCTAGAGCTTTTGTATTGAAGGTGGACAAACAGTAATGTGGTGCTTTGTATTGACGAGCTGTTGATTCAAATCACAGCACTCAGACGCTCGTCAATAAACGCCCGGCGGTGAGCAGAATAAAGTTTTCTCCGGTGTTGACACAAGTCGACGCCCTACATTTCAATCACGGATGTGGATGTAATGAATGCACCGCCATCTCCGCTTTGTAAAACAAGCTAACAAGCTCTGTTGGGTGAGAAAAGCGAGTGCCAGTGTCTTGAGCCCCCTCCTCTCTCACTCGTCAGCCGTCTTACACGAGTGACAGAGAAGAAAATAGAAGTGGGGCGTCAGGGGTAAAAATGGTGTGCCCTGCAGTTATGACACTCAAATAGGAAACAATAGAATCAAGCTGACTTCTTGTGCTGATCTGTATCAAGACAATTCAAACTCTCAAGAACAATGGTCGATGTTGTGCTTTGCCTCTGTGCATACCCTTTCAGCACCTGTGTGTCCAATCAGATGGAATTTTAGAAAACTCAAAAAGATAAGACAATTTGACAGTGTTAGGAAGCAGAACCATCCTATTCACCTTTCCAATCTTTTTTATGTATACTTTCCATCCACTCCCATTCTTCATCTTTTAATCAACAGTCTGATTATGAGGCAAATAATCTTTTATACTCCTCATGATTTAAGAAACATAATTGTTGTGTGTTAGTGTTCGACATGTCAGGGGTTTCTGGAGCCCTAAGCTGCTCATGATCCACTCCACTGGGCTGTACAGGAAGCTGTTGTGCACTTCAGATTAAGAGCAGTGACACAGACATGCCCTTCGGCCTGCCTCCGATCTCATCAGGTCTGCTGTCACTTACTGAGGAGAGAGAAGTTAAGATGTTGAGGATTGGTGAGAATTCTAAATCTGTTCTTACAGGAGACAGAGAGAGAGATATGGTTCAGAGTAAGAGCTAATTTCTTTGTTTTTATTTAGCTCTTCTATTTATCATGAAATATTTCCCTCTTTCTCTTCAGTGATGTTAATGCGCTCAGAGAATTTATCATCAGGCTCACGGATTTACTGCTGGTGTCTTTCCAGCTGTGTCGGAAGATGTGAGTCACGTATGAAATAGCAGTCTGTTCACCTCGACTGTAATTCAAATACTTGTGAATCTTTTCTGATCAGAGGCTGCAATACTGTTGTCATAATGCGTGATATATCTCACACAAGAGACTGGAGATTTAATCACACATGGAGTGGAGGAAGAGAGGGAGAGAGAGAGAGAGATAGAGAGAGTTGGCAGCTGGGAAATAAAGACTGAGAGAAAACATTCAGGCGTGAGATCTCTAAGTCATATTTATTTGTGCATCAATCCAATATTTTCTTACTTGGTAGCTGCCACGAAACAGTTTCATAAACACTAATTCACTGCCACAGAGAGACTGGACCACATAGGTGAGCATCAGCTGTTGGCCTATCTGTACATTTCCATAAGTTACTAATACTGCAGGACATGCAGCAAATGGCTGGGGTCGGATTCCTAACCCATGTCCGCTGCGGGAAGGACTATAGTCTCTGCATATGGGGCGTGCAACCTTAACCGCTAGGCTATCAGGCGTCCCACATGTTCATTTTATCTTTGTTAAATACAAAAATATACATACAAAGGGATTCTCTGATCATGTATTGGCTGTGCATTAAAAGTGTCTTCAGCGAAAATCAACAAAAAATGTTAAAATTCAAATTTATTCTTGATGTTTTCTTGTTCTTCATCTTCTGAAGACTTTGTGTTCATGCAGTATAACCTCAATAAAACAGAGCTGGTCAAAACATTTCTATCGTAATGAATCATTTACAGACTGTGACACTAGATTTCTTATTTTTTGAGATCTTAAACACACAACAGTGTCATTTATTTAAGACTTTAGAGAAAGCCTACAATCTCAGCACTGAGCCACAGTGCATTTATTTCTCCTGACTGTTTGTGGATAAGCATCAGATCTATGAGATTGTGTTTGGCTCCTGCTGCAGAGGTTAAAAAAAAACCGATAAGGACCAATAAATCGCTCTGGCTGTTGCTGTGATGCTGCTAACGTCTAAAGTAAGAAAAATGCATTTTTACTGGACTGGAGTCACATCACAGAACAGAGAAGCAGCAGCTGGACCAACAGTGTAATTCCAACATTTAAACATAACAACATGAAGATATACAACTTTATATAATGTCACTGTGATTTTGACTTTTTAATCATTCCAAATAAGGGCTCGATTTTTAGTTTTATTTTCTCAAAATGATCCAACAAAAGCTCAAACGTGATGAGAGAGGAGCCTCAGCAGAGCACAAGAAGAGAGTTTACTTCAGGTGTGTGTTTTATTCAGCGTGGCTATCAGTAAAGGTTTGAAACCCAAGAGACGTAAGTCCTCCTATAGACAGTTTTTACCCCCAACAGTTCTCAGCTTTAACATGAAAGACTCCAAACAGTGTCTCCATGGTGATTTCATGCATGATGATACTTTCATCCTTTTGCAGTTCAGAATTCTTAACTCATTTGCCCTTGGCATTGTGTGTGTCTCTGTGTGTGTGTGTGCGTGTCTGTGTGTGTGTGTGTGTGTGTGTGTGTGTGTGTGTGTGTGTGTGTGTGTGTGTGTGTGTGTGTGTGTGTGTGTGTGTGTGTGTGTGCGTGTGTGTGTGTCTCTGTGTGTGTCTCTGTGTGTGTTTGTCTGTGTGTGTTGGGGCAATGAACTTGACTGACTCATCCCTGTGAGCCCTCTTCTCCCTTTTTTAACCTGTTGGAGGTATAAGGCCTTTTGTCTTCCACGGGTAATCTCCATTTAGGACAAGAGACAGACATGATTACCGTTTTTTTAGTTCCTCCAATTATACGAGCCGGAGCAGACAATTGAGATTCAGCTCTCATTCCGAGCAGCCAGGAGACTATAACTAACAGCCTGCAGCTACCACAATTGAGTCTCCAGAAACCGATGGTCCATCCTGGGCTGAAGAAATGTGCACAAATGCTCTAAGCTAAGAACATGGCAATTAAGTACGGCAGCCTTTTTTGAAAAAAACTACATGTCCAATTTAAAAATATGATTGACATGCTTATCTTTACAATGCAAAAATGACTTATCTTACTATGGATTTTGGATTATGTTGATCACATACTGTAGATTAGTCAGTCTGTTTCAAGGTCACATACTCTCCTCCTTTTCAACAAGTTGCTATGTGAAATAAGTCTCAGAGCTCTTCAAAACATGTCTGTGAAGTTTCTTGTTCTAAATCCACTCTGATCCTGTATTTGATCATGTCTATAAACCCCTCTATTTCAGCCCTGCTCAGAACAGACTGTTTCTGTGTCTGTTCCTTTAAATATGTAAATGAGCTGTGTCTGACTACGCCCCTCTCTGGAACAGCTTGCCCTATTGTTTACAGTGAGGCAGACTGAGAGGGCAGAACAAACACCTAGCTGTGGGAGTGTCACCCACCTGGGGGAGGGGTTACTGCCCTTTGTGATGTCATGAAGGGAAAATCTCCAAACAGCCTGTTTGAGCACACATTTTCTGGAAAGTGGAGCAGGCAAAAGACAAAGAGGATGGACTTCTCTCATCATTGGGGGGTTTGTAGACAAACTACGGATACATATTAGTGTTTAAAATTGTCTTCCTGTGTTCCATAATACTTAGAAATTGTACATATAATATGGATATATTTTCATGCGATGCTGCATTTCTGTCCGAGTTAGTGATCACATGTCTTGATAAAGAATTGGATACTTAAAAAAAAAAAAAAGGGACTGCAGGTCCCCTTGGTCTCTAAAATGTCCCTTTGACTTAACAGTTTGTTCTGTTGATTAAGTGAAGTGTAGACACACTTTAGAAAGCTGCTGTAGCTAATATCTTCTGAGCTCAGCTGTAGAGTGAAACTGTAAAAATGGTGGAGTCATTGGGATCGGGATAAAATGGCTTTTTTGGTGGTAGTACAGCTGTAGATGTCCCATTATCTCGGTAAAACACATAAACGAGGCTGGTGTAGCAACATTTCAAGCCTTTACCTTTGTTTTCATGCTGCTGTCACGTCTCCCTTCCTCTAAATGGAAATGCTACTGATGGATAGTGCATTTGCTTTAAGCGTTACTGCTCTGAATGAACCTTTCATACACAGGGTTAGACACTACACTACACTAAGATGTGCTCTGGCACAGATAGGATCTTTTGTTATGATAAGGGTCACATTCATTGTGTTGGGGTGTGGACACAGTATCAGGAGAGGCTTCAGGCGTAGGTGTGGCACACAGAGAGGTTAAAAGAATCAGCAGCACGGAGGCTGAGAGATAAAAAGAACAATAATAGATTCATAGAAGCGTACATGCACATACTGCTTATATTTGTTTTGTAGTAAATTGGATAATATTGTTTCAATCTGGAGAGACGAGTGAATGAAGAGAAGAATATTTGTTGAACAAATTGTGTAATTATATGATGATATGGCTTGACAGACGATCTTTGGCGCTTGGACTCTACAGGAAGGGATTTTGGGATTGATGGATGACAGATTTGAGGGGCAGCACGATTCTCTGGAGCCCCTCCTCCTTGTCCTGAGTGACGCTGTCGCCACATGTTTTCTGTAAGGACACATTTGGTTTTGCGTCGGTTCCCCTCTGACATGACAGTTCAGGATATATTCGCTTTTCCTCAACAGCCTTTCTGAAAATAAGAACTTCACAGTAGAAGCATTAGGATGAAGATGAAGTCAGTGCACAATTTCAATCTGCAGGCCGGCCAAATAAATGATGGGTTTTGAAGCTTGTTTTGCATGAGTGCTTTAGTCACCCCCAATGGCATTCAAAGTATCTCTAGTAGCTTGTTGTTGTCTGTAATGAGATACGACAGGGCATACGCTGAAGAGATCTGCTGCTTCTCTTCTTTTTGCTTAGAGACCCCTGGTTATAAAAAGAGATGGGGATTCAGACTTCAGAGGTTCATTTTTGGTTGTCATTTCCTGTAATAACATAGTTCTGACAGCAGCCTTCATGAATGATAATTGTGTTTAGACATGTCTGTTGATCTGAAGAGGCAGTTTTCTAAAACCTTGGATCTACGACTGTCTGATCAATACAAGAGAACTGCAGGCATGAACTCACGTTTAAAAAATGTGCCGTACATATCAACGCTCTAACGATCTCTCTGTCATGCTAATAACAATGTTAGATGGCATAAGCTTTCCTCTCCATAGCAGGCTCTATTTTTTTGTTTCTGACTGTCCTTTAGATAATAAAGTAAAGTTAGAGTGAGTGGCCACTGCCACTGCCTCGTTGAGCCCGTTCCTTCCTCATTCCTCGTCCATGCCTACACGAGCGACGGACAGACAGGAAAGCTGTCCTGCTTTTGCTCACGTACAGTTACGACACTCAAATAGGAAAACAATTGAATCAAGCAGATTTTGTTACTGATGCTTGCTCATGTCCCATGCTGTTAGGACAGGCTGTAAGATTACTTCCATGCTCTAACTGTGCCCGGCTGTTGGTGCCTGTGTTTGTGACGGAGACGCTTTTTGCAAAGAAGCCGGTCTTCATAGAAAGGGGGCAAGTTTCTCCCTGAGTGAATTCAATATTGTCTTAGCATCAGCTTCAGTGTCAGGTGAGGGAGAATGAACCAAGGTCTAATTCACTAAACATTTAGCGCTAATGATATCAGACACAGGGGAGTGGTGCTATTTTTGTTAGTAGTGGAGCACAGGTGAGGGAGAATGAACTTAGTGGTTTGTCAAAGAACATTGTGGGTTTAAAATACAAAACTCCCTCTAGTATGATGTCTGTCCTAGCAGCTTTAGAGAACCAACACTAAGTACAGCACTGCTTTTACTGACCTTTTTACCAGAGAGGTTTTTATCTGTGGCTTTAAATACACTAACCAGAAGAAGAAGAAGCTTTTAACCTTGGTGTTGGGCCAGGACAAGATGGCAGTGTATGTGAGCCAGCGGAGGGCGGTGTAGGCGGTGTCCCCTGTCACTGTGTGTGGGACTCATCAGGTTCAGGATTCTCCTGGATTTTAGTTTTTACAAGGTGTCAGGAGCTCTCTCCCTCTCTCTCTCAAGTTAAAAGAGCAAGGAGAAACCTTTTAAGTGCTAAACAGATGCTGAAGCCCTATAGCAGCACACATAATCAATACAGCATCCAACCCACTTAACTAAATGAGCCTCCTGTCTCCTACAGATGGGCATTATAATCAGGATGTGTAGTCTGCTGGATCATTGTTCTGCAGAGCTGTACCTTAATGTCTCCTTTCAATCCTTTTAAGTATTTACATCAGATATTTTTTTCTCGAAGGGGCCATTCTCCGAATAAAACCCTCTGTGTTGACATTTGCTACATATGGGAACATGAGCGACAGAGTTCGGGAGGTAAAATGACTTTTTTCTCTCCGCAAAGAAAATCATCCTCATCATGCTCCTGAAATGCAAATAGCTAGCAGGCTTTTATGTGCTGCACTGACCGAACATTTACGCTACACTGTGAGGCCTCCTGGGTGGACGGGGACTGTGGATAGTGCAGGTTCTGGCTGAATGTCATCATCTCTTGTAGGTCCTTAATCATCCTCAGAAGTGAGCAGCTCCTGCAGCAGAATGTATGTCGTCTTTAGAGGTACAACACTAAAATCATGATTTATTAGAAGACACAATGCAAGAGGACATTGTCACATTGAAGGTTTAAACAAAGGAAGAGGATATTGAAACGTAGCTTTTTTAGTTTTGCACTCTCATACTCAAACTTCGTTTTAGTTCACAGAAAACGCACCTTTTGGAAAATCCTGCCACGGTGAAGATTTTCAGAAACTGTTTAGACGTGGAAAACTGTAAAGTCACGCTGTGCACCGGTTCTTCTATGTTTAAAGTCTTTGTGCGAGCTGTGACTTTGGTTTGCATGAGATTAGTGCGATTGCAAATGTAACTTTGATTAAATATACAAGGGGTTATCATAACCAGCTGACATTGGGGATAAGACACTGGGGAAACTGATGAGGTGCAATCAAACTGGAGGAAAAAGCACACATTGGAAGGATGTAAAACTAGAAAATAAAACAGGAAACACTAAAGACAAGAATCAAGACTACACGGTCATAAAGTTAAACAAGACGTGACACAAGGGGCAGAAATCCAAAATTAAACAGGAAATAGTAAAAGCTAAACTCAGGAATATTTCAATAAAAATACACATAAAGGATTCAGGATAAACTCATGACAGACATTTGTTCTCCCGGTGCATCTTGTTGGCTTGTCAGAGTAATTAGTGAAACTATCGGCTTCACAATAAATCATTTACAAAGAGTTAAAAAAAGAGGACATTTTCACTTTTGTTCCATCTGTTGTCTCTTTGAATTAAATAAACCGACACACATCACTGTTCTAGCTGTGACGACTGCACCGCTTTGATGAACTAAAAACACAACAGAGACCGAATAGAAGACTCTGAATCATTTTAATGATCAGATCAAAGTATCTCTATCACTCTAACAGCTCTGTCTGTGTCAGATGAACCATTGTCTGGAGGTGATGGAAAATGACTCTGGACTGTGAAATTAACTATCTGTCTTCTATTCTCTGCGTGCACTGAGCTGAGAAATTATTGGATAATTTAGAGTATTGCTATTCACCCATTTTCTTCTGCCAGTGACGATATAAACTTTAGTGAAGCTTAATTATATCATTTTATATTTCATATGACTTTGAAATGATTGACATATCATCTCTGTGTGGAGTTTGCATGTTCTCCCCGTGTTTGGTGGGTTCTCTCCCGTTACTCCGGCCTCCTCCCACTGTCTTTTATTTCATATCTCACCCCATGCATCATGGACTGACTGTCTTGTTAGCTTCTTTAATTTATTCAACAGATCTATTTTTAATAACGTCACTGTGATGGCAGGTAATATCGTTCTTCTCTTCTGTGCTGCTCACATCTTGATATGCATATGAATAATCAGATATAATTATGAAATCTGATATTTTATATTAAAGATGTTTAATATGTTTTGATGGAATGGGAGCATTTAAAATTTCTGACAGCTGTAAATTAAGACAGAAAGCACAGACATCCTGTGCCATGTGTCATAACTTTATTAATATTACAGTTAATTTCCTCTTTAATTTCATGAAAGTTTATTCTGACAAATGAAAATGATAATCATGAACCATCAGCAGTGACTCTCATGATGTTTTCAGACGGCTCAGTTGGTGCAGCTGCTCTGAATCAGAGGCATTACACATTTCTTTGTCTTGCCAAAATAACCAACATTTTGTTTTTATCTTTTTTTCAAAACAACATGTGTTGTTCTGTTTTTATGTTTCTCTTGTTGTGAATTTAATTCAGGACATTGACTTGGAGCATTGTACGTCATTGATCGGGATTTGTTGTTGCAGAGCAGATATTGTTACGGTTAAATATTTTTTGTATATTGATCTGTTTTTCTCCTTCAGTAATTTCTTCAAATGCATCTGTTTTCAGGAACATGATGTCTTAATGGTCAGAGTGAGGTTCAATTAATCAGTTTTCCATTTCAAAATTTCCAATAGCACATTTATGAGTGAATATTTATTATAGTCTGACTTCATTTTTTTTAAAATCACAGATAGATACACAAGATGGATGGATGGATTTGATTTCATAACAGTTGAAACATCAGACCACATGGGCCTGATTTTTAAAGAAGAATAACCTACATACTGCATCATGCACATTTTTTAAAATGTTGGTAAGTAGTTTTGAAGTTGAGACCAAGACATACCCGAGACCAGAGAGCTCTGAGACAAGACTGTGACATTTAGGGATTGAGACCGAGTCAAGACCAAGACCATAAATATCACAAAAGAATCATCATCTTGTGTGCAGGAGGCGTGTCACTCACTTAGACTGTAACGCCTGAAAGGTTGTGGCCGTAACTGGGGGATACAATCCAATTATAAACACAGTTACGACGTGTAAAAAAATATCAGTGGTGGTCTTGACCGGTCTTGATTAAAAAACTGGAGTCGGCCCAGATCAAGACTGAGACAAGACCGAGTCAAAATGCTTTAGATTCCGAAACGAGACTTTCAAAAAGTGATCTCGAGACCAAGACTAATTTCGAGGACTACACCATCATTGGTAAGATATCCTCCCTTTCCATGTTTTTTTGCCGACGACAGCTGAACTGAGATTTACAGAACTTTAGACTTTAAAGCTCGCTGGGCTCAAATGTTGCAGGGGACATAAACCATTTAAAGTCAGAAAGAGAGGTCTTCACCTGCAAAGCTTTTATAACTGGAGTTTAACATGACAGAAAATGGAAGACAAATCACTGACACCTTGGAAAGCAGGGGGCTACTGAAAAACATCCTGCATGTCTGCAAACTGAATTACTTTAAGAACTGTCTTGACAAGTACAAATTAAGTGCAACTTAATGAATGTTTAAATGATGCAATGTATTGTTTTATGGCTGAAGATTTACCAAGTATTCATGTCGTGTTCACCAAGTAGAAGAGTTCAGATTTCAATACGTGTCTTCCAGACTGGGCTTGTTGACTGCCCTCCAGCTTCCTCGGAGAGGTGTTATTATCCTGCATGTCTTCACACCTGTCTGATCCTATTAGATCACAACACATCTGCTGAGCTGATCAGCTCTGCAGCCCTGCAGATGGTGGGATGATGACTGGTCACAATGCAAAAAATGAACATCAAATCACTCTCCTGAACACCAACGAAAAAATCCCATCATCGTCATTGACATAGTTCTGATTTTGGATTCCAGCTGATTACGTGGATGCTAAAAAAAGTGATCTGCGTGCATGCATCAAACATTTATCAGATAAAAAACATTCTGACATGCACAGAGCTGTCCTGTTGGTCTAATCTGTCACAAACAGCAGCAGAATAATTGGTTACTTCCTGTCAACATCAATAATGTCAGGTACATGTTTTTGTCAATGGGCGTGTGTTCATAAAGTTTTTCTCAGGAGTGAGATCCATATCAAGCAGACTCAAGCCTCCGCTGTGTGTCCATTCCTCCATTATTATTTTCTACTTTTTGGTAAACAAGTCTGAGTCGCCGTGCAGATCGACTCCGCCTGTGTTGTAGACAAACACTGCTGTCGCTGTCCGTCTCCAGATGTTGCTCCTCCACTCTAACCCTCACTGTGTGACAGAGATGTCATTCTCCAGCTCTCTGTATTCAATATTTATCTTGTTCTTACTGTCTTCTTCTTCTTCTTCCTATTAAGCTGCAAGCTCAGCAGTACACAGCTGCCCAGAAATCAATAAACACAGGGAGGGTTCAGGTCTTGCTGGAGAACCTTCAGATATGATCAGTAAGACAACTTCTTTACCCCAACCAGGAAGTCACGACTGGATCAGGCGTGTAGCCGAATCGTATAAGTCTCTTCAGATTGATGTGTTTCCATGAAGCATTTTTGTTCTGATCAGGCTTTGATTCTGATTATTTGTGTCCATGTAGACATAGCTTTATTGTCTGTGTCCTGCTGTCTGCTCTGACTGATTAGCAGAGCTTTCAATGGAATCCCTCCCAGAGGTTTTCTGGGATTTTACCAGATTTCAAAAGATCCTTTTAGAGCTTTCTCTCACTGTGCATGATGCCACCACTTTTAGATTTCACTTCATTATCAAACAGTGCACTGTTTGTTCCTTCTTCCCTGTTTGCACAGATGGTTTACTATGTTTGAGCTAGCAGATTTAATGGATGAACTTCTTTTTCTTTCTTTCTTTTCTCCTAAAGGCCTATGCTTTTCTTTAATCCTTCTTCATTTCTACCACCTGCAACTTTATTCGCTGCCTTTATCTTCTTCATGAATACTGATAGAAACGTTTACAAGTTGTAAATATCGCCCTAGTTTTCCCCGGGTTGTTTTCTTAAAGCTTAGGATTTAATCAGAGACTGCAGGAGATCCCTTTTCCAAAATCAACCCCAGACATTGTTCCCTACATTTAATTGCAATGGAATCACGTAGAGTGAGAACTTTTTGATGTAGTTCAGCTCAGCCAGTTGAACAAGCTACTGACCTCCTGACTGATCGCTCAGAGAAAGGGAACAATCGAGAGGAGGAGAAGAGGGAAGCTCTGTCTTTTAAAAGCTTTGTCTGCTATTGACTGAGTGTGATTGGATTGGGACCAGTTATAAGTGCCTGTGTCGTAAATCTCTTAAGAATGAGCGTCTGCAGCAGTGGAGCGGGGATGCATGGGGCAGTGTTTGAGTCGAATGGAATAGAAGATGAAACACACTGATGTGATAAAAATCTCAGACACCTTCTGTACAATAAATGTAATGAAATGTGTGACGCAGAAAAGAAAGGAGTATGAGCATAGATGGAGGATATGATGAAGAAAAGATGACTTAAAGTGGGAAATAATTGAGACTTTTTGAGCAGCTCAGACTTTCTCTGTCTCGCTCTCATATGGCATCTCGTTCCCTCTCTCGCATGAAGTGATTTCAAAGGTCGGGAATTATACTTGGGCGGCCTTGAATGTACCTGGGCGGGCCGCCCTATGTGTGGGAAACGCTGCAGGAATATAAAATCCTCCAGATACTTTACTGTAAGTGTTTGAAGTAGAATTTGTGGAAGGTAAATGAATGAATGTTGATTCTTGTGATTTTAGAACAACTTGGCTTAATATGATTTGTGTTCTCATCATATAGATGATTAATGAGAGCTTAATGGTGAAGCTCAGTGAAGTTTAGTGGCTGTAATAAGTGTAGATGCTTGTTCTTTATGAGGCGTGGGCTGCACTGAGAAAGTTTCAAGCCTCTGTGAGTTTAATGTTATTGCACACTTAAAGCCACTGAGCCACTGGGAGGAAAAAGGCATTTACAAATACAAGGTCCACTTGCATCGATGGTCATCAACAAATGACTCCCCACTTTGCACGCTGAAAGGAGCAGAAGGGACTTTACTTCTTTTTGGAGTGACGATCAAAACAGTCGATCAACTTCTAGTTCAGAGGTGGGACAAAGTCATTGTTTTGAAAGTCACAAGTAAGTCTGAAGTCTTTGGTCTCAAGTCTTGATTTGAGGCCCAAGTAAAGACAGGAAAATCCCAAATCGATTCAAAAGTCCTACCCTTTGAATTTCAAGTCCTAAACAAGTCATCAGTTGCCTGTGTCCTGCATTGATGTGTTAGCAGGCTAATGTTAGCACTCTAACAACAAGTTAGCTCGTAGCTTCACATTTTAAATTTGCACAAAATGGCCGTGAACTAAAAAGACTTACATGATATTCAAATAAGCAGTGAGTATGTTCTCCTTCTTTTCTCGACTAAAACAGCTTTATTCACAAGGGGAGGAGCCGGCCGTCCCGTCCATGTAAACACGGCTCTGACAACAACACAGCTAGCGGGACTCGAGCTTCTCGCTCATTGTAGAGAGTCATGACTCAGAGACACATTTTCACTTTATAGACTTGATTTCTGAAATATGTATGTGTACAATGTTGCACATTCTTCCTTTAACATTAATGTAATATATATTTAAAAAAAACATGTTTGGCCCCTGATCTCAAGAATCAGGGTTTTATATCCTGATACACATTCAACATCAGATGTACTTCAATGAAGATGACGTGCAGTGACAGCCTTAGTCCTGAACTTTCTTGGTTCTTTTTCTTCCATCTGATGAATATCTATGTTTCTCAGAGGTTTAAAATGTAGTGGCGTTTTTTTTTTTTTTTTTACCGTGTTGTTGAATCATCTTTCATGCTGCTGTGATGGGACAGGATTTGTGGCCTGTGACAGACTATGTGTCATGTAGAGGTGTATCAACACAATGCCTCATCAACTTCATCTCTTTTTTAACTCCAAAATGACTTTGACTTTGTCTGCATTGCTGTTCAAACTTTCAGGTATAACTCCATAAAATATACAGAGTATATTTAATAACAATTAAGTGATTCTGTATTTCTCTAAAATGTAATTACCCCATTATTTTTACTCCAGGAAGGTTTTTAGGACATAACCAGCTGTGTCTGTCTGGTACTCTTTCCAATGTTACTGCAGCTCTTTCAATGACAGCCATATGGTCACTGTGTTTGCCGTTCAATAACCTTTATGTTGGGTTATTTCAGACTTTCTGAGCAGAGAATGATAAACATACCGGTGAAAGAGGAGGGCGAGATGGAGACAGTCAGTGTGTCAGTTTGTGTCACTCACAGAGAGGTTACTGATGAACAGATCAGATGCTGCATCTTGTTTGATTTCAGTCGAGCAGCTGTGCCCCTCTCTCTCCCCCCCCCCCTCTTCAGCAGTCTCTTGACATAACCTGTGTGTTCAGAACATGTCAGCCATAAACCTTTCTGTCACATGATCAGACAACTGAAAACAGATCTTGACAGAAGAAGGCGGCATCAGTTTTCTGAAGTTGCCGTGTGCCCTGGAGAAACACTTCTTTTCAGGATCTTGGAGATGTTGTAAAACAGCACAATAAAAGGATAACATCAGTATTTCATAGACGAGCACTTGTATACTTACACTCTGTGGTATGTGGAGTGCTTCAAAGAAATATTACACCCGCTGCGGTTCAGTGTCTCTGCAACAGACTTTAGAAAATGTCACGTCTGCGCTCCACTTGCAGTATTACGTGTAGAAGTCCCACTGATACTCTAAAGCTCGCCTCAGTCTGCCAATTTCATGTGTCATGCAATGTGTGTGAATTCAAACTGTGCTCCGCACTGACAGCAAACATGGCCTCCTCTCCGTGCATGTCATCGAGGTGCTGATGCAACACAGTGGTTATAACCCTCCTATTCAAACTGCCCTTTGCAATGTGGCATTACCAAGCCGTGACAGGAAGGAAACTCATTTGAATTTCTAAATCCCTCCTCGGTGGTGAGGATGTGTGTGTGTGTGTGTGTGTGTGTGTCTATCAGTGTGTGGCCTGTTTGCAGGCATGCATGTGTTTATGCATTTACAGTTTTTGTGCCTATACTGTAACATGTTGTCTCTCCTCTTGCTGTATCGAAAAGGTCACACAGCGTTCATCCTGTCAGAGCTCTGCAGCACTCAGATCGCCTCTCACCACCACTGGCCTCTTTTCGCACACTGTGGAACCATATGTCCTTCATCTTGGGATTTTTTTGAATTCATTTTCTACCTAATAGTTATGGATGTGCTTTTCATCTTGTACCATATGTTGTGGATGGCAGTCACAGCTTTTTTGAAGCTGCAGCACAGAACGTAAACAGACTAAAAGATGCAGATCTGTCCACAGCAGCATGTTATCTATTCTGCATGTTTCCCTGTCTGACAAATGTTCTTGGCTGTTATTCTGCAGACGATGAGATACACCAACATACACCTGCTAACCCCGACACACATCTGCTCATGCATATAATGTTCACGCTGTTCCCTAATAGTGCGGGGAATGAAATGAAAATGTTGCCCATATAATTAAAGATCCTGTCAATATGATGATTATAGATGCATAGGAATGAGAGAGTATAGCACACATTCACACTTCATACAGATGAAGCCACCAACATATTCCCCTATTTCTATGGTGGGACCTCGACCGTACCGTGCTGGATCCATGCTAGTTCGTGACTATGATGAGATCCCCCACAATGACGTAGTTGATTGCATAGTCAACGCGGGCGGACTTGTAACGGCCTTAAAGCGCCACTTGTGGAAACTAGTTGCAACTGTTAATCTATCCACCAGGAGGAGCAGTGATTGTGGCAGCTAAAGTGATTACTGCATTTGAAAATAGCTGCGCGTAATGTATGCATGTCTCACTGCATGAGAAGTCATATGGAAGTATGCAAATATTGTTGTTTAAAAAAATATATTTTGTATGTTTTTACCCATATGATCAGCATAATGTGTTGTCGTTGGATGGAATAATTATCTCGCAACCATGCATTTAATAGCTTGTTGTTTATGCGTTAATTAGTAAGGCTAATGCCATTTTTTAAACATAAATAATGTACAATTACATTAATGAAAGAAAGAAAGAAAGAATGGGCTCCTAGAGTGGTCCTCTGCTTCCTTCCCTGCAGGAATCTTTGTCTGGGCTGACAGGGAGCTCTCCACAATGTTCCAATCCACTGAGATTTAGACACCCAACATGTCCTCCAATCCCCCCCTGATCTCACCGGCTCTGTTTCCTGTCTGCTCCTCTATGATCTGAGCTTTCAGAGTCCATCTCAATGAAGAGATGTATGAGTCAACAGCAGCGTTGTTTGTACAGAACAGAGAGTGTGAAGCGGGGTTATTTATTGAACAACAATGCACACACCTTCTTTTTTTATAACTACCTAGGTCATATTGTTTCTCTTCTGCAGTCATCAGATGTTTCATTTCAGATATGATCAGGTGATCTACTCCTAGGTGGATGATTCTCACGTCAGCCTCAGGCATTTTATTGTCGACCACACTGGTGATGTGAAACTCCATTGTTGGTTATAAAAAGGTTCAATGGTCCATGAGAAAGTTTTAATGTAAAAAGATAATAGAAAGAAAATGGACTCCACACTTCAGTGTCCCTCCCCAGGTACTTTACCCTCCCTTCAGATATCATTATTTTTAAATATATGTGCACACAGAATGAAACCTTTAAACAGCAGTAGTGTTTGAAATCGATTTTGTTCTGAAAGAATTTCCGACTCTCCGTGTCTTGAATTGACTGAAAACAGAACAGGTATCTGAATGTCTGGAGATAATCATGTAGGTGAAGAATCTGACTGGAGAATAAAGCTGCTTCTTCAGTTGTATCACGTCATAATGACTTTCTTTAAAAGACGCACAGTTTTATACAATTTGCTGCGTGAGCTAGAGGTGAGTTGATAAGAAACGAAACATCCGGTTGGTGATGCTTCCCGGTCTGCTCTCTCATTGGTTATTGAGTGTATTCTGATGGAGGCAGCCCGCCCAGGAATCGTAAACACCAAACATGTTTCATATTTAAAACTCCAGACCAGGGAGGCTACGACTCGACAGGAGAAGTAAAATAATCCTAATGACACCACACACTTGAGGATTATTTAGACACATAATTGGTTGTGACAAGCTGCCAATCAGGCCATGCCGGGTCCCCCCATTATTAGTGGAAGGGGGGAAAATCGGGCCTAAAATTGTCTATGCATATTTCATGCATGTATATTTATGTGTGTGTGTACTTCAAAAGAGACCCTGTGAGCACAGCTGTTCAGGCAGTCAACTCGAGCTGCGCTGATTTCACACTTGACCGGCGTCATTCTCAACAATCTGACAACAGCTCTTACCTCCTACCAATTAGAGTTCTATTTAAGCTGCAAGATGTCTGGTCTCTCTCTTTGCTCTTTCATCACCAGCTCTGACCTGCACAAATACTGGGGCGGCTGAGGCTCAGTTGGTAGAGTCAGTTGTCTCTCAACTTGAAGGTTGGGGGTACGATCCCCAGCTCCTGCAGACACATGTCCGATGTGTCTTTGGGCAAGACACTTAACCCTGAATTGCTCCTTCTGCTTTGTTGGGATACGTATGAATGTGTATGAATGGGATTAGTTATTTCTGATGGTCTCTTGTTATCATAGTAACATAGTCACAGCAGCCTCTACCATCAGTGTGTGATTGTGGTGTGATCTGCGGTGTGAAGGCACTTTGAGTAGTCAGAAGAGAAAAACGATACAAGCTCAAGTCCATTTACCATTTTAATGCACTCTTCCTCAGCATGAGTTGTCAGACTGAAATATATGAATAATACTTAATGTGTGAACTCTGTGGTTCAAATCCCTGTGTATAAAGTGTTGAAGAACTCAGGAAATGAAAGTGACCCACCAAGTTTATGTTATTTGGCAAAGACAAGAAAGAAAAGTCAGCACATATAGTAATCCTGTAAAATAACTACTATGAATTAAATACAGATGTTTGAGGATTCAGCCTCAGTCAGTGCAAAAGGAAGAATATGTTCTTTTACTTCTGCAGTAAATTAAATGGTCCTACGACGTTCTTTGTGACATCAAAGTAAAGTTCAAGGAGAACATATACAACCTACATGTATTCATTGAGACCCTGTTATGGGCAGTTTTTGACAACAGTAATGGGTGCAAGTCCTGTAAATGTCATCCTTATTCTCTGTAAGAACCGCTGTTAGAGTGAACAATGTGCTCTTCTTTTTTTATGTTATTTGACTTAGAGTGTCCACACGTGTACTAAAGTACTTCAGGAAAATCATTTTGAGTTTGAGTATTAAATATAGATTTCAAATGATTGGTGGTGAAGTTGGCCTTGGGTTAATTTTCTTGATTTTGAACCCCTAACCAGCCCTAACCCATCAGGGGGTCCTGTTTGAACTCATCGAGGTCTTTGTGAGTTTGATCCTGCAGCAGTATTACTATCAGCTATCAGCCAGTTTGAGTGTTTACCTCACCTTTGTGCTTGATCTCAGTATCTCATCCTCCTCCTCTTGCATGTCTACATATCAAAGCGTGCTCTCCTGTGTGTATCCAGCTCTACAGGGAAGGTAAACACTGGCCTGTAATAACATTTTGATGGATACTAGTTCCAAAGAAAAAATAAAACAACATCCCCTGGAGTCTTATCAAAATACATTCATGTCCTTATCTACTAGTGACTTAAAGTGGATCCTGTATCTGTGTATATGATTGTCCTTTAACTGCATTGTTCTCTGTCTTCTTCTCTATCGGGTCCTGCCTCCTGCCTCCTCCATCCTGGATCTTCTTCTTCTGTGGATCCTCAAATACAGGTAGAAAAAAAAAGACATCTTCTTCTTTGAATTTGGCCTGAGAGTAATCATGTACTTGTGTTGGTATTCTGTGTGTCAAGGTGTCATTATGAGGATTTGGTGATCTGTTGAAGCATTGAAGAGCCAGACAGCACTTCTGCAGTGTGTGCAGGCTGGTCGGCATGATCCTTCATGCATTTGTTCTACTCAGTTAGCACATAGATAAGTACATTATTTATTATATAATAGCATTTAAAACAGGTCAGACTTCCAACCCAAATTTGCACCATTTAATCCAGTATATATGTTATAAAAATGACTAAAGAATAGTCAGGAGGTCGAGTTCAGAGTTCTTTATGAAGGTATAAATCTCACAGAGTAGAGTAGTCTGTGAGAGGAGCTCACAGGACTAAAGGACACAGAGATATTTATACACCCACACAGAAACAACTCAGCAGATTCAGCCATACCTTCTTCATAAAATAAGAAGTTTCTCTTTCATAATTGGAGGTAGTTCTTTTATCGAGGTAATAATCAAGGTTGTGGGAGGCTTTTACACATCAAGGTTACATATAAGGTTATGTTCATCAAGGTAACATATCAGTATTTTTGTCCATCAATATACAAACGTGTTTCTAATAGTAGCTCTTCAGAAGTTGTTTCGACACTTGGTCAGTCAAATACAACAAGTTTTGATATCAAATGTACGGCTAGTGGATATCAATTCTGAATCGATCCATGTAGAGTAGAGGAGCTTTCAGCTTGTTCAGTTCAAAGTTATGAAAACCCAACACTTAACTACTCTGATGTAAGAGCTGGGGAGACACTCAGAGTAACTGTGGGAGATTATAAAAACCATCAGAGTAAAATGAAACAACAGGGTTAGAGGTTTAATGCTCCGCTGAAGAGAATTGGTACTTTCTGGTTTAATGAACACTAATGAGACCAAGTGGAGACGTTGCACTACACCCACTTTATACTCCAGGTGTCCCCAGATGTGCAGCAGTGTCGTGTCACAGCTGACTGTATGGAGTATAAACCCAGAGGTCACTGGTTGGTTTGAATTGTTCAGTGTTGAAGTTGTTCTTGCTGCTCTGCTCTCTCTTCCTGTCTTGACTAGCGTTCTGTGAGGATCAGAGGTGATTTGTGCTGCTTCACAGATTCTTGTAATAATGTTAGAGCAGAGTCAGAGGCTTTAAGTGTTCTTGGTTATCTGTATGTAAATGAGCTTTAGCTTGTTAAGTTTCTTGTACAGTTCAGGTTGAAAACATGCAGCTGGTCTTATTTAAGACTGTCCTGCTCTGCTGGCTGTGAATGTAGATGAAGAGTCTGATGTCTGATTGAGGAACAGATCCACAGAGAGACTGAGAGAAACGTGATACTGGATGGAGGAGGGAGGAGAAAATGGTCTGTAAGTAACAGGTGTGGTGCCAGGATTCCAGTTTTGGACAGTCCCAGGGGATTCTGGCTGGGACAGTCAAAACTGTTTCCAATTCTTACACTTGTTATGTACTGTTAAAGAATTTGCTCCAGATCCGAGGCGCATGAATCCATCTGTAGTTGGGCAAAGAAACATGACGTTTGTTCAAGCTTGCCCGTGCTAGTTTTACACATCTGGGTAGCGTAAAACTGCCTAATTTGATTGGTCAATACTTCACACATAATAGCAGCAGAAAAAGAAACGTTCTAATTTCGGTGTTACAGTTATTAAAGCATCACTTAGAATAGTGTGTTGGCTGTAGTCCTCTGGGTGGGCGGCCCAGGTTTGAATCTGACCTGTGGCTCCTTTTCCTTATGTCATTCCCCACTCTCTCTCTCTCTCCCTGATTTCAGAGTCTATCCATCTGTACCATAAAAGCACAAAAAGCCACAAAATAAATAAATAGTGGAGGGGCCCAGGCCCAAAAGACCATAAGGACCTCCCTTAAAGTCACAGCTGGTTAGTAAGCAGGAGGACATCACTCATGGATTCACAGTGGGATGGATGTGTGTGCTTGTGTGTTAAAGGAGAGAGAGAATAGATGTTTTTCACCCCTGCTTCAGTATCAGTGTCCCATCTTCCCACACTGAGGCTGCCGAGCTGTTTTAATGATGCCTGTTTCTCTTTACTGCTTGTGGTGGTGGTCACACAGGGAAACACACTGAGTGGTGGTCTCACAAACACACACATTAACACAAACTGCACAGGCATACTGTTTCAAAACACTTTTTTAATACCCTCAATACAAAACTAAATGGTCGTTTAGTGTAAGTGAAATTACATGTGGTATTCCAAACTTTTAACAAATTGATTTCATAAACATTCAGCAGTGTTTCTGTGCTTGCTTTCTTGCACAAAAGGACACCAAAGAGAAGCAGATCTGATTTGTTAAACAGCCCAACGTCTCTGATTTGTTTTGTGCAGAAGTTTCTCTCGGCGTCACCGTGAGACTGAAATAAGGAGCAGACTGGATTACAGGCTCACTAACTAGATGCCAGAATTGGTCACAACTTACTATCCTTCTTCTGAGAAGCTTTTAAAAGGGCCACAGGGAACACACACACACACACACACACACACACACACACACACACACACACACACACACACACACACACACAGCTGAAAAATTACCTTCCCAACTGGAACCGATTATCTGCTCAGATTATTTTGTAGTCTGAGTAAAGATCCAATCTTAACCTCACCGATATGTTCAGAGAGCATCGGAGCCGCCCCGATTTATATCAAACATATTTGATATTTAGGGATTTAAAATCTTGACGATTGCGTCATGACAGGGTCTGGTGGATGTCGCGCGTCACTATGATAACAGCAAGAGACAAGGGAGGACAGAAGTAATGGTGACCGGCAGCACGATGCAATCTGTACAGGTGCACTGGACACCTAAGATGCACATGATAGTTTAAATCTTATGTCCAGCTCTTGCTAAAGAACAGACATGTTGTCAGCGTCTCCCCTTTCCCTCTTTGTGCAAAGCATTACAATTTAGCAGTCAGATGTATTGTTTACATGAGGTGCTGCGTTTATCTGACGACACGATAATCTTGATTCAAATCCTGTAGTATGTGATGTTGTTGTTGTTGTCTGACTCTGAAGCTGATTAGATGGTTCAATTTGGATCGGAAAAAGAAGCACATTTTGTTAGCTAGTGGAGTAAAGATGTATTGGATGACTTCCACTGGTTTATACTGGAAGCCTGGAGGCCTTCAGACTGAGTAATAAGAGAGAAATGGGCGCTGATACCTCTAAATGAAGCTCTGGTGCACACACTGGGGCTGCTTCAGTCTGTCACATGTTGAAGCCAGAGTGAGTTTTCTTTTGTTTTTTTCTTCATTTTCATTTGTTAAATTTGCTGTGTAACTTTGTGAGGTTTTCAGAACGCAGCAGCAGCAGCAGCTTCTTTTGTATTCAGGGTGTGCGTGCTGAAATGATGCCTGGTACGGCCCATTTCCTTCTTTAATAGGAAAAATGCTAACGAGAACACATCTAAGGACCATCCTTTGTGCAGTGGGTCTCTGCAGTGCACTGTGTGTGTGTGTGTGTGTGTGTGTGTGTGTGTGTGTGTGTGTGTGTGTGTGTGTGTGTCTGTGTGTCTGTGTGTCTGTGTGTCTTACAGAGCATTTCCTCGTTACATGTTTGGATCTCGTTTTCTAAAATCAAAACTTCTGGTGTCTAATGAGCTTGCCCTGGAGCTGTTTCATTGTTAGCTTTATGGTGTAATATATTGAAAGTCATTTTTAGTTCTCCGTCTGAATATTTACGTTACAAACTAAAGCTTTGTGTCAGCGCAGCTTTGTATTACTCACTCACGAAGGGAAATTTCTCAAGCAGGATCATTTCTTCATTCCTATAAGTCAGGGTTAAATATCAGCTAAAGCTCTGTCAATGGATCCTTTTCTAAAATGTAATTAGTGCTCATTATTGTCTTCATGAATTCATTGTCCTTACAGAAGAGGATTAAAGTGATTGAAGAGCTCGGGGCTTTGCTTTGGTTTCTAAATCTCATCACATCATTTATGTTGTTTGAGGCTCGTGTTCTTTTTTTAAAAATATTTATTTTGGGGCTTTATGCTTATATTTCAGAGAACAACAGGAAATGAGGGACATAGAGAGAGGGGGGAATGACATGAATGAAAGGAGCACAGGACAAACTTGAACCCAGGCCGCCCGCTTGGAGACTTCAGCCTCCGTACGTGGGGCACAACCACACCGCTACACCCTAAGTCCACAGGACATGGTAGTTGATGTTATCAGCTGTCATTACCATGTCCAATAAATCTAGCTGGAAAACACTGCTGAGACACATTTGATGTATATTGGTATGATTGGTCGTAAGAGGTTTTGGCTAAACCGGTTGGACTCAGTATTTAAAAGAGTCAAGAGTCATATTACTTTTGACTCTACAACATTTTGTAAGCTTTCTCTCACTATGTCTCTTGTAGTCCTTTATTTAAATTACAACAAGCAAGGCAGAAGCAGAAACATGGCTGGCAAAACACTCTTTTCAAAGGTCATCAATAACAACTTTTATGGGGGTAGATGGCCTAGCGGTTAAGCTGCGCCCCATGTATTTGGGCAAAAGCCCCCCAGATTTACGGCCCAGGTTTGAGTCCAACCTGTGGCTCTGTTGCCCATATGTCATACCCCTCTCTCTCTCTCCCCAATTTACTCTATCCACTGGCCTCTTTATGAAAATAAAGGAAAAAAAGCCCAGAAATTAATCTTAAAAGAATAACTATTATCACCATTACTCATTCAGAAGCTGTTGTCGTTGTTTTTATTTTTTCTTCAGTCATCAGTGATTGTGTTTTGTCGTCTTGTTTGGTTTAAATCTGTGGACTGTAACGTGATTATTTCTGTGGTATGAGAGATGTCAGTACTCTGCAGACTCTTCATTCAGGGTCGATTTCCTCTCCCTCAAGCTTTCACCCCACAACTCTGAATGCAGGATTACACTATACTAGTTTAGAGCTGCTAAATGAGCATTTACACTTTAATCCCATCAGGCAGGACAAGGCCTCCTGACATATACATGACATGTACAGTAACAGGTTTTTAAATAATTACATGTGTGAATGCATGTACGAGTAGCTTCCTCTGATGATGAAGTGTATAATTATAGTGGATGTATTCTTAGTCTGGTGTCTTGTAGCATGCTCAATATTTAGTTCATCTGGCTCATATCTGACACTCTGGAAACTGGCAATGAGATAAAAATAGTCCTGAAGCCTTGATCCTAACACATGCCCTGTTCCTTGATCTATCATCACCTTACCTGTGTCACTTCAAATCCTATATTTATTCTGTGTGGAAGTGAGGTTTTCAGGTTGTTCCTTTCCCCCCTTATGCTTATTTATATTCCTCAAGGGAACAATCTGCACATGTCTGCTGCCTTTCTGAAAGCTTGGCACATTTTGTAGACAGATATTATGCAAGATTATGTATTCAAAAGAACAATTCTGGTCTTACTTGTTTCAGTTATTTGCATAATTGTAATTACTGAAGCTACTGAAAGATACCCTGATGCAGTCATGCATCAAGCACAGTGAATATCTACAGAAACCAAGCAAGATGTTGCTCATTTCACAGAGAAGTTCTGCTTAATGATACATGCACGCGTTGTCTAACTTTTCCATTTTAAGATGAAATAAAAAAACATGTGAGGTCTGTTCGACAACATTATTAGTTAGGCAGCTACGTGTTTATGTGCAACCAGGCTTTCATTTAGCCCTGTTTGCCCACGTCTGTGACTCCTCCACATATCAACATGTAGCGCTCCACTAAGACAACAGCTGGATACAGTTTGATTTGTCACAGATCAGATATGATCATTTCATGGTTGAAGCTTTATTTTTTGTTTGTTTTAGATGTTTTTATATTTGTAGAAACAGACTTCACTATGAAATCCCTTCCTTTATTATTTCACATTCCTTATGCAGCAGCAGATTATTAAAATGTTTACACAGAGAACAAACGCCTGCATGTCAAAGAAAGCATCCTTTAGTTTTAACTGAGCTGTGATGCTGCTAACATCAGGGAATCTGTAGCTTTGAAAATGTTCCAAATCTGAGGTTCAGTTGACACAATTACCATCGCGTACCTTGAAAAGCAGGGTTTGTAATTTTCTTCCAGATACACTTTTTTAAGGTTTTGGTTGAAATTGTCTTTAGGTCCTGACAGAAATTAATAACTCATGTCCTCTGAAAAAGGAATAAAGAAAATACGTCATCTGTAGCAGTTGTAAGTCTGTAAAAACTGTGACCAATGTCTGCCACGAGGTACCAATCTGATGAACCAATCACGCCTCCCTGTCTGCTCATTCTCTACCCTTTGTGTGCATTAGCCCACACATTAGCCAACAGCTAAGTTTGCGTTGCGCTAAATGCAGTGCATTTTAGGTATCTCTGAGCAAATGACCTGATGCTGTGGGAAAGATGCTGCTCTGTTCGCTCCGATATTAACTGTGTATAATCGTAGTCATGTTTAATTCAGCATTCATTGATTGTATTTGATATCAACCTAAATGCCTCTAGTATGTGTAGTTTTACCACTTTGTGAGGACCTGGTAATTTAATGTGTGCAAGTAGCACTTTAGCTAGCTGCTAATGGCTGTAAACAGGACCTGTATGTGTCTGCTTAAATGGAACTCTCCTTTGTAGTTCAAGCAGGAACAGACATCTGAACAACTGTGGATGTGTATCTGTCCAATTTTGTAGCAGAATAAACCAGTCTGAATGCTCAGTCCATCTTGACTCCTGTGAAGTGTGTCGAAAACAACAGCAGAGCAATATAAAGGACGTCACATATGTGTGTGAGAGAGAGAGAGAGAGAGAGAGAGAGAGAGAGAGAGAGAGAGAGAATCACGTGTTATAACCTCAGTAAGAAAACTCTTGACATAATGTCTCTTAAATTGCCCGAGTGTAAAACTGCTCATGGCTGCACTCGTGCTGAAGAAACGGTCCCAGTGAGGACGGAGCAAAACCGTGGCGATGAAAAGACACAGTGTGCACTGGCTATGTTTTTCGGGACCATAATTCATGTTTTTCACATTTATTAGTTACCACTCAGTCCAGTATATTCTCTCTAATGTCTTACATGTCAGTGCTCTGACTCTGCGTCAGAGATTTCTCAGTTTTATTATGGAGTGGACTCTGAGACGGGGGAATGCTTAAAGCTCCCATAAGAGCTGTTTATATCTCTCTCTGCTGATGGAGCTGTGATTATATTGGAGGAGGCAGTATCCCTCATCACCTGTAGAGTGTGAGAAGTGTGTGAATGTGTGTGATAAGCACAGCTGAGTCGTGTTCTGACACCAAAGCAGCTGTTCATCAGAGATATTTTGGACTGTTGAATCTAGTTATCTCTTAAAGTGTGCAAAGAACATGTTATCTCTCTCAAGAAAAACCGCTGAGATCTTGATTTTTCAGAACTTATCTTTAAAGCACATTAATCTAATTAAAGCTTAGATGATGTATCTTTAGATCTACTGAGCTTAAAGCAAAACAAGCCCGGTTATCAAATGTGAAAATCATCAACTTTATTTTTACTTCCCATGCTGTAAAATAATAAATTTATAGCACTTAAAAAGCTCCTTTCAAGTCTTCAGACCACAAACGTCCAACATTTACTCATTCACACACACACGCATACACGGTTGACTGTGCCAAGCAAAGTGCATGCACATTAAGATCTCACACATTCACACACACTGGCTTCAATATCTGGTCGACATTTTGACATGTCATTGGAAGGAGCCAGGAATTCAAACCCAGTCTTCTGATTGGTGGACAACTTTTTCAGTCAAAGCTGTTGTAGAGAAAACTGGGATATGTAGACTGTTAACATGTTTATTGCTGCTGTACAAACTGACATCTTAACATGAGGTGTGTGTGTGTGTGACTTCTGGTTCTTTTGGAGGCAGCCTCAAGTGGACACTCAAGGAACTGCAGATTATTTGCCCTTCAACTCTGGAGGTCACCGCTTGATAACATCACTGATTGTGAGTAAATTGTAAAAGATGAAAAAATAAAACCTGGCCTGGTTTTCTTCACACTGTTAATGTGCTGTGATTTGTTTTGCTGCGTTTCTGTCCACACACTTCAGTCTCAGCAGAGTTGAAGTGTTCTTGAACAGAGGCTGAACTGGATCCATCTGTTTGTCAGAGTGAGGTGAAGAGGCCTTCTGATGACTGTTTGTCTCCTGCGCTGCTGTTTGAAATGATTGTGAAGTGTCTTTGCAATTCTTCCATTGCATAATGAACCCTCTCACATTCACTAATACTGCCAAGCTGAACATTTCAGACGCACACATATCAGTGAGACAAGCTTCAATCAAAGGGTCATCTTACAAAATGAAATGTTTAGAATTTGATGTTACATGTTTTAATTTTAAGTAACTTTATCTCAAAGCTTTGTGTTTGAGACTTATCACCGATATGAAATAAACAAAAACTGACCCCAAATTTCCACATACTCACTTCGCCGACCTTTCGCTGCCTCACTAGTCAATCATTGTGTTTCAGCGGTCCATCTCCGGAGCGTGCCAGCAGCGCCACTACGTTCTGCTCCGTTTCAAATATGCTGCGAGTCTTTTTTTCGACTGGCACACGTCAAGCTGGATGGAATAGAACGACCCAGACAGGAAGTCAGACAAGGAAACACACAGAGCCTCAGGTCAATTTCAAAATAAAACATAATAAACAGACTCATATTGTCCATCACTTTGTTAATATGACGTCGAAACAGCCACCGAGTGAACAACAAATCATCCTCAGAAAGACAAAGCAACTTGATGTTTTCACGTTTTTCTCTTTATTCTCGCGTGATCTTGTAGTTCTCCAGTGATGTGTGCACAGCTGATCATGGCTGCGCTCCTCACGATCCAGAAACAGATCCAGTGGGGTAGGGCGTGCTAAACCGCGGCGCTGACAGACCTCGGCGTGCACAGACTATATGGAAATTGACGGTTAGGAAGTCTCCAATCTCTCTGCATAAAACATACAGTAATTAAAGCACACACAGGTGTTCTTTGTGTGAGTCTGACAGTTTTTAAAGGTAAGGTGTTGTGCTGTTTATGCTGAAATAGCTGTGGGCGTTTACAGTTCAGTCCCCTCCTCTGCACTGTGACACATTTAAAAACTCCTTTTCTTCTTCCACGAATGCAGATTATCATGACAGTCTCATCTTTCTGTCTTTGTCGTCTTTTCAAAGTTCTCTCCTGTCTTCCTTCTTCAGCACAAAGTCATTCAGTCTCTCAAGTTCCTTCTCAACTTTCCTCTTAAAGCGATGCCGTGTAGACAATGTTTCACTACCGAGCTTGACTTTCATTTGTCTGAGCTTCACACTCTCTCATGCTGCTCTCCACTCATTTTCCATAATAATTGTTCAACATGCAACACTTCCGCAACCTTGCACATCACACAGTCTCTTCAAGGTGTGTGTGACCTCTCTGAGCAGAGAGTGTGCGCCGACTGTCTGACGGTAGATCTCCAGATTATAGTGATTTCTTCGAAGGGCATGGGGAGAAAATTACTGAACAAATTGTACGTTTACAAGAATATTTCCAGCCAGATCTGGTTCAAGTCTGCTACAAATGGTAAATGGCCTTGAGCTTTTCCAGTCTGACAGGGTCTGGTGGATGTCGCGGGTCAAGCAGACGCAAAGTACCATTTAACAAGTGATGAGTGCAGGTATACATCATACAGCGACCTCTTTCGAGGCTCAGTAGGGGCCATTTGTTATGAAAGACTGGAACATGTGGAAAGCTGGACTTGGAGCATGTACATTTAATTTTTTAATCTTAAACTGGATCCAGACTGGGCTCATTTTAAAACACAAACTGGATCCAGACTGGGCTCATTTTAAAATCAAACTGGATCCAGACTGGGCTCATTTTAAAATCAAACTGGATCCAGACTGGGCTCATTTTAAACTCCCCTCCCCTCCTTTAACACCCCTCTAATGCTTTCTAATACTTGGAACATTCGCCCAAGACTACACCTCCTCATTAGCCAATCACGGCTTCTGTTTAGTTCGAGCAGTTCCTGGTTTAAACAGAGGATCACAGGTGCAGTAGAGGACACACAGGTGACAAACAATTGAATTTTTTTTGTGACAATTTTTTTGTTAAAGAATAAAACAGCTTTTGTTACATGACAGTCCTTCGGTCTTCTTAGAGGAAATACATTTTATGAACAGCCATGACAAATATCAGGGCTAACATTACAAAACAGACCTCACAGGTGCTTTGATTTGATAATTCAAGAAAGTGGCTGTGTAGCGTGTGTGTTTGTGTGTTCTAATGTGGATCTTAGTCTGTGTCTAAAACCACATTACTGTTCTGCCTACATACTCAGTCTATACTACTACGGTTAGCATCGTACTAATGCACATCCTTCTGTGTAACAAGACTTCATCAATCACATATCCAAATATTATAAAATCTTCTCTCTTTCTCCCCTCTAGGTAAGATGGCCAATCATGAGTACGGCTTGTGTGTGTGTGTGTGAGAGAGTTTGTCATGGCAGCTGAATAACAAAAACACCCTTCCGGAAACAAAGTGGTCTACAGAGCTGACAGTAAGAAAAACTGTTTTGTTCTTTTTAATGTGAAAAAAAAGTGGGCAATGTAGTTTCAAATCTGAGATAATGTGTCAGTAATACAGAGTGACTCTGAAGGTGGTCATCAGTTGAATCAGCTATTTGAAAAAATAAGATGCTTTGTTAAAAAGTTTGTGTTAAAATGCCCTGTTTCTCGTTGAACCTGTCAGTTTTGGCTGATGCTTGAGTGCCAGACACCAATCATCAACCCTCATTAACATCTAAATGGATACATTTAAAGGTCGTTTATAATGAAAAATACACTTTGTCATTTTTCTGTAACACTAATGTGTTCCTATTCCGTCTACAAACCCCCCAATGATGAGAAAAGTCCATCCTCTCCGTCCTTGCCCTGCTCCACTTTTCAGAAAATGTGTGCTCAAAAAGGCCGTTTGGAGATTTTCCCTTCATGACATCACAAAGGGCAGTAACCCCTCCCCCAGGTGGGTGACACTCCCACAGCTAGGTGTTTGTTCTGCCCTCTGAGTCTGCCTTCTCACCGTAAACAATAGGACATGGAGCGAGAAAGCCCGAGACACCCGAGCCCTTCCAGAGAGGGGGCGTGGTCAGACACAGCTCATTTACATTTAAAGGTACAAACACAGAAACAGCCTGTTCTGAGCTGGGCTGAAATAGAGGGGTTTATAGACATGATCAAATACAGGATCAGAGTGGATTTAGAACAAGAAACTTCACACACATGTTTTGGGGGGCTCTGAGACTTATTTAAACTGGCTGAAGAGGAGGAGGACATGTGACCTTTAAATTCATTGTTCTTGATGGTATATATTTTGGAACATATAATAACATGGGCGGCTGTGGCTCAGTTGGTAGAGTCGGTTGTCTCTAAACCGGAAGGTCAAGGGCTCAATCCCCAGATCCCGCAACCGCGGTGTACTTGGGCAAGACACTTAACCTAAAGTTGCTCCTGCTTCTTTACATAGCAGCCTCTACCATAAGTGTGTGGATGGGTGTGAATTTGTGTGACATGTGTTGAGTAACAAACTGAGCTTCCACTTTTTAGCAGAAGTCCTTCATACTGACCGATTATTTTCTGACTGACGGCTGACTTATAAATTAAATTCTTCCTGTCAATATTTAAATTTGCTCCTTTCCTCCACCAGTCTGATCAATGCACAGCAGCAGCTTTAAAAGTAAACTTGAGTTCTTCGAGTAATCATTCTGTTGATATTTCATCCCTCTTAATCAAACTCAAAAAGTCATTTAGGACTTTATTTATTTTTCTTTGTTTTCTTTCTTTCTTTCCTCTGGCTTTTTTATCTCAACAAATTCTCCTCCTTCTAAGAGTGATTACACCGACGGTGTCTCATTTGTCTTTAGCCTTTAACCAAGATTTACTTCTAAAAGACAATTCTGCATAACAGATGTGACAAATGAGATAGAACTGCAGCAGGTAATGAAGCTCGGAAACACTTATCTATCATTCAAGAGTGAGGGAGAGAGAGGGGGAGGGAGAAAGAGCGAGCAAGCAGCAAATAGAGAAACAACAGTGACATGTAAGACAGATGAAGAAGATCCAACAGCCGATAGAGATTACCAAAAATGAAGTCCAACAGGTTGAATCATCTCTTTACAACTCAGGCCATAAAACTACTTCACATCTGTCCTGTAGCGCATTTAGCGGTTCATTTAACCCTTTGCTTGTGTTTTTGATTAAACGGTATCTGGTTGTCATTTAGGAGGTTTCAGATTAAGTCACAAATTCCTCTCGTGAATCAGGCCCTGAGTTGTTTTAACATTTGGCTTGAAGCATTAGGCCCCGTGTTCAACAAGCTTTTTTTTCCAGGGCAGAAAATTGCGCTGCACGTCCGTCCTGTCTCTATGACAACAGCTTGTTGACAAAGGCCGCTGTATGACCGACTCTCCTCTGCTACTTTTTACTGCATGTTTTATATTTGAGATCGTTTTTCACCCGATCCAACACGGAGCAAAGAGGATATGGGTACAAGATACGATCCGTAGGAGGCCAAAATGCCCGTTACGTCAACAGTGCCTTTCTGAAAAGTTGCAAGATTTTCAACTTGAGGGCTCGGAGCGGCCGCACAAAAACGGCAGAGCGTTTTCAAAAAATGATGGGCGCTGCGCTTTTTCTCCAGGCGGACGTTTTCTGCTGCGAATGCTCTCTACTCATTGAAAACAACTGAAAAAAGACGCTGGCGCTGAGAAAAAAGCGCTAGGTGGACACGAGGCCTTAGGGATGAAATCAAATATTCAACTCTTCTTCTGAGTTGTGTATTGAGGAACAAACTCTTGATTTAAACAAAGTGCTAAGTCCTGACCTACACTATCTGGCAGGTAGATTTAAAGCTTGTACTCCCTGAGGCTTAGCCACATGTTGTACTTTCTTAAACCTTTTCTTTCTCCACAACCTGTGACATCCAATTTCATCCATACAACAGCTTTAATTCATTTACTCATTGTTTTTAACTCGGGTACTGAACCTTCACACTGTAATCTGACATTAATTAGCTCTTAATTATCCTCACACACTCTCTGCTTAACATTATGGAGGAGAATTTTGCTGTTAAAGTCTCCACGGAAAGGAGTAATGCACACAATCTGCACAGAGACAGAGATATCTTTTCATTCTGAAAACTCCTGAGGTGACCCTAAATAACGTCATCAGTTTGAAAGTGAGTCCAGCTTCTTCACAGTCGTTCGCTCTGCTGCTTTCTGCTGTGTGATTGATGAAGCTGTTAGCCCATGAGATGGTTCAACATTACATTCATCTATTGGCCTGGCTCTTTAGTGGAATAGACATTTATACTCATCAGTCTGCAGCTCTATGTTCAAATCATCCTGAACTCTATGTTCAAATCATCCTGAACACAAGCCAGGATGCTCATAACATACACAAATCTAATTGTATGTGGAAAAAGGGCTAGTTCTTCTGTATAGATGTACATACATTTTATATATGGGATGCTAGATCATAGCTTTTAAATCCATCCTGTAATTTGATTCAAAGGCAGGGTTGGAAATTTTTGAAAACTAGCATCATTTTGAAAGTAGCATTCCCTCTTTGCTCCGTCTGCACCCACCCCCTCCCCTCTGTGCCCCCTCAAAGCCACGCCCCTCACTTACATTCACTAGCGCTGTTGCTCCAAAAGCGGACCTCAGCTCATCGCTTGCATTGTGTAGAAACTACGTCGTCTCATGTCTCATTCAGCGGTAAGTAAACTCTCAGTATAAACTCTGTCAGCGGTGACGAGCTTTGAATGTGAGCTAGAGCACGCAAGAGGTAGAGAGCGAGCAGGGAGACATAGAGGCGTGTGATTGGTTCATCAGTTTGGTACCTCGTGGCAGACATTGGTTGAAGTTTTTACAGACTTACAACTGCTACAGATGACATATTTTCTTTGTTTCTTTTTCAGAGCACATGAGTTATTAATTTCTGTCAGGACCTAAAGACAATTTCAACCCAAATCTTAAAAAGTGTATCTGGAGGAAATGACCCACCCTGCCTTTAATTCAAGAGGTGAGATCCGTTTTGATCATAAGAAAGGGGAACAGGCGGCTGTGGCTCAGTGGCCCTCAGTGGTCATCTCACAGCCAGAACTTCAGGGCTTATATCCCAGATCCTGCAGCCTTATGTCAAAGTACCTTTGGGCAAGACACTGAACCCAGAATTGCTCCTGATTGGTGTAGCCAGCGGGGTGTGAATGGGATTCTTAGATAGCAGGGCTGTCAGCTTTAACTAGTTAAACATGTGGAAATCTGAAATCAATGCATTCATTTTTTTTACTGGCTTGTTATTTTTGTCCCTTAAGGCGGCACCCCATGGATAAGCCTCCTAGGTGTCTCCCTGTAGTCACAGTGATTGATCTTTGAATGGCTCTTATTTGCTCTTTGTTTGTTATTTTCTTTGCCAAAGAAATAATACAGGAGTAGGATTAGGATTTTCACAAAAAAGTTTGAAAAAGTATTTCATTTTTTGAAACCAGTCTGGAATATATTTTTTTTCAAAAATAGCACTTGGGCTCAGGAATTTAAAAAAATAAATCCTGATGTGCTGAGGCATTTAATAAAACATGTGAATATGACACATGAAGTGTGGCAGAGAGATTAGAAGAGTCACCTCCTCCACTAAACAGAGAACAATCTCAGCAAATACAAATACCTCCCCATGAATATTCATTACAGTTATATCACTCACAGGTGTTCTTTTTTTTGTGCACATTATGATTTTTAATAATATCTCATATTAAATTAAACTCCTCACTGGAACAAGGTGTTGGCAGGATATCTCACCAAATTAATTCATGCATTAAAGAAGAAGAAGACGAGTATTTATATTAAGTGGAAAAGATGGTTTTCAGTCCTGAATCTCACTCACCTCTGATATTATCTTACTTTCTACAGAGATGACATACTGTAGCTTCACTCATTATCAGGCTCTATAATCATCATACAAATCCACATAATAACCATGATACATCATTAAACTCCTGCTGATTCCAATATTGAGTCTTTTAAATGTCAAACCCTGAAGCGATAAAAGGAGACAGTTATAAATATCAGAACAGAGCAACATTACAATCATTAGTTAGGTTTCTATGGACTAGTGAAGTGTGCTGTGTGACTTCTGCTGCAGGCTGTGAAGCAGATAAGAACCAATGAAACATCCAGCAGCTGCTCTGTGGCTTTAAAAGTGTTTAAAGGAGGAGAGAGAGAGTCCACACCGCTGTCCTCATTCATGCACGGCCTGCTCCCACCTCCACCTCAGCTGCAAGGAGGTGCGGACAACAAGAACGCAAGGGAAGTCAGACAATCAGATGTAGCATGCAAGACCTCTTCTCACACACTCCCGCACCCGTGATCACATCACCCCTGTCCTTTATAACCTCCACTGGCCCCCCATCCCCCACCATATCCCCTGCAAACTCATCCATCTCATCACCTTTAAAGCCCTTCACAACCTGGCTCCTCCCCCTCTACCTGTCTGAGCTCCTCCACCGGCACACTCCCACCGGCACTCTCAGGTCAGCTGACGGAAACCTTTTGTCCTCCCCCCTGCAGGATCAACCACTGGTCCTGGGGGGACAGGGCATTCTCCATTGCGGCTCCCAACCTATGGAACTCACTCCCCAAAAATCAGCAGAGACCCCCCCCCCCACTCTCCACCTTCAAGAAATCCTTAAAAACTCTTCAACATCGCCTACAACCATACATTATTTCTTCGTTTTTGTTTTCACTGTTTTGTTTTGTTGTTATTCTTTGTTAAGCGTCTTTGAGTACTTAAAAAAGTGTGATACATTATTATTTGTATCATTGTTTTTAATACCTTAACCGTAAAAAGCTCAAATAAATCCTGTGAGTTGAATCTCAGGTCATATTGCCCACCTCGAGTTCATGGCTTTTCTGTTACTATTTATCTGTGTGCAGCAAAGCAGATCCATTAGCAGTCTGTCTCTGTGTGGAAGAATGAGGACACATTGCTCTTATTGTTTCTTTGTATAAAATAAAATAAAAGAGAGAGGATTAAGATTCAGGCTAAGAGAAGAGGAACCCATTAGTGGTCAACAACGTAGGTAGAAATATCTGGTTTTCTGCTTTACTTTCTTTCACTTGTTTTCACACTAATGCATACTGGAACCTCAGATTGTGGATTTTCTTTCAACATCAACAGGACTCTCAGGAGATGAGGACCTTGTGAAATCTACTGTGAAGAAAAGTTTGAAAGGACAAGTTGTTTTAGTACGTATCTGTAGTCTGTATTTTATTTCTTCTCTTTGCTGTCATGGATAATGGACAGATTAACTGACCGCATGTTGACTCTCTGTGTTTAAAATAGACAACACAGGCTCACAAACACATCCAGTTTGTTTCACTCTGACAGGATTTGTAGCTTCACATGGGACGCCAATGCAATGCAATTTGGCTTTTGGGGTTCTCCAGATGACAAGGTTACAGACACAGAGAGAGTGTTTGTGTCCACTCGGCTTTATATGAGTGTCCGTCTGCCTTTCCATTACTGCGTCTGAAAGTGTTTGAGAGTGCCGTCTCTGTTTTGACACATTTCTCCTTGTGCTGTATAAGATAAAGTGTTACGCCTCGTCTAGTGGAGAACCAGACACAACATGAAAAAAGCCCACAGCCCTCAAGTCCCTTTATGTTTTTCACATAAAGATGATTTCTGTATAAAAAAATATTCTGTAATATGTGTAAAAAGGAACCCTGAGGACAACCGAGCACACACTCTGTGGATTGTCATGTGAATAAAATGATAGTCGATTTGGAAATAAGCTGACTCAAGAGGTTTTTACTCACCTCCAAAAGAAGTCTAAAAACTACCATATTTCATCATGCCCGTCGTCCGCCATGCATGTTTACTCCAAAGATCCCTTTTGACAGCAAGACATTTAGCAAAAGTTTTTAGTGTCAGAACTCTGGTTGTTGGTGAATGGAATTTGTTAGCGTGATGACAGCAACGTTGTGACCAAAACAAAACACTTCACATCAGAGGGAACAAAACGGTTACATTTATGATTATTTGTCGTCCGGTGTGTTCTCACACAATCACTGTCAAAATCTGTGAAGAGTTTAAATATATTTTTGTTTGGGCTGGGATTTACAGAACCGTGCTGGTGAAACAGGACGAACGGGGTGTGGCACAGGAGAGGAGGCAGGAGCTGAGGGATGAAGAGAGCGTTTGTTTAGGTCTGAAAATGGGCTCTGATATCGCATAGTAAGCCTTGAAATGAAGCGTTAGTAAAGACCTTTTTTCTGTGTGATTAAATGTATAAACCATCATCAGAACTTTTAAGGCTTAAAAAACTTGTATAAAAAGTAAAATCTCTCATGATTCAAAGTCGGCCCTGAGCTTCTGAAGTTTCTTCATGCAGAATCAAAGTTTTCAATCTGCACAGCTCATGAATTAAGGACATTAAATAATATCTGTAGATCATGAGCCGGAGGTTTTTTTCTCTCACTGTCAGCTGCAGCTAAATCAGAGAATGAAACACTGTGGGCTGGAAATTAACTATGAATGAGGACAGCCAGGGGTCGGACGCTTTGAACCTTTTTCTCAGTAATAGAGTTGAGTGGACTGGTGCTCGTGGTGAATATGAATTTTTTTTGCACACACAAAAAAAAGGAGGTTTGTGAGATCTTTGTATCATCTACCATGACAGTAAAATATAAAGTTGTAATTTTAATCAGTTGACACATTGATGTGGACTGCAGACTGAAGGTTTACATGACTGCTGCCTGACTGTGATATTGTTAAAACCTTATTTAATAAAACATGGAAGTATGATTCCAGTATATGAAGCTGCCATCTGCCAACGACATAATAAATCAAACAGCTGTCTACATCTATCTGCATACTAATGCAATTCAATGTATTGAGCTGTAATTAAAGACTGATAAAATGATGTTCCTGCAGACTGACTGCCATTTTCCTCATAGTTCGTGCACGTCAGGGTCTGTCAATGCAGCACTTCGGTGCCATTCGCAGCCACTCTAGTCAATGCTCCTTTTTCAACAGCATGTGTCCGTCTCAAGAGTGTGCCAGCAGCAGCAGTAGTGCAAAATGCGTCAAGCTTTACGGAATAGATCCACCCGAACAGGAAGTCACACAAAGAAATGCACATAGCATCCCGTGATTTTCAAAATAAAACACAATATACACACGCCTGATTGTATGTTCCATCCCTTTAGCAACATTACGTCAAAACAGGCACAGAATTAACAACAAAGCAACCTCAGAAAGACAAAGCAAAATGGTGTTTGACCGTTTTTCTCTTTATTCACGCGTGTTCTGGTAGTTCTCCTATGATCCTGTGAACCTGTGTGTGTACAGCTGCTCAGGACTCCAATCTGCTACGCTCCAAAAACAGACCCATTGTGGCAATGGGCACCCTGTTGAATGGCGAAAAAAAAACGGGGCTCTGACAGCACACAGCGCACATGAACTATGTGGACTATGTGGAAAATGTAGGTAATGTCTCCCTATAGGGCACAGAGTATATATTCATGGTGTGCACAGTTACATTGATATCAGTACGGAGTATAAGAGAGATTCAGTAATGATGTAACAGTATGATGAACTTAATTATACGCATGCTGCACACTAATTATGAATGCAAAGGAATCTGTGTTCGAACTCATTAAGTAGTTCCACCTCTGTGGAACTATGAAACAGGCTTTATTTTGCATCATATTTATTTGATGATTCCTGAACCTGTCAGTTCTTTCTTCTTTTGTGTTGCTGCTTGAACCTTTTATAATGAACTCAGCGCCCTCTCCTCTGAGTCTAAAATACAAATGAGCCGAGTGAAACAGGAGGAATATGAATGAACTTTACAAATCGGTCCACCTGAGTCGTACTGCTCTCATGTGCTGAAGCTCCACAGGGGAAGTCTGAACAGAAAGCTTAATTATCTTCAACACAAAACATGATGCTGATTCTATTTGCAACACTCTGTTGTGATATTGTGTTTTTACAGGTTTTACTGAGCAAACTTCCACAATGTCTCCTTCCCCCTTTATTTGCAAGAGAACTTCTCTGTCTGCCTCTGCATACTCACTGCTCTGGTGTCTGCTCACATAAAGAGCTTCTCTGATAATGAGCGGCTGTTCCATATGGCAGCAACGCTAGAGGAGAGGTTAGTTAGAGCTGATTGGTGAACATCAAGTCGAATGTTGTTACAACAAAATTAAAATGACGCGAGTAGCTGGAGAAACAGAAAATGACAAGCTGAGGAAAAAGCACAATTAATAATGTTTCATTACTGCACATCTCAAGATATGAAATAGACCAGAAATATTTTCACATTATCAAAAAGCAGAATTGTAAGATATATCAGAGAGATTCGTGTGTGTGTCTTTTCCCCCACAGATAGTTTCATCATTCTGTCCGAGTCAGACTGGATCCATACTTTGACAGTTTGATCTTTAATATTGAAGCTTTGGTAAAAATACAAAGAAAGACAGCTCAACCTCAATTTTCCCATGTCTCACCTTTACTCATCTACTCTTACATAAGGGTGTTTGATTTCCTTCCATTCAGGTTCCATACACACTTCTTAAATACTTATTATGACATTTCTTCAACTAGTCTCCTGTCCTGGGACTACAGATTTCTGAATTAAGCTCAAGGGGCTGTCCCTGTCAAAATACATTTTTTAAATATCTTCTTTGCCATCTTCGGAGGTACAGTAGTGACAGAGGCGTTACCGCGGCGAGGCGGGATCGGTGGAGCCAGCAGGTAAAACAGTGCTCTCTGTGTGTGTGTGCGTGCGTGCGTGCGTGCGTGCGTGCGTGCGTGTCTGAGTGTGTCTGAGTGTGTGTATGTGGAGCTCTGCTGTTCCTCTACCAGCATGCTTCCTCAATGCCTTAATTCACATACTGCAACACCAATATTACATCAATGTTGAATAAATATGAACGTGCAAGGATGTAATGAAGGCGGAGCTTAGATGTGGCGCTGAATCACACTTTGCAAAGGGCGACTGTGAAGTTTAGTGAACAAGGAAGAAAAGAGCCAAAAAAACGTGTTGAACCTAAATGACATGTTGAAAATCACAGCTGGACTGTGTTAATGTCATTTGTATATTTGTTTACTTTCTAAGTCGTGGGTGTGGCTCATAGGATTTAAGTTGACCTCTGCAAAGTGCATTGCATGGGGTGATCACAATACAACCCTCACAGCTGGGAGGTGAAGTCTAGTCACGTCACCCTAACAGTCAGCTGTGCGCTGCATTTGAGGGAAACACTACATTATTTGTAGTTCAGTATGTAAGCTTCATCTCCACGTCGTTGATGAAAATGGATCTGCGTCTCAGCTGGATTGCTCGTTGCTTTATACAGCCAGTTGTTATTCCAAACACATTCTCCGCTAATTTGTGATAAAAGAGTCTGATCATAATAATAGCCTTTTAATCCTGCTGATGAGATGACTCATTCATCACTGATCACTCTCGAGCTCATGCAACATCAGACATCATTTTTTTAGCCTATGTCATGAAATAATGAAGTTAGTACATGAGCTGTCTCCTGAGGTCTGGTTAAACATTGCTTCTGAAACCGTGAAGAAAAACTGAATATTTAAGGCTTCAGAGGAATTTTTTAGACTGGCAAGGAAAGCAATACACATAGTAGTTTAATTATACTTCATGAATACTATTTAAGACACAATACAGAAGTTATATAATAGAAATACATTGCTAATTCCTTCATGAGAGCGAGTGTGTAGAGAAGAGGTCACAGCATGGCAGTCTGAACATCTCATTAGTGCTCGGAGACTTTGTGTTCTCATGTAACCAGATCAACTAGAACAAAATCCGTCTCCCCATTTCTCAGTAGAATGAAGAGTTTAATTTGTTCTCATGAATTTGATAAATCCCACAGAAAGAGCATCATTATGTCCTGATGAACAATGCAATACTAAACTACAAGCTTCAGTCAGCAAGAGGAGCAGCAGAGAAACACTGAGTGTGCCTACATGCCGACCTGAGTATCTTGGTTTTGTCCAGGGTTTTTCAAGTATCCTGTTTTTTGTGTACATTTGTGTATGCAAACATCATATCCTGATTTAAGAAACTGGGATAAGCCTTTATTCTCATTTTGAGAAACACTATTTTGCTACCTGGAGAAAATGAGACACTGTAAGTATACCCCTTATCCCGATGTCTGCAGGCGCTGCCACATGCAGGTGATGTATCAGCAAAACAAACATTGCGGCAGCAACAAGAGTGTCTAACTTCTGGAGCAAGGAAGAAACTGAGTTTTGTCTCTTGCATCTTCCCACATTTCTCCCTTGTCCTACACAGTGGTCTGACCACCAGTCAGAGGTGAGGACATATTTGCTGTCGCTCACTCCTCTCGTTGCTGGAAATGAGGTGGATGCGCCATATCTCCAACTTGATGTTAGCATTTTATAGTGCTAAGCTCTCAATAAGCTACAGTGGCCTCATTTTTCTCAGATTTCCAAATTGCCAATTCCAATTGTTTAAAGAAAATACACATCAGTGGGGGACTGCACAGATAGATGCAGGAATCAGAAACCAGGATACTAATATGTATCATGTGTACAGGGATATGAAAATCAGGTTTCTCTGTGTGTAAACGGCATATCCCCAATATGTTAGAAAGCAGGATAAGGCTTATAACTGGGATACTGAAGTCCATGTAAACACACTAAATGTTTGGCACTCTAACGGTACAGTAGTCCTGTAAACAACGTTATCTCTCCAGCTGGTTTAAACACAGACACAGCAGAGACACAGTATTCGTTTGGCTATTGAAATTATTTGTGTTACAGTATTTTTCTTGGATGCATACTCCAACTGGAGAACATGAGATGCAAAAGTGTTCTCTACAAGCCATGTGTCAAGCAAAGATTTGTGTGTGTGTGTGTGTGTGTGTGTGTGTGTGTGTGTGTGTGTGTGTGTGTGTGTGTGTGTGTGTGTGTGTGTGTGTGTGTGTGTGTGTGTGTGTGTGTGTGTACCATCATGCAGACTGAAAAAAAAAGGATGCAAGTCTCACTGTGAAACCATCTGCTGCCTCTCAATGTTGGCTCCCTTCCTGGTCTCCAGAAGGTCACAGAAGAATGTTAAAGACATGATGGAGGGAAACTTAAAGTTGTTCCTGTGTGTGTGTGTGTGTGTGTGTGTGTGTGTGTGTGTTTATTTATGCATGAGAAAGCCGAATAACTCGTAATATGGTCACTCTTCATATGGTAAAGCATGTTTGCATTCTCGATTTGTGAGTTTAAAAAGTAAATGATCTGTTTAGTTCATCACTGTCATGGTTACACAAGTTCACAGATGCACAACCGCACTCTGACACGTTGCCAAATGTTACTCAGCTTCCTGGCATAATGATCAGCACCACTGCTCCGGCTGGCTGACATCAACAGCCTCTAGTCATGGCAAAGGACAAGGAGCAGCCTGTCACAGCAGCAGAGGTCAGGACGGGAACAGTGAGGGGGCAAAGAGACATAATGTGTCCCAAAGGAGAGAGACAAGACTGACACAGGGAGTGATGGAGGTTTAACGACAACCTGGCACTGTGGAGCTGAGAGAGAGAGAGAGAGAGAGAGACAGAGAGAGAGAGACAGAGAGAGAGAGAGATTGGGCACTCAGAGACGTTCAGGTGATGTCTTTCCAACAGAATTTACAGCATTGGTATCATGAAATGTTGCTTTGATAACCGTCTGGCATCCTCCCTGCAGTGCTGGAGCTCACAATCCAATGAGAACAATATGAGGAATTCCAACTTGTTTGATTCTTCTGTATATTCAGAATCATGTAGCCTTAATTTCTCTCTGATTTAATAAAAAAAATCCGAATCTATTATCGGTGACAGCTGTCTGGTTGATTATCTCTGATGAGTGTATGACTGACTGATGAGGGATCAAACACCCACTCTAATGAGAGAGAAAGGTTTGATCTGATGTAATCACATGGAACCATCACTTTTCCATCATGAGTCTTTTTTCTAAATTCACTGATCATTTCTAATCCTGCACTCAGACACACACACAGGAAGACATTCAGCAAAAACTTTCAGTAGGAACACATTTATTTTTCTCTGAAGCATCGTTTGGTTTCATACATAAGTGTAGGTGTCTGAGTAAGTTCAGCCGTTTTCCTTTCTGAGCCTAGCTGACAGTAATTCAGACAAACACACTGATTCTGTGGATGCAGCACGATTACTTTGATGCTTCATATCTGTTAGAAAACAAACATGAAAGGATACTAGTTCTGATACTGCAAGTGTACGGATGTTCAACAGAATTGGGTGTAAATTGTGTATAAAGTGTGATGCTCTCAGATAAAAGCTTCGCAGCCCACTCAGCTCATTAACACGGCTTCAGCTGTGAAGCGATGTACTGTATGTGTGTAAGAGGAAACGAAGAAGAATATTTGATCCAACTTTTGTCGAAAACATAATATGAATCATTATAAAGTTACCATATATACTGAGAAAGAGTCATGACATTAATTACATTATTTAAAGAGTCAATAAACCCCAATAAAACATGCTGTGTTGAAGTGCTGGCTTCTCGGACAACAATGCAGCAGCCAGTATGTCCTTTGGACCAGAGGTGGTAGGCGGTTTTAACACACCCCCACATGGCCGTTTTGGACGCCCCTTGGTTTCCTAGACAAATGGCAAACCAACAGGTGTTGCAGCGATGGAAGCGGGCAAGGGAACTGGTTCAGATAGAAGTGATTGTACCCGACCTAAAAAGCCTCTGCATGTTTCTAATAAGCTCCACGAGCAGAAACGTGCTCAAACTAGGATCAATATTGGAGATGCTTTTGAAAAACGGAGAGAGGTTAGAACACAGAAAGGTTTACAGACCGATGCAGAGCTGGATAAACACTGAAGCTTCAGTGTCCACCACATGACAACCTGTGTGAGCATCGACTCTAGAGAGGAGGGGGTGGGGGGAGACAGCTCTCTCCTATGTTTTGAATGACACTGGGTGTCAGAGTTACATATTGCTCCTTTTAGGTACATGACTGCCACCTATGGTGTTGCATGTGCCTCATATAAAAGCACTGCATTGGCTTTTTAATACAACTTTTTTCCTCAGGGAGACTACGGCGACCCACTGGAAACAGTTCCACGACCCCACTTCTGGGTCCAGACGCGTCAGTTCAGACCATTGTGTTAGATTTTTTGTTAATTAAAACGTTGCTTATTATTTCCCCACCGTTATTGTTCCAGACAGCTGAAACTGACAGCAGCTGTCCTAACATCATCCTGTTGCTTTTTCTTAAGTTGCTGTCAATCATCTTCCTTCGTCCTCTAATCTTTGAAGAGGCGCTGCAGCTGGTGGCTCTCTGTTTACTGCAAAGTAAATACTTTAATGGGGAGGTAGTGAAGTGGAACGAGCATTTGTCTTAATTACTGCTTTCCTATCAACTGTTTATTGGTTTTATTTATATAGATATAGGCTGAATTATTTTCCCTGTCTGGCTTTCTAAGATTACCTCTATTAGCAATGAGGTCCAGTGACCATGACTAACACTCCTTGCCTGGACATGAACCCCAAAGTGATGCTGTACTCCACAGACGTCTGGCTCTCTTTAGGAGCAAACTGTTATCACGCCCAACGTCTTACAGGAAGTGTCCACATGATTTTAAACCAGCTCAGGGCTGCAGTGTTGTTGCAGACAACTCACTTATAATAGGAGCAAAACAGTCATAAATCAATGCTCCCTGCGGAGTCACAGGTAATCAGCTGGGGGTCTATTGTGATGGAAACCACTGGGATAGAGTCACCAGAAATAGACAGAGGAGCTCTTTATTCAGGACAGAGACAACAGCAGAGGAAACTAGAGCTCCAAGAGTCATTACCGCCAGAGAACAAGAACCACAGAGTGTCTGCAACTTTACTGTAAATGATGCACTTCTGCAGGTCACAGCTCAGAGTGGAGAGAGTGCTGTGTGATCTGGTGTCAGGTTCAGAAGTGAGATCAATACAGAACTTTTATGAGCTGTGTCCTGATACCTGATGTATGGGGAGTCGAGCAGACGAGTTTCACTTTCAAACTTGTATCTTGGAGCTTCTGGTAGGGATCAGGCCTGCTGCTGTGAAGGAATAGTTTGATCAATGACAAGATATTCTGCAGCTCTGTCTTTGTGAGATATTTATAGGACTAACAATGAGATTTGCGATGTATTTATTTAACTTCATGCGTATGGAGTGTGACCTGTAAAGTATTACTTCCTGGTGATGCTTTTAAAAATTGATAACCGCTTATTTAAACTGTGCACCACCAACAATCTGAATGAACCTAAATTAAATAGGAAAAAGACGGTGCCCTGATGGCTGAGCAACTTAGTCACATCCCATGTACGGAGGCTATCCACCCTAAAGAATGTGCCCTGGGTTTCCATTCCGAGCTGCAGCTCCTTTCCCACATGTCATTCCCCACTCTCTCCCTGGCGGCGGGTGCAGCGGAAACACAAGCACTGACTAGAGATTGTGCGATCAGCTCCTGAGTGCCGATCTGGGCTGTACGCGGTGCATTCGGACCCTGTGGAATAATCCAGTGACATTGCATCATCACAGTGTTTATTGTAGAAAACAGCACAGTCCCTGAGAGTGTCAGCTTTCTGTCACATTGAGCAAACAAATGAGTGGACATAAGTTCATTTTTTAAGAGTCAATACAAATCAGACATGAGAGAGTATGATAGGATTACAGGATTAAAGCTTTTTTCTTTGTTATGTATTCAGGCGTTAGATACATTCAAACATCATCTCTCTATTGATCCTTCATTGAGACAGGTAATCCTGTTGCAGAAAACACCTCTGATTCTGTGTCTGCTGCTGGAGAGAAACTCTGTGATTGTCAAGAATCTGTTCTTTTAACGTATGATCTGTGGATTCAATTATTTTGAACGGAGGTCAGGTTTAGGAGGACACTACATTTCCACTCAGCTGACCTTCTGTAAGTTCTTGCAAATAATATGAACTAAATTATCAAATATGTGGCTCTTCAAAAAACTGGACGTCTGTTCAATTGATTACATCATCAGCTGATGAAGGAGCTGTGGAGTTGCAATGAAAAGCCGTGACAATTAGTCAATCAAATCCTGCAGGTTTGGCAGGACAGCCTGCACTCAGTGTGGCAATCAAACCAAATAATTACAATTTAATGGTTTTGCCTCTCGCAAACATGCCAGCTTTGATTTTGCTGGGATGCCGCTGCTCAAATAATAGACTGTGCAGACATATATTTCTCACAGCACAGTGTTAATCTGCAAGCTCACACTCAGTCCAGAGTTAGAGGAACCAGTAATGGAACAACACACACATGCAATAACGATCTCTGTCAAAGAAGATAAGGAGCAGCTTATCCTGTATTTTGAGAATTGAGAGTAGAAATGGTGGAGTCCGGCTGTCTGTCAGTGGAGAGGTGGATAGAGGACTGTCTCTCAGAGAATGGAAAGCAGTGTGTTTGAGTTGCTTCACGGTGGGAGTGAGTGTCAGTTACGATGATGCACAAGCATCTTTTCTGGGTGTCCCATCAGAACAGATTGATGCTGTCAGGCAGCATAATGATGCCCGTCTGCTGGAGCAGCAGCGTGCATGCAGAGAAACAGAGCAGCCGGACTTGCTGGCACACAGCCCCCCCCTCGCCCCACTGCTATAGACTGAGCTATGTTGAGGCCAAAGCGAGATGCATGACTCTTTAATGTCGCTCTTTTTTTCACCTGAAATCTAAACATGTCAGTAACAACACACAAGTTGTGCTGTTGTTATTTTCTTTAAAATGATGTCCTATTTACACATTGGTTTGACATGGACATTTTTTATGGATATTTCTTCTGTCGAGTGACTGTTGTACTTTTTAAGATAAAACAACGTAGCTACAAAGAGAGAAGAGGAATGTGTGTGTGTTATTTCAGTGAGCTCTCTGATTGAATGCAGTGGATAAAGTGGTGCTTTGTCACAGTTTCTATTGGAATGGAAATGTGTGGACTGGTGTAATTTTATGTTTTAGAGCGTTATTAACTTGCACATAGACTCTTAGTTTTGTGCATGTAGTGAGCTTCAATTAGATGATTGAAGTGGCTGTGGATCAGTGGTAGAATTGGTCGTCTCCCAAACAGAAGGCTCCTGCAGTCACATGTGGAAGTGTCCTTTGGCCCAGTTCGCTCCGTCTGCTATGCCAGCGACTTGTGAATGTGTATAAATGGGATAGTTAGTTAATATTGGATAGGTCCTTTATGTAGCAGCCTCTGCCATCAGTCTGTGCCTGTGACAAAAACATCATCACTGGGAAAGGTATAAAAATGTATTTTAGTAAGAACAAGTGTGTAGGCATATTCTGATATGATTTTATCAATGAAAATAATTCAAATTTGGGGAAACAGGTTGTCAGAAATATCATTATACGTGTGGGCGTGGCCATAGATACAATGAGAAGGGGCTCTGAGGAAAAAAGGTTATGAACCACTGGTCTAGAAGACTATAAGGAAGTTAAGTTCCCTAGTTCATGTTGTGCTTTGGTTTTATTTTGTTTTGTCAGTGGAGCAGAACTCAATGCTGTGACTATCAGTCTGTTCTTCATCACCACCTAACACATCCGGTTTCTCCTGTGATTCTGTTGGTTTGTTCCAGACAGTGAAGCTCTCATTTTAAACATCTTTAGAGAGGCCATAAGCCTCATGGAAACATGTCTCTATAAAGTGTGGGACATTGTGTTTCCTCAGCTGTTTTTCTATGTACTACTGGGCTGGAGGGTTTAACATCCGACATATTCCTGAAACATGTGAAATAATGGGAGTAAGGACACAATCTTTTTCCTTTCCTATTTCCTGTAAAGAAGCAGCAGCTGGAATGTGAGCGAGCAGCCTGCAGGCATGAACATACCTGTAGTCACACAGCCTCAGGGAGGATTTCCTGACCACCACAGAATGACCTCTTCTTCACACTCCTGTGTGTTAGTGTGACAGGTTTACAAAACGTTTAAAATCCAACGTCTCCCATCGATTCAGTTTGAGTTTGTTTGAGCTCTATGATTGATGCTGCCATGAATAATGACTGCTATTCCCCTCTTAGGTTCATGTTGTGTAATTTGAACGTGTCATCATGGTTACTACTCTGCATTTTCATAACTGTGGGAGTTAAAGCTACCTGGCTTCTAATGATAGTATTCATCACTGAATCAGTTTTAATATAAATTATACACTCAGGGATTATTGCATTCATTCCTTTTTTTCCTGAAGTCTCGCCTCTTTTTAATGACACTTGCATTCAAATTGCAAATTAAATTTTTTTTTGGGGTGTCTGACTTAATTCACTTTCTACCTGCAGAGAAGTATTTTAAAACCTAGTGAATGAGTCATGTTCATGCCAGGTGGAAGTCAGTCACTATAGAAGTCTATTATGTTGGAAAAGTTGTTAAAAGAACTGCAGTGTTATGTCAATAAACACAGCCAGTGTTTGTATTTATGGATTATGTCATGTTTCCAGGATTAACATGGGTTTTCTAAAACAACAAGTATTGTGAAAAATCTCAAAAAGGGCTCAGTGCCATCAGTTAAAAGATATAAGTTGCACTCGAGTGTTTTCAATAATCTGCTTTTACCACAACACATATAAACACATGACCTCAGATCAGGTAATTGGGGTAAGAGGACTCTAAACGCGGGCACCAGAGTCAAAACAGAAGAGCAAATACCAAGTAACCCTGAGTTACCTCCCAACACTTTGACCAGTGGGTTCTTCCCTGGTGTTGAGTCTGCAGAAATTCAATCTGACATAATCTGTGTATAACTGGCTCAAAGTGTCTGTGAGGGGGGAGCCCTCATGTCATGCCCTCGACAGTTTCACAGAGGGACTCCGTTAAGCCCTGGCAGACTTAGAGGAGGAAAGACCTCAAAGTCTCTGAGCTCTTGGTGTGGACAGTCAGGATTAGAGCGTTTTACAGCCGGTCTGTGCCTAACAATTTCTGAATTACACTTCTGAGGTATTTGCTGAAATGGCAGCGTATTTATTACAGTCACACAATCCCTTAAAGCAGTTGAATTGATTTTCTAGCTCTGGACTTCTGCTGTCAGACATGGCTGAGTGATAATACTGTTATTATTAGTCACATTATGTCCGTACAGCTTATAGCTTTACAAGGTTAACAATGCTCAATGCTGCAGCAGTGTGAACTTCTCTTTAATGGATTTTTTGTTTGTTTTTACTATGAAATATGTATTTCTAAGACTGAAAATCTCTCCAGAACAGAACCTTGCTGAAGATGAAAATAAAGCCTTCTTTGGTCATGTTCTTTTTAGCAAAACATCAACACGGACTTTTTTTTATTTTACTGCCACACTCTGTCTGTTTTTATTCTCCAATTAGATCAGTGTTATGTCCTGAATGTTCATTGCTTTGGAAACCAATCCGCTCTGCTCCACCCCGATTAGAATATTAGTTTTCTCTGATGTTCAAAAGATTTGCCTTCTGTGTGTGTGTGTGTGTGTGTGTGTGTGTGTGTGTGTGTGTGTGTGTGTGTGTGTGTGTGTGTGTGTGTGTGTGTGTGTGTGTGTGTGTGTGTGTGTGTGTGTGTGTGTGTGTGTGTGTGTGTGTGTGTGTGTGTGTGTGTGTGTGACATCTGCTCGATGGTTAAAGCAGCACCTGCAGGAGGATCGTAATGGCATCCAGCCACACATGTGTCATCTTTCCGTAGTTTCAGGATGGATGGGTACACAGATCCCATCAGCAGATACATGCAGCCAGTATTGCATGTCTATAATTTAAAATATATTGAATCCTGTAGGCCTAGTAGTATTGCTTTTTTTATTAGTAGCCCTACCGGAGCACACCTATGATGCACATACATGTTTGAATGTGAATGGTTCACATGTAGCTCTTTTGGAAGTTTGTGTAACAACTGCTCCTACTGTGAAGTAAACAATATATTAGTCGACTGTATTACACACCATCAAATGCTTTGTGGAGCCTATTTTCTCAAGCTAGCAGCTACTAGCCTATCGCAGATTGCTTCTAATGACAGCAGACATTTATAATAATAATTTGCATTTGCAGATTTGCAGACATTTTCAGGAGTGTTTCCCTGTGGTGGTCTGTGAGATGCTATTGTCTCTCTTTATGGTTATCGTGTAACAACACCACAGGTAAGTGAACCCAAAAACACGACTCACGACGCAGTCTTTGATGGGGGAAAAAAAACAGTCTTTACTCTTGAAGAAGATACAATCCAGAAAAGTGATCAAAGGGGAAACAAAAGGCTTGAACGCTTCTCACAGGGGTCGAAGACAAACTGACACAGAAGGAAGGGAAGCTACAGACTAAATAGTAGGGTGAGGGGGAAGACAACGAGATGCAGCTGGGAACAATCAGGGCGGGGCAGACAATCACACAGGTGGGAAACACATGAGGGCGGGACGTGACGGATCTGAAACGAGAGGAGAAGTTAGTGACCCAAAACAGGAAATAAAACAAGATAGAAATAAAAACAACCTAAGACACTGAGCTGGACATGACATATCGTCCTCCGGGCTAGTTAGCTAGCTAGCATTAGCAGAAGCCAACCACATCATGCCACTACCCAATCCTAGCCCGAGGTGGGCGTGCACCTTGTGTTTTTACCTTATTGCCTTTTTATCTTTACTGCAGTAGTTAGACTCCATAAAATTTACTGTCGCTATCATACAGTCTATGGCCGCTCGTTGACAGCTTCCGGAAATCTGAATGTGAAGACTTACTCAGTGTATGAGTTGATGTTAGTGATGGTCAGATCTTGAAGTGCTTAAAAGTTGTATGAATTTCAAGCAGTTTATGCAAACATATCGTACTCTAATACTTAGAGCTCTGTGTTTGACTCCTACTCTAATCTGATCTGTCAAATCTATGAGCACTATCAACTTAATTTATGATGTGAATCCAAAACAGTTGTTTTGTTTACACTGGTTTATATTGTTTATATCGTTTATATTTGCCTGTCCTGCCCAAAGTGTCTTCACCATCCGCCATGAATCAGTGCACTCTGTCCTCACCCTGAGCTGCACTAAAGCCATTAGCTTTCTGCCATTTGATTAACGGTGCCCATTGATTCCTACAGGAAATGAGACAAAAACAGCATCACCCGATCAGAGCTGCAGCTCCCTAATGGAGAGAGAGAGAGACAGAGAGAGAGACAGAGAGAGAGACAGAGAGAGAGAGAGAGGGATTGTGGGAGTCAGGAGTTCACATGAACAATGGAGGGATGAGAGGAGGGAGGAGATGAAACAGCTTAAAGTGAAATACACACACACACAATTGAGAAAAATTCAACACACTATTGTTTCAGACTCACAGACAGAATCCAGCAGCCTGAGGGGCTTCACATTTGATTGCTTTAAAAATGAGGAGGGAAAGGTTTTAAATTGAAAGGCAACTGTGAGCTGCTTTCTCTGAAAAAAATATTTTGTTTTCACACCTAACCTTTATTGGCTCGATTAAAAACGAACATGAGTTTTGCCAAGTTAGTGCGGTTTGTTTGCGGTGTTGTGAAAGCTGTCAATCGAACCCTGGTGCCGACCCAAAACCATACAGAGACCAACGGAAAAAGATGGGTCTCTGCCTTTTTTAAAGACTCTAGTGTGGTCTAGTTTGAGTAAGAACATGAACTGACCTTGACCTGACCCAACTACAGACAGCATTGTTTAACAAGCTACTATAGCTAGTTGTGCAGTTTTTCATGGGTAGGATTGTTAGCCTTTCTCTTCCTCAACAGCAGCATGATGAATCGTGGGTAGATAAAGTTGTTAATAGAGATCCAGCCCGATGACTATTATGCTCACAACTTTTCACAATGCACAAGAACAGCAAACTGTATAAAACATTATTTTCCACTCTTAGTTGCGCCTCATTTTTAAACTGTATTGTTTGCCTACAGTGATAAATGTAACCAATATAAGACGCGATGACCAGAGCCGACATCAATCTGTGTAGTTGTTTGTCCAATTTGAAATTAAAAAAGTGTCTTTGGAGCAGCTACAGCCAGGCAGCAATCAAGCAGTCCGACCAATCAGAGAGCATTTTCCATTTTTGGACACATTATGGTCCACTTTTAAATGTCTTGTGTGAATACAGAAAAAAACTTGACAACAACAATGTAACAAACTGCTTCATGATTCAGACAACAGCAAACAAATAGGTGTGTAAACGACCCAAATGTATATTCTTTCCATGCCTTTTGTTTCTGTTCATACTGTTTGAGATGTCACATACAAGTGTTTCTTGGTCAGATTAAGATCAGTCATATTAAATTATCGGCTGTATTGCTCGACCTTCTGACTCCTAGTGATGATTGTGCATCAGATAAAGAGTGTGTTGTTGTGTTGCGTCTGTGTCGCTGACCCTGCAGTGACTTATTGAGAGCAAACTTTCTATTTGGGGCTTTTAGCCTTTATTTAGATAGGGCAGTGGATAGAGCAGGAAATCCGGAGAGAGAGTGGGGAACGACATGCGGGAAAAGAAGCCTCAGGAAGGGTATAGCCTCTCTACATGAGGCCAGACCCCAAGACTACACAGTGACAGGCCTGAGGACACACTGTGTGTTCAACCCAAGGTTCACTCTCCTCATGTCGTTTGGCATCAGGGTCTGTTGTAATAAAGTAAAGTGTCATGCTGGTGGAGTCAGGAGAGGCTCAAAGAATAGATGTGTCCCCACAAAGAGGTGAAAAGAGACACAGCAGGCAGGAGGCCAGGAGAGAGCTACACAGCTACACACAGCTACACACACAGCTACACACACAGCTACACACACAGCTACACACACAGCTACACACACAGCGCCATGATGCCAGAGGTTATTCGGCTGGCTGCCATAAAGGTTCCCAGCAGGAGAGGCTGGGGTGGGATCAGTGAGGAAGAGAAGAGTCATAATGTGTCCCAAAGGTGAGATAAAAGAGCTCTTAACATGCCAGCATGGTGTTGTGGAGCTGATTACAACTGAAAGGCAGAAAACTGAACTCAAGGAAGAAAAGAGAAAGCAACAAAAAAAATAAACTGTTGTCAATGAGTTTTCACTGCAGTCACCTCAGCATGCAGTCACCTCAGCATGACCCGCCCGCTTTACCGCAGGTGGTAACGGCCGAGCGCCCGCAGGCCGATCCAGGTAGCACACACTTATCATCTCCTTGCCCTCTTTTCCCCCCGACAACTCTTATCATTGGAAATTCAATCATCAGGAATGTCCGCTTCTTTAATGCCACCACACACTGTCTTCCCGGCGCCGCTGTCCCCGTAGTCCTAGACAAACTCCTCAGTCTTCTGCCTTCACTCGCAGTCTCAATTAAGAGAGTCGTTGTACACGTGGGCACAAACGACTCTTCCCGGCGGCAATCTGAGTGCACCAAAAAGGATTTTAATCTCCTTTTTAACGTTTTAAAGAACTGTGGAAAATCAGTTTTTATCTCTGGACCCATTCCAACCTTTGATCGTGGTCCTGAGCGTTTTAGTCGTATCCTCTCCCTGCACACCTGGCTCCAGCACGCTTGCAAATCACACAACCTAGATTTTATTGACAATTTTAACCTGTTCTGGAACCATGCTACACTTTTTAAAAGCGACGGGATTCATCCAAATCCGTTGGGCAGTCAAATGTTGTCCGCTAATATCCAGCACGCTGTCCAGTCCTCAACACCTGTATGACATCCATCTGAGCACACACCCACTTCCAATCCCCTCTCACCTGTTTCACCTCAGAACAATCTACTCGCAGCAAGCCCCTCCCCTGCTCCTCACACCTGGTGTCACTCTTTTTCTCCTTCTTCTCTGTCCTCCAATAACTGTCATACACTCTCTACTGTCACAGACTACAGCACTGAATTCACTATCCCTGTACACGTCACCTGCAGACTGTCTCATCAACATCTGTCATCTGTCAATTACTGTAACCACTCCAATCTCACCCAAGTACGCCTCCAACCTCTCCCACAACCAACCTTTAATTGCACTTCAGCTAACTTTGGTCTTTTAAATATCAGATCCCTTAATAATAAATCTTTTATCTGCCTTGATTTTATAAATCATAATAATCTGGACTTTTTTATTGTCACTGAGACCTGGTTGACTATGGGAGATTGCAGTCCTCTGATTGAAGCAACCCCCCCTGATTTCACTCACCTTCATCAGCCCAGGCTGTCAGGCCGGGGAGGGGGGGGGGGGTTGCTGTTATTCATAGAAAAGATTTTAAATGCTCTCCAATTATACACACTCATTTTACATCATTTGAGCATCTTGGTACTTAAAAGATCCTGTGTTAATTTTAATCATCTACAGACCACCCAGACCTAACAATGTTTTTATTGCAGAGTTTTCAGAGTTTTTATCACATTTTATTTCTAAGTATGATAAAATCCTTGTTTTAGGTGATTTTAACATACATGTCTGTTGCCCCTCTCAGTCCCTCGCAGGTGATTTTATGGATATTCTAGAATCTTTTAACCTTACAATACAGGAACCCACTCACTCTAAGGGCCACACACTTGATCTTGTTTTATACAGTGGTCTCAGCCCTAACAACTTTGAGACAAAGGATATCTGTGTGTCAGACCACAAACTGGTTTTATTCAGAATGGTTTTATCTCAGCCACCTTTTATTAGCAAGGCACCTGTCCGCAGCAGGGTTTTTAACTCTACGTCTGCTAGCAAGTTTAAGGAGCTTTTTATTTCTGTCTCTTCAACTGCCTTTTACCAAAATCTTAACACAGAGGAGCTGGTCTCCTCTTTTAATCTCACCTGTCAAACTGTGCTGGACTCTGTTGCTCTCTATAAAGACAAAAAAACTAACAGAGTTCCACAGCCATGGCTAAACGAACTGACTCAGGATCTAAAAAGAGACTGCAGAAGGAAAGAACGAAAATGGAAAAAAACAGGCTTGCATGTATTTTATGAAATATGGAGAGATTCAATGAAACAATACCAAAAGGCAGTTAAAGACGCAAGAGCAGCATTTTATTCTAATCTGATTTTAGTCAATCATTCTAACCCCAGAATTTTATTTAAGGTTTTAGAATCAATCACCACCCCCTCCCCTTCTTATTTTACTGATTCTTCTCAGGATCTATGTGAGAAGTTTTTAACTTATTTTACCAATAAAGTCAAGGACATTAGGCAACAAATCATCCCTCCAGACCGTATTTTAGACACCAGCAGGGAACTTAAAAGTTATTTTAGCAGTTTTGAGCCGGTGTCCTTGACCTTTTTATCTGAAATTTTAACCCATATGAAATCAGCTACGTGCAGCCTTGATTTTATTCCCGCAACATTTCTCAAAGAGGTTTTTAACACAGTTGGACCCAGTATTTTATCCATTATTAATAGTTCCTTGGCGGAAGGTGTAGTCCCCTCTGCTTTTAAACATGCTGTGGTCCAACCACTTTTAAAGAAGCTCAACCTTGATCCCACTGATTTTAATAATTGTAGACCAATCTCAAAACTTCCATTTTTATCAAAAGTTTTAGGAAAGGTGGTTTCAACACAACTTTTATCTTTTATGACTGAAAATAACCTCTTTGAGAAATTCCAATCCGGTTTTAGAGCTTGTCACAGCACAGAGACTGCCCTCCTCAAGGTAACCAATGACCTTCTTTTAGCAGCAGACAGAGGGGAGGGCACAATTTTAATTCTTTTAGATCTTAGCGCAGCTTTTGATACTGTTGATCACACAATTTTAACTGATCGTCTCAGAAAATGGGTTGGTTTAAAGGATACTGCGCTTAGCTGGTTTTACTCTTATCTTTTAGAAAGAACCTTTGCGGTCACCATCGGTAACTACTCCTCCTCTACCTCTAACATTACCTGTGGTGTACCGCAAGGTTCGGTTTTAGGTCCCATTTTATTCTCCATTTATATGCTGCCTCTTGGCCAAATAATTGAACGCCACAATGTCTCCTTTCACTGCTATGCAGACGACACACAGATATACCTTCCTTTGAGACCTGAGGACGCTAGGAGCCTAGCTGCTGTCAGAAACTGCCAAAACGATATCAACTGCTGGATGGCACAAAACTTTCTCCAACTGAACAATTCTAAATCTGAAATCATAGTATTCAACCCGCCAAACTCCACTCATATCTCAAAGAGCAGCCTCGGTCCCTTATTTGCCAATGTCCAACCCACCGCCAGAAATCTAGGAATAACATTCGATTGTAATCTCACCTTTGAATCCCATATCAAAACAGTTGTCCGATCATGCTTCTTCCATCTACGCACCATCTCCAAAATTAAAACAATTCTAACCCAACTAGACCTTGAAAAGATCATCCACGCCCTCATTTTCTCCCGACTTGACTACTGTAACTCCCTCTTTTCCGGAATCACAAATAAGTCACTGTCTTGCCTCCAGCTAGTCCAAAATGCAGCAGCTAGGCTTCTAACTGGTTGTAACAGACGACATCACATCACTCCAATTTTAGCTTCATTACATTGGCTTCCTGTACGTTTTAGAATCGATTTTAAGATTTTACTCATTACTTTTAAAGCACGGACAGGACTGGCTCCAAGCTATATAACAGAGCTACTGACACCATATGAGCCAGCCCGCAGTCTTAGATCCTCAGGTGGGGCCCTCCTGGTCGTTCCAAAGTCGAGACTTAAAACTAAAGGTGACCGGGCCTTTTCAGTCAGGGCCTCTCGACTTTGGAATGACCTCCCTGAGGAGATAAGACTTGCAGATTCCCTCAATTCTTTTAAATCCCTTCTTAAAACATACTTTTACAGACTTGCTTTTATGTGATGTCGTCTTCTTAATGTCTTCACTTACTGGTTTTACTATTTTTATCTTCTTTTACTTCTTATTGTCCTTTTATTTATGGTCTTATCTCGTATTTATGCTCATATCTTAATCTCCTCTTGTGTTTTAATTTGGTAATTTCTTACTTACTTTGTCTATTTATGTTTCATATTTAAATTTACTTTGTATTTTTATTAATATTATAGTTTTGGGTTTTTTGATCCTTTAACCACATGTTTCTATTTCTTTTACTGCTCTTACCTTCTTATTGCTGTTATCTTTTTATTTGCTTTTATCTCTTTTAGTTTCTTACATCTTTTTTAAATCTTTGGTCCTCTTGGTCTCAGCTCGTGTTGTTGGGTTCTTGTGTTGCCTGGGTTCTTATGATGGTTCTTGTGATGGTCGGGTTATATATCTGTTGGGTATCGTGCACTATGGGTTCTTTTCTGTTGAATTGTATTTAATTATTCTTAGTATTTTGCATTTGTTTGTTCTTGCTGTTGTTTATGTTCTTCTGTGTTTGCTTTGGTTTGTTCTTGTTTTTGCTGTTTGTCAAAGCACTTTGTAAACCTGTGTTTTTAAAAGGTGCTATATAAATAAAGTTATTATTATTATTATTATTATTTTTCTTTCACACCGCCTCATGCATCACTCCTCTGTGTTCTTGTTTTGCTTTACTGTAAACACAAACAAACTGAGCTTTGTTGCATTGGCCTACTACAGAAGAGCCCAGATTGTAGCAATGAAGACTTCACAGCCTGAGCCCCTCACATCTATACACATTTTAATGTAAATTTATTCAAATAACTGCACAACAGTGAAGCTAATCCCCCTGAAAACTGAGCCTATACTACTGCTTCTACAGCGTGCATCGGTGGAACAGTTTACTCTGGTAGCTTCATTCAGCACTGATTTGTATTTGAGTTGTATTACGACGTTACAGTATGTACAAGAGGTAACCTGGAGCAGTGTGAAAGCAGGCCAGCGGGGGAATGAGGAGGGGGGGTGGTCATGCTTAAGAACGGTACAGAACAACTTTGCTAGTCTGAGTCCGCCCTTAGAAGCAAATGAGGGGGTCAGACAAGAAAGTAATTCATCTAGCATTGAATTAATGGAGTGACTGTTTTGTGTCCTTCTGCATCTTTCCTATAATTTCAACACAATTTCATGAATATATCCCCAATCTTTTTATTAACAGCACAACTTTTTTTTTCCTGCAAATGCTTCAATATTTTTTCCATGTGGAGCAGTCCAGAGGTCTGGTCCTTCTCTGGTGAAATTAGAGTAGAAATGCTCATATCAATACCTTTAATTCTGCAGAGCTCTCAGGTCGCAAGAGAGACCTGAGAGATGATACAGATCCTCAATTAAAAAGACACACAAGACTGACTTCACTAAATGGAACATTATGATTATTGATTTTGCACCAAATTCATTGTCATGTCTTTTCCAGACTATGAATATCTGTCACCTTTCTGATATACTCAGACTGCTTTCTTTCTGCTTGAAAGTGCTGACAATCTTGACCATGATCTAAAGCCCAGTATGCTGCACAATAACATCCTGCTGGGAGCTCTGGGAAGTCTGCAGGTGGTGCAGCAGAGTTCTATCAGCAGGTGTACAGGATGATTTTTAATTCAAGAGTCTCAGCTAAGCTCGCTGATTCTCCTCATCTGAACCCTGAGCTCAGTCCCTTTGTGTCCTCTGATTCCTCTGATAAGGTTGATCCACTTAGTAATGGCACGTTTATTCATTATTTAACCATTTAACCTTTAAATAGCACGATAAAAACTCTTATCTTGAAGAGCTGCAGTGAAACGTATCAGCGTCTGAACATGAAGTTGGAGACAATTGAGGATGGTTACCTTAAAACTACCACGAGTAAAAAACATTTCATCTTCCATTCGTTACAGATTTTTACCAAAACTGCAACTTTAGGCCCTCATTTGGCTCAGGGATGGGGTGTCCTTATTTATGGTTGTTTGTTTGGGGGGGCATCATGACCGACAAGACCACTAAGCAGCTTAACAAGCTGATGAACAAAAAGGCTGGCTCAGTTTTAGGCAGGAGTTTTGAGGTAGAGAGACGTGTGCAGAGGAAACAACAGGCTATATTGGACAGTGCTAGCCGTCCTCTCTATGACATCTTGGCAGTGCCAGAAAAGGAGCTGCGTTGGACATCTAATTTCACTGCGCTGCATGTCTGAGAGGTTCAGGAGATCCTTCGTCCCCTCTGCCATTAGGCTTCATAACACGCAGGCTACTGGCAGCGGCTTGTGACTTGATCTGCGGGTGGAAAATCACTGCCTGCCTTACTATGTAGCACTCTCTCTACCTGGGAGTCTGTCCGGTAAAAACTACTAGGACTGCAGAGTCTGTCTGTCTGTCGTTCTACTGTGGCTATCTATCTACCTAGCTATAAAATCGTAAAGAAACCTGTTGCCTATCTTCCATAATTCTCTCTGGAGATCAACACCAACGCCTTGCAAATGGTGTTTTTTTCTGTGTGCAGTGTTGGAAGCCTCCTAATCAATTAAACATTAAAGTGAATGGAGGATGGGTGCTGTTGAAAGCTCCCACAGGGGGGCCTCTTATCCTTCAAAACTAATGAAGGTTTCACTCTGGTCTGCTCTCCTCTTTTTCTCGTAATTGAAGTGACTGAGAGGAGCCAAGACGAGCTGACTTACAGAGAAATACAACTCACAGAGAGAAACAGAGACAGACGGCCTAAACGAAGACGATAAATGCAGATACACAGTGTTCCGGTACAGAGCATAGACTGTAAATATTAATGGACGAAGCCTGAGTGACGTGCCCCCATCTGCTTTGGAGTCCAATCAATGGTGGTCTCCATGCTGTAAACGCTGTCTCAACCTTACTTTCAGTCAACAGTGTGTGCAGTCCGAGACATGAGCTCCTCAGACCTTCTTGTTTGTTTTTGAACCAGGCTGTAAACATGTTAATTTCTGCTCTAAAAACTGCCTTTTTTTAATGGGGTGTGTATGTGACTTACGGTGCTTCTGCAGCCAGCTTCAAGTGGACACTTGATGAACTGCAGGATTTTGCACTTTCGACTTTGGCTTTATTTTTCAACACTGCAGGCTGTCGCTTGTCTCAGAGATGCATAAGACTGTCATTCAGGTATAGACTGACTGAATGAACTGAACTCAGATCAGTGCTGCTGGATGACTTGCTTCAAGAGTTTTGAAATAACAGACAGAGTGACAGCACTGGTATTACTCTGAGAACCAATCATACACTGTTTATCCTCTCATCTCACTCTCTCATTGGTTCAGTCCTCCACTGAGAGATAAAACCTGTTCTGTTTGATTGATACTGACAGGAGATCAGATCAGAACTCTGAACAGAGGAAATAAGACAAACATCACCTGCAGCCCTGCTCTCTGTCTCAACTCATTCAGATGTGCACAGCAAAAAAAACTGCAACAATCAATGTGATATTAGATTCAGATGTTTTTTTAAATTTAAATCTAGATATGTGAGTAACAAAGGAGGATGCAGTCTCTGATGCAGAATACGTGAGAACAAAATAAATATCAAAGCACCTTAAATTTGGTTTATTGAACACATTTTGTGGATTTCCTGAACCAATCAGCTGAAAAGGTCAGATTCTAAAACTGGTGACTGGAAGGTTTGTTAAATCCCTCCATGAGATGACAACATTCAGATCCTCTGCACTTTAGCAAAATGTTTTTTTTGCTTCCCAACATGTTTGACATTTCAAAGCAATAAAAGCTTTAATGAGTCATGCATTTCCACACAACTTTAGTGCTAGAAATGAAACAATTGTTTCACTATCAGCTCTGGCATTTCCTGAGAGCTTCATTTGTCATTGTTGAGTTTAAGCTGTTTATCAAACTCATGTTGGATCCTTCCTCCAGTTTTATATCCCTCCCTATCCGATGAGAATACTCATCACACAGATGCTCAGTACGGGTTTAACTCTGACGAATGACCAGAAGTGACTTATTTTTGTCTCTGATTCGTCTATTACATAATTATTTATTTTTTTCATTCAGTCTTTGACAACGCCAACCTGTGTCTCCTCTCCACAGTGGATCCATACTAGTTCTTAGGGGTGTGGGGTTCCTAAGTACTACTAACTTTCAGTCAACCTAACAACAGGCTGAGAGCTGAAGCATAGGCGGCGTTTTAAGCTGCGTTTTAAGCCGCTTGACAAACCGTTACATCACACCTGCCTGTCAATCTGGTCTATGCACCTCATAGTGAATAACTCTTATCCTGTATAAAACCAAAACACACCGTACCATGTGTGTTGATCTAGACGTGAGCTAATCAGACCTATTTGGGTTTTTTTTGTACCAGACTGTAAACTTGTTAATTTCTGCTGTTAAAACATGCTTTCTTTTGAATGGGGTATGTATGTGACTTCCTGTGCTTATGCAGCCAGCCTCAAGTGGACCCGCCAAGGACTGCAGGATTTTAAACTTCTACTTCAGCTTAATTTTTTAATACCGCTTGGTTCTGCCAGGACATGGATATATACCATACAGTCATCACTGGTTTTTCACACACGTTTAGTTGTAGTGCAAAAGCATGAGGTCACACCGATTGCCCAAGCCACAGTGACGTGTAAATTAAAGTAGTGTAAATAAGTGATTTGTGACAGATAACAGCTCTGCAGCATGTTCCACTCTGACAGTGACACACTCACTGCTCGCCTGCAGCAATGTCTCTTTTGGTCTGTCTGGGGCTGTAACACAGGCTTTATTCTGGAACGGATTTTCATCTGTATTACAATCGGCCTACGTGCTTGAACATGTGTTTTAAATTATGTCTCACTTGCATTAAGTCCAAGATGCTGATATGGCTTAAATCTTTGTCAAGTTACTCTTAAGACCTTTATTTATATTTCTTCCTGTGTGCTGACTTCACTAGGATTTATTTGTGTGCTGTTATCGTCTTTGTCTTTCTCTTTTTCTGGGTATTGTTTCCTGATTCCCTCCATCTTTAACCTTCTTTTGTGGAAAAGAAGGTTAAAGCAAAACCTGTTATTGTGTATTTTAAATCAGCTGAATGTCTGATTGTGTGTGAACCACAAGTTTATCTTGGTGTTGTTTTTAAGCGTGGGCGGCTGATGGAAATGGGTTTTCCCCTGTCTCTTAATCCCTCCGGTCCTTCCAGCTTCCTGTAGATCGTGTTGAGTCTAACCAGCTACTGTTTGTTTGTGTAATGTCGACTTATGCAGGGACAGCCATGAGGTTAGTGTGTGTCTGTGTGATGAATTACATCCGTCATGTGGAGCTGCTTTGGTGGCAGAACTGCTTAAAAAAAAAAGGTGTGTGTGTGTGGGCTGCTGTGCTTCCTTCTTCTGTAAGTGGTTTAAATCTAAAAGCGATGCAGGCGGCAGCTCTGGAGCAAGTCGCCATTATTCATGAGAGGAGGTCAGATTTGGCCCCGCTGTCACTTTTTAAATGTTGGATCAGCAGCCGGTTTAATTCTTCACAACAGTGTAGCTCATGCAGAACAGGCTGCTGTGTGTGTGCAGAGCGGTCTGTATTCAGGGAGTCATCCCAGGTCTGATGTGTGTTTTCTGACATGCATTACGTTTATTATTAACTCGGTCTCATTCGTCCTCGCTCTGAAACGCTGTAGTATTATGGCACATTACCTGTCAGATACTTGTTTTCCTTGCAAACAAACTCGTGTCTGTTTAGTTTGTTGAGTTGACATTAACTTCTCAACTTAAAAATAGAAATCGAAGTTTCAGTTCTTGGAAACATCTGAGTGAACAGATGTGAAGTAGGGAGAAAATCTATCTGTATTGCGGAAGGAATTTTATCCATTTCACATATTTATTCATGGGTAGAGTGATATTTTATAATCTACACTCATGCTCCATGTTGAGAGCAGACGCTGCAGCTACATGTTTCTGTGGTTGCATCTTCAAATGAGTGAGTTCAAATGAGTCTTGTGCAGCAGCAGGGGAGCTTCACCTTTAACGGTATGGTTCACAGTGTTGTCCCTAGGTTTATCTGTTTTGTTTGTTTTTAACAGTATTTAACATTACAATGTAAAAAACACTTTTTTTTATCTACTCTCCCCATTACATGTATTCAGAGGCAAAATAAATTAAGGAAGGAAACAAAAATATATGATGTTGGCCTTATTTTGGAAAGGAAAACGCTCAATCGATTACTTATATTACTTATAACACATGACAAGAACCGCACGCATTCAGCTTACATATAGCCAGAATGAAAGTGCCATCATTCACATGGTAATCTAATGATGTGTTTCCTGCTACAATACGTTGGCATGTGGGGCCTTTCTTTCATGTTGTAAATAAAACATGAGAGGACTCAATTTAATTTCATTACAAATAAATTAAATTAAATTAATTAAATTATATTATGACATCATGATGCTTTCAGAGAAAATCACTGTTTTATTCTGCATGATCCACGTCTGATGGGGTGAAATGTTCTTGGGGGGGGGGGGGGGGGGGGCTGTGGATCAGCGGTAGAGTCTGGTCGTCTCTCATGGAGAAGTTCCTGCAGCCACATCTCTTGATGGATTGGTTAACACTGAAGGACACTTTACATAGCAGCCTCTAACATCAGTGTGTGAACATGCAATGCAAGTCCATTTAAAAAAAAATCGTAACCAATTAAAAGAATATCCGAACAGGATTTTGTTCAAAATGATAACTGAGGGATAGTAAGTGGGCGTTTGACTTTGATTGAGACTCATGTCTGGGGGGGGGGGGGGGGGGGGGGGGGTCAGATCTGGTCTGACGGAGATGTGAAAGTGAATGTGAAAGTCTGCAGAACTGAGCTCTCTCCTATCTGTTCAGTCAGTGCAAAATACAACAAATGGAAGCTGGATGAAGAGAAACCCAAGAGAACACTGAAGCAAAATGTCAGATCCGTTCTGAAGAAGAGGTTATGTTGAGACCTGTGTGTGTGTGTGTGTGTGTGTGTGTGTGTGTGTGTGTGTGTGTGTGTGTGTGTGTGTGTGTGTGTGTGTGTGTGTGTGTGTGTGTGTGTGTGTCCTGCTGCAAAGAAACAGGATCCTTTCATGATCAACAGCCTAGGGATGTTGTACTCTGAAGTATTAGAAACAGAAATATCAAAGGTTTGCATCCATGCTGCAGGAAACGCACGCACACACACACACACACACACACACACACACACACACACACACACACACACACACACACACACACACACACACACACACACACACACACACACACACACACACACACACCTAATGGTATACTCATCCTCTCATTTTCTCACTCACAGCTCGCCCACTTTTCTGCACTTGTCTGTTATCCTTAATGTCTTTTCCCCTTAGACATAAAGATTTTTATGTTGACTGAGGATTAAGATGTTCAAATTTTTTTCTTTATAGCAAGTTTTCTAAAATGTGTCTTCCATGGGGACACACATGACAAGGATAGAAGAAGGTGAACCAAGAGAGAGAGATTTAGTCCTGTAACCACCATGTTAGAGTCCTGAATGTCTGCAAGCTGCATGAGGAATGGAGCTGTGACAGTTTAATACAGTTAAAAGGTTTCTGCTGCAGAGCCTCAGATCTACACTACAGGCTGTCATGGTCAGACATCTATCAGAGCTTTACAAGACAGAAATGAGGAGGAGGAGGAGGAGGAGGAGGAGGAGGAAGAGAGAAGTGGACTCTAGGAGAGTCTCACTAAGAGGGGAAAAAAGTGTTATTTCTGCCCTTGAAACATCTTAGACTGGTCTGCACGTGCTGAGGAAAAAGGTTGAGTGAGCTTTCTAAAGCATTTGCAGGAACATTTTAACGGTCCATTTTGACAATCTGATAATCACCATCATCGGAAAGAGATTTCATTCTGATGGAGATGCGTGGTATGTCGATCGTTGTTCTGCTCAATATCCATGTAAACACTTGATCCGATCGTGTCTTCCTCGTTGGGGTAACACTATTCTTACGGGCCATGTCTGCCCCTCTCATCAACCTAGCATGTCTGGAGACCCTCCTGCTCTCTTACAAATGCTCTAACACAAACACAGCTAACGAGCTAACTGCTGCGGGGTGTTAGCAAAGTAAGCTGAGCAACCGAGTAGTTATCTGTGTGCAGTGAAGTAACTCATCTCCCCGCTGTATTCAGTTTTTTTTTATGACCAGACCAACCAATGAGACTTCCAGTATTTGAATGTGGCATGAAATTGGTCAAATCGACAAGGACAAAATAAAATACTTTCCAGTTATTTTTGAATTTTGAGATGAAGCAGTATTGATCGGGTGGGTCAGTCGGCTCGAGGCAACCTGCCCACCCCTAGAGCCAGGGCCGATGCTCATTATCATGTAAACTTGGTGTTGTTGGGTAAATATAAAATATAATTACACAGAGAGTGTAGCACTTATTGGCAGATGCATTTCACAGACACATTTATTTGCTTTCCTGCCAGTCGCCCAGCTGCCAAAAGACTGTTAATTAGCACTGTGGCTGATTCCTTACAGCAAAGTGCCATATGTGTGCAGTATATTATTAGTATGAAATGCATGAATTCATATTTTTCTCAGTCATGTGTTGACACATACTAAACTTTAAATGAAAATAGAATCAACTTTTCAAGCATTGACTCAACTTTAATCAAAGTCTGAGCCCGACCGTTACACACACCTGGCAGTATGTCTGTACAGAGTATTTAGTCACTGATGATTTAAGAATGATAATTATAAAGTCTCTTAGATGTGCAACTGATGTGGGAGAGCCATATTTATAAAGTTATGTAGTTTGATTCTTTGACGCATATGGTCTTGTTGTAGGATTGATTTCCAACCTGACATATCATCAAGTGCACCAGATCATCTCTCAGTGACCACTTAATAAGGTGCAGCTGCTCGTTAAGGCAAATATCTAATCAGCCAATCACGTTTGGAGTCATTTTAATTAAAAAACAACAAGAGAAGACTTAATGCGCATTGCACTAAGCATATAGTCCTGTAACGTGCTTAAGTACGACTACCCCCCCTCCCCATTCCCCCGCTGGCCTGCACTCACACTGCTCCAGGACTAACCGGGCCTGAGCATGGTTACATCATGTTCATAATGTCGTATAACAAATGCATGGCTTAATGTGATCATTAAGCGTGCTTAGTTTATAAGGGCGGACAGGCGGACAGGAGAAGAAAAAAAAGAAAGGACATGCTGTCAGGTAACAAAACAGAGAACATGACAGCTACTTTACTGACTTTGAGGATTATTCTGAGTCATTTTAATCAGATACAGCCAGATGAATCTGGGATTTCTCGACCATGAAGGCTGTCAACGTTGTGTACCCGTGCTTGTGCTCGTGCATGAACTGTACCGTGCCGAAGCGCACCTCTTGAAAGCGTGCCAGGGCCAAGGAAGTGTAACATGCTTGAGCACGAATCGGAGCACTCACACTAGTGAAACAAACTGGACTTCAGGGGTGAGGCGTGCTTGGGCGTGGTACAGATTGCCTACTGTGAGTGTGTCCTTAGAGACTGAAGAGTCTACCAGCTCTCTGAGGCTGTACAGGGTGCTTCAAGCTATTTTATTGTCTGTAGCTAAGATGCTTAAAATGTTTCACAGTGAAATTATGTGACAATTTTGCCTTTTTAGTTCGCGAAGCACAAAGTACAGCTAAAGTTATTTGTGATATATTTAGACACATGTTTGATCCAAAACTAAACTGTGAAAATATCCACAGATCGCAGAAAAATGTTTGTTCCAAATTTCAAGTATCCATCCAATTAGTATTTATTTGGCTTCTGTCCTCAGTTTTTTTTGGTCTTAATAGTCTGTCTCTCTATCAGCACACACTGTGCAAGAGGTGGATTTTTGATTTCATGAAGGTTAATCGTTATTCATAATAAGACGTGTGGCTGACCTGAGTGGTGTGTGGGCACGGTGTAGCTGTTTGTCAGGAGGTTTCAAAACCGCCTCAGCTCCAGCTCTCAGCCTGTCGTTAGGTTGACTGAAAGTTAGGGTGAGACAGCACAGCATGGAGACTGCCATCGATGAGCCTCCGGGGCCCCCTGAAGTAACAGATGGGTGACGTCACTCAGGCTTTGTCTATGTTTATATACAATCTATGGCTTTTAGGAGAACTTCAAATCAGGCTGTGAATCAATATCTGAGGTTTTTGGAAAGGGGGTTTTATTCGTCTGTGATATACAGGAGGCTTACGGCCTATGGTTTGCTTGCAGCTGCACTCGGCTCTGCAGGAGTCTTTGTCATCAGGTACTCGGGGCTCTGAAATAAACAGCCTGAGGAAACAAGGAAACCTAAGTCAGGGTGGTATCTTAAATCATTTCCTATCGTATATTAAAGTATACTTTCTCTGAGAGTACAGTAGAATAGACTCATGGCAGCCGCAGAGGGTGGTGTGATGGAGTGCCTGGAGCGGAGTACAGAGTTCATGTCTTAAGATGTTCTATGAAGCAAGTAATCAAAGTTAAGGAGAGACAAACACAGGCGGTTACTTAGGTCCAGAGTCAGACTCGTATTGATGTCTGCCTGGATTCTTTTTTTTTCTGCCTTCTCTAGATTTGATTGTATAAGGTTTTTATGGTGATCATTGCATGTTCAAAAGTCAAATTATTTTGAAGTGAAGAAACTCAAGACATTTATGACATGATGACACATCATTTTAATAATGTTGCACAGAAAATAATGTATTTATACATGTGAAACTCTGCATAAAAGAAGCCTGGAATTCAGTTGTATTCAAACATGAATCAATGCAGCGTCATGAATAATGTATCCAAGCCTCCCGTCTGCATGCCAAGACGAAAAGCATATACATGTCAACCTCATGATTGATTGCCGTTGCAGGTTTCAATCTAACATGATGCAGGACTTGACTCGTCTCTGGTAAACAGCAAGTCATACTTCCTGAGAATTCAGTTTCACGCATCTTTTCATGCAAATGTAAACACTATGTGCTCTGCAGAAGATTAATAAAGAAACAACCGAATGCACACTCAACAATAAAAACAATAAACAAACTCATAAACAAATGTATAAAAGAAAACACATTTAACCTTGGGGGACCACTGGCTGTGGTTTGTCTTTTTGCAAGAAGCATCCCTGTGAACCTCAGCTGCTATCTTCAACAGCAGAGTCTGCTTTAAACACTGAGATATCTATGGTAGCCCAGAGGGAACCACATATTAGTAAGTCACCATCTGCTCCTCTCAATGCTAAACTTTGTCACCCAGCACTAAATATGTTTAGTGTTGTATAAACCATATATGGCTGTGTATAATTGATAAATTTAACTGATTCCTGGAGGCTGAATGAACCAATAGAGACCTTGTTTACATACCCCACTAGACTAAGTACATTTATATCCTTTATTTTTCACCACTTGTGTTTGTTTCTTCCTCCAGTTGATATTAGTTTTCTGGGGCTTAAGGGAGTAAAATAAGGGAGGGATTGTTTCTAATGTTTTTTTGTACAACAGCCAGAATGATCAAAACACACAAATCATCAATTTTATTTTTTTTTTTACCTCACTTTTCACATGTATCCAAACCAAGCAGCAACCTCCCGTCTTCAAAAATGAAGCCAATGCAGAAGTGCAAAAATCCTGCAGTTCCTCGAGTATCCACTGGAGGCTGGCTCCAGGAACAGCAGAAGTCACAAACACACAACAGGCGACAAAGCCGTTTTTCCATCATACATTAACATGTTTACAGCCTGGTACAGAAAAAGAAATAGGTCTGATTAGTTACTGTCATCATGGGCACACACTGTACGGAGGGAGAGGTGGGGGTGGGAGTATTTTTTAAACAGACTGATCTCTCATCGCACCACATTTGTGCCATGCTGGACCTCAGCTTGGCAGAAGCTTCTACAGACAGAAACATGGCTGTGCCATGGGCTCACCGGTATCTCCAATAGAGGCCAATCTCCACATGGAGGAGGTGGGAAAACAAGGCTTTAGCTACCTTCACAGGAGCTACCCCTAGCCACTGGTTCAGAGATGTGGATGACACCTGGGTACAAATTTGTCTGGATGAAGTTGAATACTCATCTTATGGAAGAAAAACTAAAGCATATTCAAATACAATAATTTTACATTTACTTGTTTGTAGTCCAACACTGAGTAGTAAAATAATAATGTTTGAACACTACTATTTTATATCTTTATATTTTCTGCAACCAGACATCTTCTTGTGCAGTTGTCTCACCTGGAATGAAGCCTCTGACCCTCTGAGACATTTCTGGCCATTGTATATGTCATAGATTTTATTTTGGCAGATTGTACTTTTGGCAGAGGGTATAAACACACATACACACATACACACCGAGGGATGAGTGAGGCAGCATTCAGTGTGACAGCTTGCTTTTCTTCCATTCAGCCTCTCTCAAAGGAGATAAATAATATTCATAGTCACAGCTCAGTTTCACCTCAGAAAGGTTCAGAAAAGCTTCTCTGTGTTTCTTCCTCTGGCTGCATTTAGTAAAATATGTGTTTTACTGTTAGCTGACAAAGATTCAGCCTCACGTTCTGCTCTTTTATTAAATAAATTCATACTTTGCACATGCAAGCACTTTTTTAACCATTCTAATCTTTCAGGTGATCACATAATCATCCACAAGCCGACAATACCATAACTGATTTCTCTATTATCCAAGTTGAGCTTGGCACGAGAGGGTGTCATGTAGGGTTGGAGAAAGGAGGGCATTGATCACTCTGAAGCTTCGTTAAACTTTTATTACCCCTTAAAGTGCTCCAACATTTTTATTCATAAATAAAATAAAGCTTGCTCTACACAGATCATAGATATCTGACCTGAATATGGAGCCTCTCCAGTCTGGCTGATGTGATATCAGTTTGAGAGTGAAGGCAGCTGAGAGAGATAGTTCGGGTAGAGGCTCCTGTTAGCACGAGTCATGATTAGGGATCAAACCCCGGGTCGCAAAGTCCATAACGTTTGAGCTTATTGATACGGCTATAGAGAGTTGTGGCTCCTGTAACGTGACGTTATATCTCGCGTCTAGCATTGTGTTTCAAATTAAATCACTGGTGCACAAATAGACATTGCCTCCATTGTCTATTCAATATTTTTAATGAAATATAGTTCCAGCAAATCAAGCTCATAAAGCATTGTGTATCAAATAAAACCAAAATGCAGCACCAACATCTGCTGCCGCTGCTGAGAGACAGCCGTTGTCATCCTCTACTCACAGCAGTCGGGTGAGCACATCCAAACTTGTGTCGAGTCCTGGAAGAAAAATTGGAAACCAATTTTGAAATCTGTGTTGAAATCAACAGGATTAAAGCCGCATATCTAAATAAACGAGGTGACGAAGGGGACATCTGAGAAGTAGCCTTTCCTCAGTCTAAATAATATAATGGTTATTATTATGATTGTTACGATGTGTTTCTGCTCTTGTATTATTTTAATAGTTTTCATAAGTGTGTTTGAAATGTAATCCTCTCTCTCTTTAGTTCTATAAATCTTCAGGTTATGGCTTCCAGAAGCAGCAGAGACCAAAGCAGACAGAGAGAAATACATAAAACAAAAGAGAAATACATAAAACAGCAATCCTAAATTATCTCATAGCCCCGACCAATACCAATGTGTCCATTCCAGATCACTGCCTGTGAGTTGAATCACAGCTGTGAGTGTAAAACATGACTCTGAGGTAAAGGGTGTATTGCTGTCTTGCTTCACAACATGAGGTCTAAGCCCCCTTAAGGGGGGCGCCAAAGATCTGGCGGGGGTCTCAAAGCCTTGTCTGCTCTGAGGTTGTCAAAATTAGACTTTCACATATTCATATAAACTCATGATAAAATGCTTACGAGTTAGATAAAACGAAGGTCTTATGGTAAGAACTTGTGTGTAGACATCTTCTGTTGAGACGTTACCAGCCAGAAGGTTGAAGGTTTGGGGTTCAATCCCCCAGCTCCTGTCACAACATGTCCGATGTGTCCTTGGGCAAGACACTTAACCCCAAGTAAAAACACCATAGAATACCTCTCTATAGCTTCATATATCTGTACCAGACTTTGGTAAAAATCTATTCTTAACTCAATCCCTTCACTAAGAGAACTCGACAATGTAAGTCTGGCATACTAATCAGGCAGCTTGAAGTGGAACAATTTCTCATTTAAAATCTAATCTTCCGCAGATCCCAGTCCATATCTGCAGGAATAAAAAGCTTCAGAATAAATCTGTGCTCCTTAAACTCTGTCTTTTCTTCTCGAAGCATTTATCAAATACTCTGCCAAAGAAAGACACCAGCAGCTGTCACAGGCATGCAGCACGTCAAATCATGTCATCCATGTTATGTACAGTATATGGATCAAATGGTTTACACATTCCACATCTTTCCTCTGCAACGTATGCACATGAGCGGATACCTTTATATTTACATTTCATTGCATTTTGCTCTCTGTGGAAAAGCGATCACTTTATGATATAGTTTTGAGGAATATGGACTCATTAGTAAGTCAGTATGTAAGCACTGAGACAACTAACAGCTTGTGGTCGGATGCTTGCAGCAGTCACATTTGGATCTATCAGAGTGTTTTCTTCCTACAGTTCTGTGGGAAGGGTGGTGTCCGGGGAATTTGAGGGTGGTATTACAGAAATGGAAATGTGAGCTCATTGCACTGAGCTGAGTGAAGCTCCAGCAAAACAGATTTACATGGATCATTAGGAGATATGATATGAGAGAGGTTGAGTCTGTGACTGCAGTTTGTTACACCAATTATGACTGAACGATGTGGGTGTTTAATGAGTTTAGTGGGAGGGGTTTTTCGGTTTAGTTGATATTGATTTGAAATGTGTTTACACATTATGATTGCTTCTTTTTTTTATTGAGTGTGTTAACAGGGACTCGAGTACCCCTGCTTTGATTGGGTATAAAGTATCCTGTGTGTTTGTGCATGTAAACAACATATTCAGATTTCAGAATCCGGGATGACCCTAGATTTTTCTACCTGGAGAACTAAGAAAGAAAACACGATCTTGTGGCATGTATACGCCTCACCCCCAGTTTCTGGCAGCTACCAACTACCTGCACAGGTAAGGCCTCAGCCAAGTGACGTATCAGCAAAACTAATTGGCAGCAGAAACGACATCGCCCTACCTCTGGAGCTATGTAGAAACTGTCTTTAGATAATGAAAAAATTCTATATAATTGAAAGTTTAGATGGGAGAAAACGCTTACCAAGTCTGTGGCTACAGGACGCCGGTTTCTCAACACGTGCGGTGGAGCAAGTCAGGCTAGTCACAGCTGCATAACTTCACCCATTGCTCACTTGTTCTATGTGGTGATAGCGACAGGCTGACACCCAACACATGGTGGGGACATGTTTGATATTTTCTGTCGCGTGCTGAAAATGAGGTGGATAAGCCATATCTATAACACCATGTTGGTGTTTAATAGTGCTAAGCCTACAATAAGAGACAGTCATCTATTTTTTCCCGATTTACAAATTGCTCCAGTTTGTGTTGTAAAAGATGAACATCACAGGAACCTGAACAAATAAGATGCAGGAGTCAGAAACAGAGATGCTAATATTTAACATGTATTCAGAGATACAAATAACCACTGTAGATAAACGCTATATATGATAAAAAACCAGGATGAGGCTCATAAGCTGGATATGCAAGTCCATGTAAACCTCCTCAGTTTTGCTATTGAATTCAGTCTTTTTAGTGTTTTGACCCGACTACGTGAGCTGCTGAAGCACACTTGTATTTTACAAAACAGCCGGAATGAACCCTGGAGCAGGTTGTGCCACAGTATCCTGATAAGCTGAAGGTACACACCAGCTGACAATCTCCAGAGTGTGTCTCGGCTCAGAGGGCTCAGCCCGGCAGAGCTGAGAAGTTTGATACGCTCTGCTGACTCCACTCAGAGTAAATGGAGGAAATTGATCTCCAAGGTGTCATTCAGAGATTGCATGTGAACAGTATGTGATAGCGCTGCCCTTTGCCTGTTGTGCATGCATGCACGATTACAATACTGTCCATGCAGGCTACTGTAAGACAGAATAACACCAGAATCATATATTTACATTTTTAAAGATAATTATTGCATTGGGCTGCATGGGGGTGCAGTGTTTAGTGCTGTTGCCTCACAGTGAGGAGGTTCCTGGTTCAAATCCCCCGTTGGACAGGGCATGTTCTCTCCGTGCATTTGTGGGTTCTCTCCGGGTACTCTGGTTCCTCCCACAGTCCAAAGACATGCTCGTTAGGTTAATTGGTGACTCTAAATTGTCCGAAGGTGTGAATGTGAGTGTGGCTGGTTGTCTGTTTCTATATGACAGCGCTGTGATTGACAGGTGAACAGTCCAAGGTGTAACCCCGTAACAGCTGGGATCGGCTTTCTCTCACACTTGCAGGTCTCCAGTCCCCTGTTAACAGAAACACACAGGAAACCCTGTAGCACGTGAAGTGTGTCAGCTGATAAACGTCTAAAGGTGCATTTACAAAGTTTTCATTCGATGACACAGCGTTGCTGCTTGTTCTCAATCTTGAGAGTAACTTCTGCTGCATTTTGTCTGTGTTCACAAAAATAAATGAATGCTTAAAAACAGACAGTAACAACTTCTCTCAGTAAGCGTAGCACAGACTGAGATAAGCACAGCAACTTATTAAAGGGGAAGTTGTCCACTGAAAAGATAGACTTGTCATAAAACTAGACGGTATTCAGTAGAATGGTGGGGGGAAATGAAATTAGTCCTACATAGCTAGAGAAATTCCAGAAAAAGTGCTTTTCATTTTGCCCAAAGGGTTCAAATACTTCAACTCCCAGAATGCATTGGGCTTGATGCCTTCCAAGGCCTGGATTCTGATGCTGTCTCTCTTGTAAGGCGATTCTCCGTGGACAGGCACAGATAATGCGGAGGTACAGGTTGTAGTTTAAACTCTGATAAGCTGAAATTAATCGCCACTGGAGTTTTTTTTTTTGGTACACGAAGAGGATACTTTTCTTGCAGTCAACACTGAGGTAGTAGTGATTAGGAGCTGGTTGAATTGACCAGTACATTGTGTCTCTGCAATAGTTTGTTAGGTTAGCTGGACTCACCTGGAGGCCTAGCTTGTCCAGGTAAAAGTCCCCCCTAAAGAGACCCCAACCAAGAAATGTCCCAAAACCCTCGAGCCTCTCCGAACAGTATGAAGGAAAGATTCATAGCAGTCAAATCCAATCCAATCCATTTCTCAAATGAGTCCAACAAATACCAGGGTGCTCTAGCTTAGCTTCCAAGCTGCAAAGACAGAGATGTTTTAATGGCTCGTTCAAAGGTAGGTTCACTGACAGAATGTATGTTGCTGACAAGTCAACGAGCTCAGTCATAGTTCAGTCGTGTTCTCCTCTCCCTGCCTCACATTCTCTGTTTCAGTTTGTTAGATACTGAAACTCCCTCTGGACCCATGAGTGCTGTTTTCTCTCTCTTGTGAAACAGGCCCTCTTGGAAGCTTTCTTACGTAATACAAACCTCTCTTGTGACATTTATGCTGTGAGGCAAAGTCCCTGTACATATCACACACAAAGAATATGGCTCACACAACTCGAGCAGGATTAACTGGAATTTGTTAGAAGCCTAACCCTCAAGGAATGAAAGGTTCAACTAATGATCTCTCAACGGTAGCTGCTCAGAAAATCTAATTAGAGCTCATTGTTGTCTCCTTGAAATGAGGGTCATAATGAGAATGAGCTTATGTGATTAAAGTGCGAGGGGCTGAGCAGGACCTCAGACTCTGTACATTTATTACAAAAAGTACAGTCTAGACTAGACCTGCCAGGTGATAACGACTGTTCTTCTATTTATGTCAAATTGACCTGCCTTTTCTGACTCTCCATACTGCTTTATTGAGAAGTAAATGTCTGTAAATCTGAAAAGGACAACATCTCATTCAAAGTGCCAGAGGTCAGACATGATCATGTTGTCCTCTCAAAACATGAGGTCTAATTCAAATGACACTACAGCTGTTATTTATAATGACACAATCACCAGGGCGTAATGAGTTCTGGAAATCATCAGTGTTCACTATTAGATCAATGTCATCGTCGGTCAATGCAGCTGTTTCCTAACATGACGTGCTTCTGCTAACTCCAGTCATGTCATTGTTTCACAGTAATGGGCTTCACCGCCATGTTTTATAGGAACAATAGTTCCTACCAAAGTGATGTGATTAGATCAGAAATATTTCCTGAGGGGTGATGGGGAGTACAGCAGCACTGGGACTTGAAACTACTGTATATGTTTCAGTCCGCCTCAGGTGTTCTGAATGTTGCTAATTAGTGTAACAGCAATCTGTCTTTGTCTAATTAAATCAGGCTGGTATCAGCATACAACAGGACACCAAAAAGTCAGTGAAATTTTCAATGTACATAACAGAATGTAGCTGGTCTGGTTAACATTTAGAGGATCCAAAACTAGAATAGTGCAGGAAAATGTCCAGTGCCAGTCAATCTGTGGGCGATTTGTGTTTGTGGAGCCAAATGGACGACTTACTACACCAAATACAATCATATGTTGTTGGTTATAATTTTAAACTACTATGCTGTGGGTTAGGGCTGTTGCCTCACAGCGAGAAGGTTCCTGATTTGAATCTTCATCGGACAGACGGTGCATCCGAATTGCAAAGTGCCTGCACAATCTGACAGTAGACAGTCCCTTCTCTCCGTGCTGTATCCTGTCTGGACCTCCTGTTCAGTAGGCAGATATTTGTTCCTACTTCGTCTGAGTCATTCAGTGTGGAAGTGGAGTCATCAGCCTACCTAATGTTATTGACACTCCAACTCAGATGTGATCTGCACGATGGCTCAGTGAATAATACAAAACTTCACATCGCATGTAAACAATTTAACAACTTAACATTTGAAAGCCACGTTACCCGAACTGGCCGCAACCATCCTCACTTGTTTTTGTTTTTTTTCATCATCCTTTGTTTTGATTTGGAGGCGCATGTGAAGTGACATTTACATTTAATTTCTCACAGCATTGTGGGTGTTACAACGCAGTGAACCATACTGCATAAAACCAGGAAGTTAGCATCCAATGCTGAAATGTTCAGTCTACTGAGGTGGACCATATAAATGCCCACTGAATGACCATGAGGGTTCAGTCTACTGAAACCCCCTTACTGAAAAGTCTGCACTGCATACTGAACTGTGGCTTTTTGGTTCAAGGCCTTTCTGTGTGGAGTGAGCATGTTCTCCCCATTGGTTCTCTCCAGGTACTCAGGGTTCCTCCCACTGTCCAAAGACATGCCCGTTAAGTTAATTGATGAGTCTAAATTGTCCATAGGTGTGAATGTGAGTGTGGCTGGTTGTCTGTATGATTGACTGGCATTCATGTACTCCGCCTCTCCCTCAATGACAGCTGGTAATTTGGAATGGAAAGTAATATCCACTAAACCACGCACGAACACACACACAAAGATGCGTAGCTTGTTCGAGCTCATTCCTGCCTTCTCAAACTCTTCCATCCTGATGCTTCTTTGATTCGATTCCAGCTTCACTTTGTGTCTTTCCAAGCTGTTTGATTAGGGCTTTCTAATTTAATCAGCGTGATGTGAAGGAAATCAAAGCTGCTCTAATCATTTTGGGCTTGAAAAAAAAATATCTCATTCAGATGCAGCAGGAACACTACAGAGCATGCAGATGGTGGATGAGCACCTGTGCAGCTCACGCTTTCAATGAACAGAAGGGCTGTACATATCAACTGATGTTTGTCACCAGCCACTGGGGCTAATGGTTTTCATTGGTTACTAGCCACTCAACGTTTCTTACCAGCCGCAAGTTTATTGTTGGGAAATTAAGTTGTATATGATTAACGTTGACTCTGGCATGCTAACATTAAATAAAACTAGATTTACAACCCTTTGAGACGTCTACAATTTGAAAAAAGAAAATTCTCTTTGCCAAAGTGGCTAGTGGAGGTGACTGTGTTACACGGCAGAGCTGAAATCTACCCCCGTTTGGTGAGTCGGCGGGTGGTAATGTCAAGCCTGGGTTGTAATATCTGTAGACCAAAATCATCTTCACTGCTTGATGACTCATTTTTGTCGCGTACTGTGAATTTTTGAAATGAATAGCAAAATTTCAAAAGTTTTACGGATTCTAGAAAAGTATCCAAAATAACTGACTCAGTGTGCAACTCCCGAAAAAGGACAAGAATTGGGTTCTTATTCATGAATTTTATGGCCACAGCACTTTTAACAAAATCCTTTTTAGAAAGTTTTCTGCTTAACTGCAGAAGAGCTGCCTGAAGGGTTTACTGCAATCTGCTCACCTAAACTGTATTTCAAATATTCATGAATGGTTCCTGAACTGAGGCTGTGTATACTGTTGTGATTATCTGTTTTCTATCTCACACAAAAAAGACTGGAGATTTAATCACAGCAGTATAGAGGATCAGAAGGACAGCGGGGAGAAAAAGAGACAAGCTTTTGATCTAAAACAGTTTTATTTATGTGCATTGATCATTGATTTTTGTTTGCTTGGTATCTTGCTGCCACTGCACTTTTTGATATCCAGTAGTTCACTCCCAGAAGGCTCCTATACAAAAGCACTGTGTATAGGACACACATCATCCATTAGGTGTATAGTTGTTTATTAATGTCTCCTGACCATAAATCCGGTGATTGCAGGACAGGGCCGTGTGCTCCATCAGTGGTGTTTGTCAGGACATTAGTCTATGACGGACTCGTTGTCATTTCTCAGCTGTCCAAGAATGTCTTCTGTTAGGGCATACTCCTGCAGGGATTGAAGGTATTTTAGGGCTGAACAAACACATACATGATGTATTAGGTGTATTTGCTGTCTCAAAGTAGATGTTTCTTTGTTTGATATATGACCAAATAGGAGCATACCTATGTGATGAGTTTTTTACAGACATTGAAGGTCACATATTATGGAAATCCACTTCACCATGTTCCTCTAACACACGTGTCTCTAGTCTGTCTACAAACCCCCCAATGATGAGAAAAGTCCATCCTCTTCGTCTTTTGCCTGCTCCACTTTTCAGAAAATGTGTGCTCAAACAGGCCGTTTGGCGATTTTCCCTTCATGACATCACAAAGGGCAGTAACCCCTCCCCCAGGTGGGTGACACTCCCACAGCTAGGTGTTTGTTCTGCCCTCTGAGTCTGCCTTCTCAGTAAACAATAGGACATGGAGCGAGAAAGCCCGAGACACCCAAGCCCTTCCAGAGAGGGGGCGTGGTCAGACACAGCTCATTTACATTTAAAGCTACAGACACAGAAACAGCCTGTTCTGAGCAGGGCTGAAATAGAGGGGTTTATAGGTATGATCAAATACAGGATCAGAGACTTACATAAACTTGTTGAAAAGGAGGAAAATATGTGACCTTTAAAGGTATCCAGAGACATTTGGTGAAACCACTGACATCTCTTCTCCTGTTCTGGTCTTCATTAATCGCAGTGGTTGAATAAGTCTTTGTAATAATCACTGGTCTAGAACTGTGGGTCGCCAACCACCAGGCCTCGGACGAGTACTAGACCTTGGGTCGTTTTGAACTGGGCAAAAAAACCCAGTAAAGCACGATGGTGGACGTCTTTGATATATCAATACTGCTTTGTGTTTTTTTTGTTTATTTTCCTGGAAATGGCTAACCTTTCTTTTACATATTACAAGGCCAATTATTTTCATTTTAAATTAAAATGTAATGATCATGCAGTGTACACAGGTTGAGCGGTCACTTTCAGTTAGTATGTTAGTGAGGAGAAAACAGGAAGAAACAGACGACATTAACACAAAAAAAGGCTCTGCAGCAGACTGGATGTTAGAAACACGCTGCACCTGTCACTCACACACATAAACCATGCTACGACCACCTTGTCACCAAGCTGACGCTGATGCTGAGTTAATTTTTGATTTATACAGTTCAGGTTGCATTCCTTCTTTTACTGTACTTTATATATCTTAACATGACATTGGTAGAGAAATGCCATAACGTCCGCCCCTCCCTACCTGTCTGTCAGAAATATGACAGCTGCTGTCTGGTCCGTGTAGTCAAACCGGCTGGGAACTCCCTGGTCTAGAACATTGAAGCTTACTCTCTTCTTTTGGGTATTTCGTGTTTTGTTTCTGGTTTCTAAATGCACTGATCCCAGGGCAAGTAGATCACTCTGGTGCCAGACGAGAACTTTAAAACGAGTTGTCATTATATGTCCTTGAACGGCAAATATTCACAATGTGTAAGTGAGTCATCAAAAAGTCATTGCAGTACAAAAAGTAATTGTCGTTGCAGCTCTCTGTTTAAACTGTGTAGTGTGTAAAGTGCTGTGACATTCTGACTACTAATAAAATGAGACATGGTCTGTTATCATCTGAGCTCAGCAGAAAAATGAAATTACCCCAGAAAACTCTGTCATTGGATCAGTAGAAATGTTTCTTTTTGAACTACTCTCTACATCCTATAGCCTCTCCACAACACATACATATGGCTGCTGTAAGAGCTGAGAACCATTTTCTCGTGTCTGTCTGCCTGTTTCCATGCTGCTCTCATGGACTGAAATGGAAGCTCCAATGGTAATGTATTTTCTTTTTACTGCTGCAATAGTAAAGAAAGAAAATACAGAGATATGAGAGCTTCACGTGTGCCTTTCAAGATGCACTTTTTGCTGCCCTCTGTTAGATGACAAAATGTCATGATGAATGCCAGTGAGTTGCAAATGATCAAAACAGTGTTTCTTTTCACATCAAAGCTTTGACATGAATGTTGTTATAGGTAATTAGGTGTAAATTAAAAGTGTCATTTGCAGGATAACTCATGATATGATCCGTGCTTAGGTAGCGCACATGGTAGCAAAAATATATCGCTATACAGAGATGTTGAGATGTGTAACAAGATAATCATGGTGCAGGATTTGTTTGTTTTTTGAGACATTTTTTGGGGCCTTTTTGCTTTTATTGGATAGGACAGCTGAAGAGAGACGGGGAGTACTCACATACTCATAGAACCGGAGTTACATTTCGTAACCCAACACAGCACTCTGTAATGAAATTTGTCTAAGTTTGCAGCTACAGCAGGCTGTTATGTTACGGACAATACATGTCCAAGTGTTGTCACCTGTAACTACCAGCTGATACCTGACACCAACACAGGTTGCGTTTCTGTGGATCCCGTGCGGCCCCGAACCATGAGGGTCTGATATGGAGCATCCAACAACAACTGCTGATGGATCTTATTAATTGAATTAATTGATTTGTTGTTTTTAGTGCAGCTGTAGTTAAGGCTGAGGGTGTGTGATGATAAGACGGCCACCTTACCTATTAATTGCTGAGAACAGGACATGCATCATTCTTCTGTCTCAAATCTATTGGATGTGTGTACAAAGAGACTTTCCTATTATTGTGGTTTCATGTTCACCTTGCAAAAGCTCCTCCCATCTACTCCCACTGAACAATTGGGCATTGTCTGGCTCTCTTGTGTTAGGATGCTGCAGAGTTCATGTCGGTCTGACATTCTGTGCATGTCCCGGTCTGAAAAGAGTCGATTAAGAGGATTGAGGTGCGTAGTCCTCTGGGGAAGGAGCTTCGTATCTTAAATGGATCTCCCTGTAATGGTAGGGATGAAGGAACGTCTGATTCTGTACGGCAGAGGCATGCCGAGAATCTTTTGATGTTTTATGAGGAATAAAAGGGGATATGACTTACTTACAAAGAAGGAGCTGGAGTGCCTCATAAGCCAACTAAGCTTAAGAGAATGAAGCAGTGAAGTGAAGGCTGCTGCTGAACAGAGAGAATATGCACACAGTGTTGCACTTTTCAACCCTTCAGGGAACCTGCAGGGACTTTGAGTTTGATACAGAACTGGCTCGTTAAAAATACAAAGGGAAATAAGAGATAAGAGAGCCATACATTTAAATACTCATACATGAATAGAAATTCAAAATAAGTTGTATATGTAAGCCAACATAAAATAGAGGGCGAAAGATGTGGGAGAAAAAAGGAAGAGGATAAAACAGACCATTCTGTTTGTAAAGACAGTGATCAGTAGGAATAATACATCAGAGGAGGCAGACACCTGAGGAGTGTTAGCATCCGCTTCAGGGTCAGGTGAGGGAGAACGTTCTGAGTAGTCTGAGTAGTTCTGTTTGTTTAGGGGAGAAAACCCCTCCACTGTGAAGTGTCTGTTTTACAGAGCTGTTTAATGAACAGAATCAAAGTCAATCACTGTACCCTCAGATATCCTTTGTCTCTCTCTCTCAGGTTAAAAGTGCAAAGTAGACCCTTTTAGACCGTCTACATGGAGGTTGAGCTCTAGCAGCACAGATAATCAATACAGTTTGTTGAGTCAACCCACTTTACTAAATGAGCCTCCTGTCTCCGATAGATGGACATTATTATTAGGACGGTTAAAAGGTTAGAACAATTATTAGTCTGCTGGATCAATGTTCTGCATAACTGTCCTTGTTATTCTTCTTTTTAAAGGTTCAGGATGTAAGATATCTACTGAATTAAATCATAAAATGACCTTTCTTTATCATCATACATTAAGGAAACATGCTATGTTGAAGTGCTGGCTTCTCTAAATCACGTAGGCGGTTTAAAGGCACCGACATGGCTGTCTTTCCCCTCACCCCTAAATTGTGAAACGTCCCAAGTCAACCAAAACAAAGAAAAACATTTCTGAAGTGCCTTTTCTGTTTTCTCCTGCTCCCTCCCTCTCTTCTCCTTTCCATCATCTGCTGCTCTTCAATCTTCTTATTTTCTTTTTAAGTATCCCGACATGATTAAGCGATGGATTCTTTTTTGACTGACAGAAAAATATTAAGTAAATATTTGTTTGGACAGCTTGTCAGACTTGTTTCAAAGTATCCGTCCAGTGGTCATTATTTTACTAGAACCGGGTGCTTGACTAAATGTAAAGTAATACCAGCTCAGTCTGGGAGATTGAATTAATAGAACTACCTAACAGACTGGCTTCAAGCATGGCTGAGATTTTTAAAAAAGAGCATCAGTGTGAAAATCCAGCTTCTTCAACTTCTGGTTTTGCTGTTAACTGTCATGAAGAACCTGCATTCAGAGTTGTCCCTTTGTTGACCCGAACAAGGACAGGCTTTGAAATATTTTGGAGGATAATGAGATGGTAACTGTCAGAGACAGATCACCATGGCAACACTGTAGTCTGGCTAACATTGACTGTTAACTCTGTTATGTGAGCCTTATTAGATATTTTTGGAATTGAATGCAGAGTGATAGAATAAAAAAAGTTATTCCCACGTAGGTTTGATATTCTGATTTTCAAAAACACAATTTCATACTCTTGTAATTTTGCGCCGCATCATGAATCCACTGGATCCATTTACTGTTCACCTGCACCTGTTTGCAGTTTAAATGAGTTCGTAAAGAGTCACTGAGTATTCAAGTGTGGACGGTTGCAGAGTGGTCGCCTACTTACAACTAAAGTGTTCCTCGCTAAATAGCTCCAGCTCACTATTTCATGCAGATGGCATTAAGCAGACTAGCAGGGAGAGAAATGTTCAGGCTCAGCTGAAGCTCCTGTAGAATTTATGTCTCTTCAGCAGCTGACCTAATGCTGCGTCAAAGTGAATAAATCACATCCAGACAAGCAGGTTACAACGAGTGAATTCAAAATTGAGGAAGTTTCCAATGAACTGGAAGCCTTGGTGGGAATGTCTATGTCAACTATTCAACCAATAGAAAAGCAGCTTGAAATGAAGCACTAATCAGCATGACCACACAGATACCAGCGCTGTTGAAAAGAGCTCCCTTTCTGACCGCCATGGCAACCTCAGCTTGATCAGGTTGACGCACATTAATGATGCTAATGACGCTGCATGTTGACTCGCCTCACAGCCTACGATACAGTAGGAACCTCATCGCACGGTGTACATGCATGTCATAACCAACAAGAGAATACCTGTCAAACTGTGACTTACAATAAATTTATATGATTACAAAAATCACAGTCTGCAGGATGCGTTAGGTGCTACAGTACCTCCATCCTGTAAGTGTTTGTGTACACATGGAGACTAAAGTGAGAGTTTAAACTGGCTGCAACTCATTTTTTAGTTATTTCAATGGGAAGAACAACAACCATCTCCTGCTTTCTCTCCCCCGGTCTCCGTTGCCCTCTCTCTCATTTGCAGCAAAAACTTGCTATTCTGATGACGCATTGAATAATTTCCATGACCGGGGACGTGGGGATAGGAAGTGGCCTCCCTTCTCCCCCCCCCCCCCCCCCCCCCATCTCAGAGCCCTTATAAATATTTATGACAATATTTGAATAATGTGAATTGAAAGGACAAGACATCATTTTGAGAAGAGACAGGTTGAAATAGAAAGTGAGCATTGGGGAATAAAGCTCGGGCGGAAGAATTTTCCTGAACCGGATATGTGAGTAGTTTAAGGGTCCAGCCTTTAAGACAAATGATGTGTTGACCATGGAGAAGAGTTAAAAATCAACAATAACAGTTTTAATTTCACCCTCAGAGAAGTAGAACAAAAATCTCAGATCATGAGTCAATTATCATTTAATAATAATAATAGCTTGATCCAATTCAAAGGCCTGATTGGCAGGGACATTAAGGCCAGCTTTCTGGCTGTTTGTAGTTAATCTGAGTTCTCTCTCTCTTGCTCGCTCAGTCGCTGTGATCGTGTCCCAGAACGGTTCTTGTGTGTACTATACTGAATTGAATCCCACTGGTGTGGGTGACAGGGATGCCTGAATGTCTCCCACAGGGAGAGACACCTCGTGTTCCAGGAACCAGAAAAACAATCTCTGAGAGAATGAACTGCCTCACCTCTATCACATAACACAGTTGTAAACCATCGTAAAAGTCATATCAATTGAGTCAATATGATGAAACCTATATGGTCCAGTGTCACCTTTGATTTATTTTTTATGACACTTGAGAAAAAGTTTGTTATTTCCACAGAAGTTCATTTGCCCGAGCATGAAAAAATACAGCGGCCATAACTTTACACGTTAATTCTCTACCTTGGTAAAAAGCTTTAACTCCCTTGTTTATTGAATCAGGGTTGACCTTATTGTTTAACATTCATTACTTTTTGCAGTTAAGTTGGAAAAAACAGATTTTTGACAAATCAACAAAACAAACATTTTCTCTTTTCTGAAAGAATCGTTGGAGCAACAGTGTGTGAGAAACACCCACAAGACAAATAATGAGTAAGCATTTGGTTAAGCATGGAGTCACCTCATAAAAAAATATCCTCACTTTTGGGCGCCGGTAGCCTAGTGGTTAGTGCCGAGCCCCATGTACAGAGTCCTCATTAGCAGACGGCCAGGGTTCAAATCCGACCTGTGGCTCCCGTCCCGCATGTCGTTCCCCACTCTCTTTTGACTCTATCTCCTGTCCTTTCAAAACAAACCGCTCTAAAGCTTGATGCTGCATGATTTATTCAGATATATGTGGCTGTTGGAACGGACAATAAAAAAGTTTGTCAATCTTTTTATCTATTTGCTCAGAGAAATGATGTCCCTCCAATCGTTTGAAAGGCGCTGAATCTATTTTTTCTTATCGCTCAGAGCGAGCAGAAAACAATGAGTGGTGAAGACGAAAAGAGCTTATTGAATTGAGGATAGGGAGAGACACACAATTGAAAGAGATGGAAAATCATTTTAAACGAGTGCTTTTACTCAACAAAAGCTTCGTATCTAAAGAGAAAATTGTCTCGCTGAATAGATACTGTGGTGGAGAATACGATTCAGACACAATCAAAGAAAGCCAGGGGGGATGCAGACAGAGACAATGGGTTGAGAAAGGAAGATAAGTAGTGATTACAAAGAGTGAAAAAAGGGGCCAAAATAGCAAAAACCCTGAAAACAAGAGTGAATAAATGAAGAATGACGGAGTTACTTTAGAGAACATTAGAGTGGGACAAGAAGAAGAATGGCTCTAAGTCCATGGGCTTTAGATTGCCAACAAAGAATAGAGGCAGATACATTCAGGATGTCTCCATTATTTTCTTAACATCCTCATTCATCACAGCAAAGTGCTGTTAACTGAAGGAGGGTTGAGCAGAAGCAAGAACGGATTCTCTGACTCCCATTTGTTCAAGATAAATGGAGTGCATACTGATTTGGTGAAGAGCGTTTTGAACACCTATTGCTATGTAGATTAGACAATCAGCACATTCATTGTATGTGTCTTTCGTTCTAAAAAAATTGGACAGCTGTCTCAACAAATGTTTTTGTTTCAAGAAGCACATGCTGTCGTCTAGACAGCTCGGTGATGCTGCTTTTACAGGGCTGTACAGTTTTAGTGTAAATAGTTGTCTGTGTAGGATCTAAGCCATGGAAAATTTGAGGCTTGATCCAAAGGCAACTGGACTTGGAACATGTGACCCCAAAGACCCACAGACGGCTGCGGTGGTAGAGGAATCTCTCTAATTGGCTGTTCGGAAGTTTCATTTATCTCCAGCAGGAAGGCAGGATGGGATGCAGGAAGGATTTCTTCTTTGTATTCCTCTCGTTCCTGTTGTCCACACTTTCTTGCCGCTGAGGTGGAGGTCAAAGCGGGCTGTGCATGAACGAGGATGGCGGTGGTGGTGGGGACGACACAGTCTGATGATGGTAGCTGGGCGTCGGGTGGTGGTTGGGTGACACAGTCCAATGGTGGCGTCAGGCAGCACGATTGTGTCTGTGAGTTTATTCCATTTCCAGCATGTTTCAGCGGTTGTATTTGTTTTGGATGTTTGCGTTTGCTTTTGAATGTGCAGCTTTTCTGAATATGCTGCGTGTTTCTCTAAATGTACGTCATTTCAGCTGTTGTTGAGTCAATGCACCTACAGGCCACCATACTCTTTAATGCAAAAAAAGGGTAAAGGTGTCAAAACTTTATTCATACATTGTGGATCAAAATTGCCAATATATCACTGTTTAAAAAAAACAACCCATTCTTAAGCTATTTGTTGAAACATAGGAAGAACTTGACATTGTGATTGAAGGAGGAGGGGAAACGATGGATCAGTTGATTGGCTCTCTCTGTAGGATGATCTTTTTCATTTCTCTTCTGATCAGCCTCAGACGTCGTCTTATTCATTCCTCTTTTATTCAAGTTGTCATTTCACATTTGGCTTTAGGCCACTCTTGAATATCAATAGACTGAGTCCTTTCTCTCGCCGTCGCTCTCCTTCAGTCTCTGGTTTTTAAGGAGCTGATGATGATGATGTAAGCTTTTACTCATGTCCCTCCAATCACTTCAATCTACAGTAAATCAAAGGAGGATTTTGACCATTTAGACCAGACCACAAAACAGGAAGAGGCAACACTTGAATCTTGAATTTGTGAAAGTCGTGTTTTTATTAAGAGAGAGCTCGGTGTCAGGACGTCATCAGGGATCAGCAAAGCTCCCTGTGGTGAAGCAGAGGAGGAGGAGGAGGGAATGGTGAGGGTGACGTTGTCTTTTGGCACCAGACCGACACACAAAGCGATGTCTGAAATGTCTGTTTTACACCTGCCTATTGGATTCTTTCTGCCCACATTATGCAGCCTCTAAAAATCTGAAAAAAAATACAATGTCTTGAACATCACACCAGGCTGTTGAAATCAATCTATTCAAAAGGCCGTACTTATCTTGCTGTTTTCTGCTTCAGCTCAATCTACATGAAAGTGTCCAGAGTCAGAGGACGTTGTAAGGCTCATGAAGCTCTGTCTTTGTCATATTCAAATGATGCATTCATTTTCCTCTGCAGGCGTCCTGCAGCTTTACAAAGTAATTCTTACTGCAGCCTGCTGATCATCCATGACCCTTCATCTTTATGTTGACCCCCTCCCTCTCTGGTTTTCATCTCAACAAGTTTAAAATCTTGATCACGGCTGTTGACAGGCTCGACATGAGTTTACTTATCTACGGCAGACAATCTCGTTGAAATTATACCGGTCGACATTTACTCCACAGGGGACACTAAGTGACAGAGTTCTGGAGGCAAAATGTGCCAAAAGGCTTTTCTCTTTTTCCTCCTTCGGAGAAAATCAACAAACATGTTCTCTAAATGCAAATATGTTGTCAGGCTTTTATGTGTTGCACATGGTCACTGCACTGTGAGGCCGGCTGGCTGGCTGGGGGGGGGCTGGGGGGGGGGGGGGGGGGGGGGGGGGGGACTTTTGAAAGTGCAGGTCCTGGGTGAATGTTATTAACTCCTGACTCTCCTCAATCATCCTCAGCATTGAACAGATCTTACAGCAGAATGTATGTCCTTGTTTAAATTACAAGAGAGAAACCATAATTTCTTCGGAGAGACAAACACCATGAGAGTGTTTACTGCACTGCTCTGACTAACTGAACCCCCAGCAGAGACTGAAGAAGAGACAGAGACAGACTCATTTTGATGGGCAGATCACAGTATCTCTATCAGTCTCACAGCTTTGTCTGCGTCCAATGAGCCGTTGCCTTAAAGTGATGGAAAAAATGACTATGAGCTGTGAAATTAATGCTTTGACTTCCATTTTTCTGTGCACTGGGTTAGAAAATTATACAAAATTGCTGATTTATCGGGTTCGGTTCAGATTACTGGGATTCACAAATATCCCTGCTGAGCCAGAGTTACTGAGCTAAATTACCTTTTTTCTTTCCCTTATTACTTTACGATGCCCTGAGTTATAGATAGCCAGGAAGAGGACAAAAAAATCTCCATCACTCCAAGGATTTTCAGTCTGCTGAAATACACAACCTTTAGGGTTCTTTAGGTGGCCACTAAAATCACTCATTAACACATAGAAAGGTGTTTTCAGACCGCAGGAACTGTTGGAACCGTCCCCCTTTTTATCCATTCTGCACCACGGGAACTATGAACTGTGTTAGTTCCTAGAACTTTTAGAGGAACCATTTTAGCTCCTGCTTCAGAGTAGGTACCAAGGCGGTACGAAAAAAAGTCCCCATGGTGTGTAGTTCTCAGGGAACTCCCAAGTGGAAACCCTAACCCTAACCCCTCTTCATAAAGTCTCCAGAACTGTTTAGTCGGAAAACACAGATTGTGTAGATTTTGTGATTAAGCTGCTGGGGTCATCACTGTCTTCAGTCACTGATAAAATGAAAGAATGGTCAGGGATTTCAAGGTTGTTCATCAGCTTCAAGAGTGATAGACGTTTCAATGTGTCTTGCAATGTTAAAATAGATTTATTTGTCCTTACTGTCTTCAGCATTCAGCACAATGTGTTTATAAATTGATGGTTTTTGTTCTGGTATTTCAATCTGATTTGTGAATCAACTCTTACTCCTAAATATTTAAACACACACACACACACACACACACACACACACACACACACACACACACACACACAGCTAATAGACTTTTCCCAGGTGCTATAATATCTGTGTCTCTGTTTGTACATATTGAAAATAAAAAACAGCTTTTGCTAACTCAGGTGTAAATAAGAGTTTAAAAACCATGAAGAGATATTGACTGTTTAAGCTGACGGTAGTGATGCAGTACTCAAGATCGTTCTTGGTCCCAAGGCCACTTTTTAAAGGCCTCGGTCTTTTCTCGGAATCGCAAGCATTTTTACTCAGCCTTGTCTCGGTCTCCAGATTTTAAATCAAGACCACCACTGATTGGCTCTTTTTCCACATCATTACTGTGATTAGAAGGAAAATGCCTCTTTCTAAAACAACAAAAAACTTTAATTCATTTGTAGTTTGGTTTGCTTAACCCTGTTACGACCGCAACCTTCGCCGTGTTACGGTTTTAGTAAGTGACACGCCCCCTAAACACAAGATGATGATTTTTCATTGATATTTAGTCTTGTCTTGGTCTCGTCCTCGTCCTGCCTTAGTCTTGGTCTCGATCCCTGAATGTCTTGGTCTTATCTCGGTCTCTGAGCACTCTGGACTCAGGTATGTCTTGGTCTCGGCTACTGTGGTCTTGACTACAACAATATCTGACAGTAGTTCTGCAGCTTGCTCCATCTTTTTGCATAAATAAATGATTTGCTCATACATCAGTGGAGTGGTTTCCAGCAATATTCACAGTTTTGCCTGACAATAAAAAAAAAAGATCAGCTTAATGTGTTTTCATTCATTACAGTGGCATCAATGTTGAACTGTGTAAAAATAGAATTCCATATAACTGCCTGATGGCAAATGTTACCCTGTCCACTTTCATCAAACAAGGTAATTTCAAAGAATTGTTCACTCAGTCATAATTGCAGCTTCACCTTGCTCCCTCTCTTTGTCAGAGTAAGGTGAAGAGGACCTCTGAGAAGTGTTTGTCTACTGGTAGAAATTACAGTGAAGTGTCTTTGCATTCCCATCAGTCCATAATAGGTCCTCCCTGATTCGCTGAAGCTTTCAAAAACTTTTCAAGGACACGGCGTGAAGTGGAAAAGAGCTTCATAACTCAGCCTGTTGAATGATTTACCTCAGAGAGATTTGCAGAATCTGAAAGATAATTTAGTACTCACTCAGGTTGTTGACTCTCTTTATCATCTGTTGTTGTCATAATGTGGACTGTTAAAAGCTCCAGCTTCAGTAAACAGATTTATAACCTCAAACACTTTTCAAAGAGTCAATGGCAGGCAATCACTGAGATGGTTGCTATCAGATTCAACCGTGGATATGTTATGGCTGACACTTTGCTTGTCAGTGAAAAAAAGGGCAAATTGCTGGTTTTGAAACTTTCAAAGTGCATCAGACAGCTTTTACAAATCCCTTCTTCGTAATCCTGCTTCCTGCACTTGTGTTGAAAATGTACCTCAGATGCTGCTTTGAGTGTAAAAGCTAGGGCTAGTTCTAAACCTGGACACAGCAGTTGCAAAAATTGCTAAACTGTCCTTGTTATTCTACTTTTTAAAGGTCCAAGCTGTGAGATATCTACTGAATTAAATGATAGAGTGACCTTACTATCTGATCAGACATTAAGGAAACATGCTATGTTGAAGTGCTGGCTTCTCTGACAACAATGCAGCAGCCAGTATGTCCTCCTTCTAACTTTAGATTCTGGTCCTGAATGCTCCGGATTTGTTTGGACCAGAGCAGGAAGCAATTTTAAGGCACCCCCACACGGCCGTTTTGGACGCCCCTTAATTTGTCAGATATGAGAGCAGTTATCAGGTCAAACCAACAGGTGTTGCAGTGATGGAAGTGGGCAAGAGAACTGGTTCGGATATAACCGTTTCTACCTGACCGTTTTAGGTGGTATTTTTCGAATTAGCTCCACAACATGAAATGTTTGAAAATTGGAGAGAGGTTAGGGCGCAGAGAGGTTTTAAGACCGAGGTTTCCTACGTTCATTGTAAAATTTGCACCTTTTAGGTCGCTGCTTTGGTCAAAAGTTTGTCAGTCCTCTGGGGCCCTCCTAGGAGGGGGCGGGGGGAGACAGTGCTCTACAATGTATTTAATGTAGACTGCAGTACCCATTTTAAACACTAGGTGTCAGAGTTAAACATTGCTGCTTTAAATATTCTGGGAAACAAATGCCATTTGTCTTTTGTGCATATCATTTTGCTCTGATTCATCATGAGTATGTACAGACTTCTTGCCATCTGCATAACTGGATAGTTTGATTTCCCTCAGCTCCCATCTAATGTGTGCAGATTGTCTCACATTCATCCAGAGGATTTTAACGTTCTATTTTTAATACTGTCATTTGGATGACAGGTAATAATCCAATGCTCTCTCTGCTCCTCAGATCTTGATATGCAAATGAACAATCAGATATAATTATCAAATCTGACTTTCAAATGACATTTAATATGTTCTGATGAAATGGGAGCATTTCAAATTTCCGACAGCAGTAAATGAAGATGGAGTGAAGAGAGCGCAGACTTCCTGTTTCCAAAGTTTCTGTCATGTGTCTCAAGTTTTATTCATATGAATGTCTGCTATTTATCTGACAAATGATGAGCTTCCACTATCTGCGATGATTGTTATTACTAGACAACAGAGTTTAATGATAATTGACATCAGCCTGTCAGTTAATATTCAGTGAATCATATTAAAGAGAGAACCAGTCGAATGTGGCAAATCAGCGCATCATTAGAACCTGAAATCAAATGAAAACCTTTATCAAGATGGACGTCAGTCTTCATTTCCTCAAACTGCTTTTTTCCACGTCTAATAGGAGCTCGTTATCAGTCTTCACAAATTCACATGAAAGCCAAATATCTCAATAACTCTCCAAAGTGTTCCTTAATGCCTGTATTGTGAACATGTTTCTTGTTGTGACTGTTACTATAATTTTAAACAATCGATGAAATACTGTTTGATACATTTTTGAGATGTTAGTCTATCTGTGTCCATGGGGATGAATCTCATGTCTGTAGTTCGGTTTTAAAAGGTCAAGACTTTTAATTTAACACATCAACATGAAACAATCTGCTTGACATTAATAAAGTATTTGTTTCACGTCTCTCGGTAAGACATTGGTGACATTTGATAAATAAAGTTGAGTTGAGTAACATGGAGTGTAACTATGGTGATCCATCCACCCATTATACATACCGGTTTTCCCATTCGGGGTCGCGGGGGGGGCCTATCCCCAGCTGTCATTAGGCGAGAGGCGGGGTTACACCCTGGACTGGTCGCCAGTGAAACACAGGGCTGACATACAAAGACAGACAACCAGCCACACTCACATTCACACCTACAGGGATTTTTTTAGAGTCACCAGTTAACCTAACGAGCATGTCTTTGGATTGTGGGAGGAAGCCGGAGTACCCGGAGAGAACCCACACATGCACAGGGAGAACATGCAAACTCCACACAGACGGGGATTCAAACCAGGAACCTCCTCACTGTGAGGCAACAGCACTAAACACTGCATTGTGCAGCCCGTATCTATGGTTACTCCTCTTAAAATTAAACTGCTCTTAATGCATGTTTTGAGTAAAAAGACAAGAGCAAAACATTTTCAACATCTTTTCCTGTGTCTGTTCCTTTCTGTAGATATCTTATTCATCAGCTTGGAGGGAAATCTGCCACAGGAGCATTTGTGAAATGTTGCAAATAAGATGATAAGAGGCATAGAAACTGTTTTTCTCAATGAATAAGAGGCATCTCAATCTCTTTGTGTTTAACTTTTCTTCACCAAAACAGCTCTTCTGTTCAGCTATCATCTATATTTGAATCAATTTACCTCAGTTCTGTTCTGAAGTATTTTTATTGATGAAACTTTAACTCAGAACATTGACTCGGAGCGTTCTTCAGACGTTTGATGTTTTTAATGTAATCAGTATGATCTGCTCTCTCTCTGCAGCGTGTTCTTTAAGTCGTTTAACTGAACATAGCTCTTTTTTTAAAACAGTCTTGTGTTTATAGTCAGAGTGGCGTTAACTTGATGAGTATGAACTGTATTCCCAGTAGTTGACTTGAAGTAGTTTAACTTGTTGACTCCCATCCAGCCTCCCTTATTTAGAACAGAGGTGTTATTATCCTGCATGTCTTCACACCTGTCTGATCCTATTAGATCCCAACACATCTGCTGAGCTGATCAGCTCTGTAGCCCTGCAGATGGTGAGCTGATGACTGGTCATAATGCAGAAAATGAACATCAAATCACCTGATAATATGAATTAGATTGGCTTTTATTTCTCTCTAGGGAGCATATGGATTCTGTGTTAGAAATCTGGACGTGTGTGCTTTGACTTGAGGAAAGCAGTGAGGTCCTATTCAAATGGAAACCAGTGCCCTGCAGTCCTCAGTTTAAATGAAAGCTACACATGAAGTGAGCTTCACATTGGGAGTGGGAGTTTGTGTGTCCTGTGAACGTCCAGTCCTTGGTCCTCTCCTCTTCTATCTTTCTATTTTCTCCTCTACCTGAACCTCTCCCTGTCATCTATCAGAGCCAGAGGGCTGGAGCTGCTCTCTCTCTCTCTCTCTCTCCCTCTCTCTCTCTCTCTCTCTCTCCCTCTCTCTCTCCCTCTCTCTCTCTCTCTCTCTCCCACTCTCTCTCTCTCTCTCTCTCTCTCTCTCTCTCTCTCTCTCTCTCTCTCTCTCTCTCTCTCTCTCTCTCTTCTGTCCTGTTGGTGTTTGGACTTCAGCTCTCTCTGTTTCTTCTCCAACAGACTCTCCAAACACAGCAACCTCAAACAGACTGACCTCCATCTTCTGACATGCAAACCTGGACAAAGCTTCACATCTGCAGTCTTGTCACTGCCTCTCTCCTGTTGTCTGCTTTGACTGATTAAAATGGTTTTAGAATTTAGAATCCCTCACCGCAGTTTGGGTGGATTCAATCAAATATATTAAAAAATACTTTGTATTATGCTTCAAGATTTTGATTATTTTTTTTACATTCGAATCAAAACAATGCATTGTTAGTGAATTTGTTTCCTGAACTGTATGCACAGATGGGTTATTATGTGGTGGTTGACAATCCAAATGCTTTAATGGATTCAATTCTTTCTTTCTTTCTTTTGGGGGGGATTTATCTTGAGCGCCATTTTCTCTGCCATCTGTTCCTTCTGCCACTGAAAAAAATCCTTCTCATGCGTAGTGGTGGAAATTTTCCTTGGGATATTGTTTTATAAGGATAAGGCCCACAGACAGAGCTTTTTGGCACCGGCAGCATCCACAACCTCCTTTTCCAAGAGCTTCTCACCATGCTCTTATTGTTGCGAGGCAACGGAAGTAAACTTCGGCTTCCCTAGGTAACATCCATTAAGTGTGTTTTAGATAGCCTTGTGTGCTTAATATTTCAGTCAAGGAAGCTCCGGGCCTGAGAATTGTACTCTCGGAAAGATGAGTCAGGCAAGCGTCTCCCCCGCCATAGTTGTTAAGCTGATATCAAAAGCTCCGCCCCTTCTTGATTTTGATTTGATGGTGAGGGAGAAGTGACATTGATTAGGGTGGCGCTGTTCTAGAAGTTGAAGTTCTATCATCTCAGATTGCGGCACGAAAAAAAAAAAAACAGCCAACGCCTTATTTCAGTGCTCAAGACGGTGAGCCCTGAAAACAGAACTACATTGGTTTTGTATTGAAAACAAAAAGCACTAGATACAGGCTCAAAAGTAGAAGCTGCAGACAATCCCTGCTCCCATACAAAACCAGACAGTGTTTTCTATGTTATCTGAAATTTGAAATGCTTCCAATCATGTAGATACTTCAACAGACTATTGACCTGCTGACTGCTGCTGGGTACAGAAAAAAAAAATCCCAGGTAGAAAAATAAGGGGAGTAGACAAAGAGAAGCTTTGTCTTCTGAGGCTTTGTCTGCTATTGACTGAGCGTGAATTGGATTCAGACCAGACTTAAGAGGCTGTCATAAATCACTTAGGAATGAGCCAGCCACAGAACTGAAAGGGTTTTTTGGGACGGAGTTTGAGATGTATGGAGTTGTTGCTTGATGAAATACTGGTCGGCTCTTGTACCATAATTGTAACAGAGAGTGAAGCAGAACAGAAAAGGAGTATAAGGATGGATGGAGGACATGGCAGAGAAACAGGGACTTAAAGTGGGGATGAATCAGGGCTGAGAGAGATAAAAACAGATTAGAGGCAAACAGCAGGGAGAGATGTCATGCTGTGCTGTCCCACCAGAGAGAGAAGTACTGACTGTTCATCACATTGTGTAGATTTTCTGCAGGAGATGGTGTCTGAATAAATGTGTTTGTCTGTGATTTCTGACCTCACTTCTGCAGGACACAAAAACAGCATTTCTCACTGATTGTTTGCATGCTGGGATCTCTACTGGCCTCACTTTAGACTCTTTAGAGTGTTTTATCTGCTTGCACCAAGTTTCCAATTTCTGATTTAAAGGCATTTTCTGGGGGAGCTCTGAGACTTGAAAATGAGAATCATATGTGACCTTTAAATACCGATTTAAGTATAAACCTTCAATCTCAAAGACACAAAGGAGAAAGACCATTGCTGAATAGCTGCATATTTAAAACAACGCCCCCATGTATAGAGGCTATAGACGAGGTCGCAGTGGCTGTGAGTTGGAATCCGACCTTGGCCCTTTGCTGCAGATCACCCCCCCACTCTCCCCTCCTGGTATTTCTTGTCACTCATCAGCTGTCCTATCCAATAAAGAAAAAAAGACCCCAAAAATAACTTAATAAAGACACAGTACATCAACACTCTCCTGCACGTGGATCACACACTCCACACAGACTCCCACCTGCTATGTAAACAGTGAAGAGGAGGGATTAAAGGCTTTCAGACAAGAGTACTGCTTTGCTTTTGGCAGCTTTCAAATGTGAGATGTTTGCTCCATACACTGAACTGCCATTGTGCGTTTATATTTGTACTCCATCTTCTCCTTTTCACCGTCAATGCCTCTCGGGGTTTTGCTCATAAAGTTCTATAAAAGCCTTTTTCTTTTTGTCAGATTCCTTGAATGCAAAGTCACAAGTCGGTCAGGTAATAGCGCTATCTTCCTTTTCTGTTTTTGTTTTCCTTCTCAAACATTCTCTCTTTTTTCCACCCAACACAAAGTCATTCAGTCTCTTGAATTTGTATTCACCTTCACTTTGAAGGGATTGCTGTGCATTCTGTGTATGTTTTTTTTTTTAAGTTGTTTTTCACCCCGAGTGATGGAGGTATTTTCGTTGAGAGCTTGACTTTCATTGCTTCATTTCAACTCAAACACTGGAATAGAGGGGCAGCAGCTGCTGCTGCAAACAACTTATTGACAACCCTGGCTCTGGTTCTGTTCATTTTACTGCTGTCCGGACAGGAAGTCCCCTGACTTGAATTACATTTATCTGCATCGATACATTAATGTGCTCTATATTTCCCTGTCCTATTGAAGATGTTCACATTCTATCTGCTAATATGCCCGAGCTCTCTTCACCTCACATCAAGCCTGACTTCAAAGCCCCCTTGCCATGCCTGACTGAGCGAGCACACACGCTGTCTTATCCTGGCATGGACCAGATGCTGTCAGCCACATGTTCCTGCAGGAGGAATCTGCTTAATTAATCTAAAAGTGAAGAGATGATTGAGAGACGGAGAGCCTTGAGCATCTGAAAAATGCCTGCAGTGATGTAAAAGATGGCTGGTTCAGCTCTTGTAGAAGTTTGATATGAAGTAGCTGTCATAAGAACCAGTTCAGATCTACTGCCAATGGGAAATTCAGATATATAGTATATACAGTATATAAGTAACTGTTGACATGTAGGCAGGTACAGAAGCTGTTTATTTCTGTATAATGTTCTTGAACTCTATGGTTGTGTTCAAGAACATGGCAGAGTAAGTCGACTGTGTGCTGTGTGGAGGCCTCATCAATCTAACCTTGTTTTCCTTTTAATTTCACTTTGAATTTGTCAGCATTTTTGCCGGAAATTATCGCCGCAGTGACGTAGGTTAACTTTTAACCTATCGCACATTATTCACAAGTTAATCATTCTAATTGGATCTCATTTGTCTTGCTCTGAAAATGTGCAGCACTCATTTCCAGTCTGTGTGGTGGCCAGCGTTTTGCCAGCCTGTGCAGTAGAAGCCATTTGTTCAGAGAGTCAGTGTGATGGATTCTGTTTCACTTTCAGCTCTGTTGAATTTGAGACAGTCCTCTCCAGTCTCCGAGCCTTTCTGCCCAGGCTGTGATTTCAAGATTTATCCTCTTTAACTAGTGAACATGTTATCTCTGTTTGGGTCTCTGCATTGACTTATTAGTTGACTAACGGCTACAAAAAATATTTCTCTTCTAATGCCAAACAACATGCAAACATCCAACGTTTTGAAGTCTCTCTGATGATTTCACATTACATGCTTCTGTTCACACTGCTAATAATTTGACTGGCTGGTCGATGGGTGCAGGAGACACTTCTTTGCTTTCTAATCAACCCCATGAAAGTATCCAGGGTGATAACGGCTTCATGAAATGATTGAATCAGGGGAGTCTGATGAATGTAAACGTGGCGCTGTCAGAATCAGGGGCTCTGACTTACATCAAGTACAAAACATCCAGCACCATTATTTACACCATTATTTGTTAACAGCTTCTCTTTCCTCTGTAGCCATGTTGTTATTAGACTACGCTGCTATGGCAGTAATAATAGAGCACGGCCGAGCCTCCCACAGGAACCGCATTGACTCATAATTTCTAAGAGAGTAGTAAACCACGAGTGGGTGAGTGTGAGCAGGAGGGGAATCAATATTCCTACAGAAAGAGTATTTATCCATTTACTTTATCAAAAGGATAAAAGCCGAGAAATAAGAGAAGTTGTAAAGACATTTAATTCTACTCTACTTTCATTGGCTTATTTTTCACAATTCATCTGAATGCTTCTTCTTGGTCTCTGGTGTTGTGTTTACTGCACACTGCTGTTGATTTTCTCCTTACTCATATCAAACAGTCCCAGTAATTTCATGAGCAAACTTTGGCGCTAACTAGGGATGCAACAATACATTCAGCCCACGGTTCAATCAGAACCTAGGTTCTTAGATCACCATGTGTTTTAGGCAAATTTGACAAGAACAGTAAAGGGCTGAGAAAAAAATAACATACTTTAGCCTCTCCTTACCCCTCGTCATGTGCGCTGTGTTGTTGTAAGCTTCCCCAACTTTAGCGCATGGTGATTGGATATTAACTCAGAGGAGAGGGGTTTCCTTTTCCCAGCACATGGACTCACAGGCACAGAGCCAATTCAAAGAGAAATACTTTGCACGGCACATAATGTAAAACCACAATATTCAAGAGCGTATTAACCGTGGAGGCAGTACCAAACGGTTCAATATTATATCGAGAATTGCTGCATTCCTAGTGCTAACTATGTGGAGTTTCATATTTTTTTTACATATATTGTTTAAGTTCCAGATTGGTTTTCAGGACATGACCTGCTTTTGTCAGTATTGTTTTCTTGCAAATGTTATTGCATATCTTTCTGTGACAGCCATATGGTCGACTTTGTCAAACAATAACCTTTGGGTTGGGTGATATCAGACTGTCTGAGCAGTGAATAATAAACCTCCCTGTGAAAGAGGAGGGCGAGACACAGGAAGTCGCTGTCTCAGTCTGCAGATTCACAGACGAGAAGATCAGCTGCTGCATCTCGGTTGATTTCAGCCGACTCTTGACAAAATGTGAGATGAGGACATTTCAGACATAAACAGTTCCGTCTCATGATCACTCTTCTGAAAATACATCTTGACAGAAGGATCCGGCATCAGTTTTCTAAACCTCAAATATTTCCCTGGACAAATATTTGAAATGCTGAGGATGTTAGAGATATTGTTTTCCGCAGTATGATTGAGACATCCTTATCAAAGGATTACATCGTTTTCTATTCCACACTCTATTTCACTCTGTGGTATGTGGAGTGCTTCAAAGAAATATTACACCTGCTGCGGTTCAGTGTCTCTGCAACAGACTTTAGAAAATGTCACGTCTGCGCTCCACTTGCAGTATTACGTGTAGAAGTCCCACTGATACTCTAAAGCTCGCCTCAGTCTGCCAATTTCATGTGTCATGCAATGTGTGTGAATTCAAACTGTGCTCCGCACTGACAGCAAACATGGCCTCCTCTCCGTGCATGTCATCGAGGTGCTGATGCAACACAGTGGTTATAACCCTCCTATTCAAACTGCCCTTTGCAATGTGGCATTACCAAGCCGTGACAGGAAGGAAACTCATTTGAATTTCTAAATCCCTCCTCGGTGGTGAGGATGTGTGTGTGTTTGTGTGTGTGTGTCTATCAGTGTGTGGCCTGTTTGCAAGCATGCATGTGTTTATGCATTTAAAGTTGAATATTTGTGCCTACACATCTTTTTCTCTCTGTGAAACCTGTAACAGGCTGTCTCTCTTGCTGTAAAGAACAGGTCACACAAATACTTATGTAGGATGTTATGTGTGTGTGTTGGTGCAGTGATTCCCAAACTTCACCATGACATGGCCCCCATATAGCATTAACCCCAGGCGGGGACCCCCCACTTGCAACATTTCTTAAATTACTTGAACTAACACGTGTTATTCTTTTTTACTGAAAGATTGTCATTAAAATGGATTTTTATTTAAATATACATTGATTAATAATATCTAAAAAGACACAGTTATTGTCACAAATACTGTAATATGTTTTGTATTCTTGTTCCATTTTACTCTCTCTTTAAGACCCACCTGGCACTCTCTGGTGACCCCCCCAGGGGGTCTGGACCCCCACTTTGAAAAACACTGTGTTGGTGATTGTTAGAGGTACAGCTTGATGAAAAAGTTCAACCTGTCAGCAGTGGTGTGCAGTAAAGAAGTAGATGTACTTGAGTACATTTTTGAGTATCTGTAGAACTTGTTTCTTTTAAAGACATATCATACATACTTCTTGTTATTTTTAATAATTATATTCCTGCTTCCTGTTTTCTAGAGCTGTTGTAACACAAAAATTTCCCCCATGGGGGATCAATAAAGTTTATCTTTATCTTTATACTTTTGCATCCTCTACATTTCTACTTTATGTTCTCCTTAATCTCTACATTTGCTCTGAATTCAGCTGATTCATTTTCTTTACTTTTCTAACATTTGTTCTGAAAGACAACACAATGTTTTCCTGTAGTTCTGCTTGTGGTTTGTCTAAGTGGTGTTGCCGTACCTGTATGCCTCATGTCTCAATGGAAAGTAGAGCAAACGTCTCTCAGGTCAGGCAGTTCATTTAGTGGAATGGAGAGGTTTTCCTTTGATATATTTAAGAATACATTAGGTGCTAACACTGCTGAAGACAAGTTTAAAAAAGCAAAGGGAGCTTTAGCAGCAGCAGGAAAACGAATATTCTGCACAGTTACAGAGTTCATCAGGCCTTGAACCTGCTGAAATGGCTGTTTATATAAATGTGAATGTGTTCTCTCTGCGCAAAGAGACTGGCTGACATTTAACCTGCTCATCAGGTGGTTTTGGTTGCCCTTGTTACTGTTCCTTTTATTTTGGAGTTGCAGATCTTTACATCTGTAATATTTGAGTTTCAAAAGGGTAAATAACATCTAAATATTCAAAAATGTAGCAGAATGTGCACACGAGCATTCTTGACTGCTCTCATGCATTGTGAAAGTAGAACATTGTTTGGAGACAGTACAGGAGACTGTAGGGACTTAGGAGGCCAACCCCCAACCCTCTGGTAGCTGGAGAAGTGCCAGTTAGCTTCTTGGAAACTGTCGATGTGCCCTTGAACAAGGCACCAACTGCTCGGGCGCTCTTTCATGTGCAGTCTCTCACTCCGACATCTCTGCTCTGCAGCACTCTGATCGCACACTGTAGAACCATATGTCCTTCATCTTGGGATTTGATTGAATTCATTTTCTACCTAATAGTTATGGATGTGCTTTTCATTTTGTACCATATGTTGAGGATGCAGAAGTGGAACGCGGCCCTCCTTTCTTGCTCACGTCCAACGAGAGACATTGGCTTTTGAGATTGTTTGTTTAGTAATTGATAGAGATTGTTTATGTTGTGCATTCCTCATTTTGTAGGGGAGAGTCACCTTTTCTTTTGATTATTTCTTTTCTCCTGGTTTTTAGGAGCTTAGGTAAGATCCCTGTATTTTCTTTTCTTCACTTTGTTTGAGGGAAGGCAGTTTGGGCTTCGACGTAGATGTTTTGTTTATTATTTTTGCCGGCAATCTCCCTGAAGTTTAGTTCATGTTGTGTTGTGCTAAATAAATAGCACATTGTGAACTGTGAATTTGTTGTTTTGTGTGTTTAATCATTGGGAGTGAGGAAGGAGAGGGTCGAGCAGGCTGTCACAGCTTTTTTGAAGCTGCAGCACAGAACGTAAACAGACTGAAAGATGCAGATCTGTCCACAGCAGCATGTTATCTATTCTGCATGTTTCCCTGTCTGACAAATGTTCTTGGCTGTTATTCTGCAGACGATGAGTTACACCAACATACACCTGCTAACCCCGACACACACCTGCTCATGCATAATAGCAGTGGGTATAAACAAAGTTGTTTTCTATATAATTAGGAAGCCTGTCAATATGATGATTACCGCTGCATAGGAAATGACTGAGCATTCGACACATTCACACTTCCTGTATACGCCAATTAGCTAAAAGCTCTTTAAGCTGTTTAGCTGAATGTTAAACAGCATTTAGACTTACTTGAAGACATCTGAGGCACTAAAGTCATATTTAAGCCTAAACGTGGTGTCATATGGATTTTCCCACTGAATCTCAATGAAATCCATTGAGTCTTTACTCATTTTCATTTGCCTCCTTTTCCAACCTTTCTATAAATTTGGTTCCTGAGGTGGAATTCTAATCTTCTTAAGGTCATCTTTTCTGCGATCTGTACACAAACAGGACGTTTGGGGTTTTTAAGACTTTTATCACTGTCAAACTCTTTTCCGTTGAGAAAGAGAGGGAGAAGAGGAAGGTGTGTAGTCCCCTGTGTCTGCTTGAGGAAATCATCTTCTTTTACGTTGTGGTTACACGTCTCATAGTCCTTTAGAGGAAGATTCAGCTCAGCGTCCAGGATCAACAACTTCAATCTCTATGCTGGGATAATGGTTCCAAGCCTTTCAGTCCTCTGCCTCTCTCTTCTTGTTTTATTAAATGTAAATTGGCTCGTCTTGTCTATAGCAAGAAGTCATTAAAGCAACAACATATAACTTCAACATCTTAAAATGGTTGTTTAATAGTTGATCTAATAGTACAACAGAACAGCTTCTCCACCTTCTCCACCATGTCCACAGATCACTGAGGTTTTCACCTAAAAAGTGTGTTCGGTTTTACAACACTAGCCAGTTAGCCGTCTCTGTGCTGTTAGATACAGTGGCTGAGGTTAAGACACGGAACAGGAGGTGACGTATGACGCTAAGAAGAGAAAAAGGGAACGAAGCAGAGTTTACATCCCTGCAGGTATTATTTATAACAGATTGTAACGTCAGGCTGTATCGATTCTCAGATAAAAATGGGACTTCTCATTGAAACAATGACGTTTAACTGTCTATAGCGTTTCCTAAATCCATTTTTTTCCCATGTTTAGATGACAACAGCAGAGACATCTTATCAGTCAGTCTTCTAGTTTCAGTAAATCAGCCAGCAGGAAATCATTATTATCATGTCGACAACATTATCACGTAGACACTCTCTTAAATGAAAAGTATATCATTACTTTGATCCCTGTGTCTCAAGTTAATGAAGCTGCAAATGTAGCCTCTCTTTCTCTCTCTATCTATCCCTCTCTTTCTCCCTCCCTCCTTCCCTCTCTCTCTCTATCTCTCTCTCTCCCCCTCTCTCAATCTCTCTCTCTCCCCCCTATCTCTCTCTCTCTCTCTCTCTCTCGCTCTCTTCTGGGTATATTACTTCCCTTTACTAGAAACCATGTATTTGGGGATGGAGTTATTGATTGTCATTTGTCTGGTCAGTTGTGCTGCTCTGTCATTAGGCGCCTGTTAGCCTGAATAAAGAGGTTTAGAGTAGACTCAGTCTGAACTCTTCCATCAGGACACACTTAATCTTCTTCCTGTCGACCTTTACCTGGAAGACTGAGAACTTTTTAGTGTTATGGGAAATTCTAATTAGCTGTTACCTACCATTGCATCATGTGAAAGCTGCTTGAAGTCTATGTAGTATTATTTTTTGTCAGAAGAATCAGAAAATTTCATTTTTAAAGTAAGGAGGGTGGGTGTGTGTGTGTGTGTGTGTGTGTGTGTGTGTGTGTGTGTGTGTGTGTGTGTGTGTGTGTGTGTGTGTGTGTGTGTGTGTGTGTGTGCTTGACTGTGTGTGAGTGCTTGACTGTGTGTGTGTGTTGTAATAAGAATAACATTTCCAGTATCTTGGATGTTCTTCTTCAAGGGTTTGCATATTTTAATGAATGCAAAGGTCCCATTGTTGATTATTTTAATTAGTCCGATATTTAGCATGAATTAATACTATTCTCAGAGGTGGGTCTTTGGCTCTGACTACCCTTCTCTTCTATTTCAGACCCGGCTCATTCAGCTGCGATACAGCAGAGAAGGTTTTGACTCTTTCAAATTTGTAATTTCTTTGCTTAAACTGCCTCCTCAGTCTAACGGCTCGGTGTGCGTCTGATGTCCCTGTCTGGCTGAATCACGAAAAGAGTTTACATCACTAAGCTTTTTGAACAAAACAAAGGCTTAGTGATGTAAACCCCATGATTATTTCTCTCCTCTCAGACAGGATGAGCATTGTTTCCTCCAAACCAGTTATGAAATTGTTGTATAAAAAGTAAAACTTAAAGTTGAAAAACATGAATCGAGGGGAGGATCAAGGAGGGGAGTACATTTTTACAGGAATACAGCTGACTGCGATTTCAGCAAAGTATCAGCCAGAGAAATTCAGCAGAGCAAGGACGTGGCTGCGGCTACTTGCATGCTGGAGAAGTCAGCTTCCTCGGTCAGTTAAGCATCCAATGAGGAGTCGATTGTTTGAATTGACTTCATTTATCATCATCACTGATGGGTCTTCCGTATTTAACATGGCAAAAATGTACTTTTAAAAGATCAAAACCGACATAAACATGTTGCATTTACCAGCTTTTCATCTTCTAAAGATCGCTTTCTTCTCTTTTTTTTAGGTATCACTAGTCACATTGATCACTTTCAGTGAGTGTGTTTACATGGACTTGAGTATTTTAGTGTGTGTGCATGTAAACACCATATCCTTATTTCAGAAACCAGGATAAGCCCTTACCCCAATTTGGAGAAACCTGGGATGCTATGGCATGTATACGCCTTTCCCCGTTTTCTGACAGCGGCCGACTACCTGCTCAGGCGTGGCCTCAGTAAAGTGACAAACATGGCGACGGCAACGAAGGGGTCTTCTGAAGGAATGAAGAAACATGAGTTTTGTCCGGATACATCACATCTGCATGTTGTTAGCAATGCATCACATCACACCTGCACAAATAAGATGCAATAATCAGAAAGAGAGATACTATTTATCATGTTTACAGGGATATGAATAACCAGGTTTCTATGTGTGCATGTAAACACCATGTCCCCTATATGATCAACACCAGGGTAAGGATCATAACCTGAATACTCATCTCCATGTAAACACGCTCGTTATGAAACTGTTGGTCGATGTCAGTACAGCACCCTGCTCGCCTCCTCCAACTGTTGGTGAGTCAAAACGATGCAGGGTTAATGCAGGTCTTGAATAAAAAATAAAAATGAAAAGAATTCAAAGCAATCAGTTTGAGCCTCAGGCTGATTTCCATAAATAACTGGCCATATCAATGTGGCAGAGCCTGTTTGTTTGTACCACAAAGACTTAAGGAACTGAAAATGGGTGCATCCGTGAGCTGCTGACCTTTCATACAACAGAAAACAAATGTTCAATGTTTGCCAGTAAAAAAGAAGGTCTGAACAAAATGGGAAACTTATTCTACAAAAGCATGAAGTTCATAACAGAAAACAAAGAACACAACATGTCATCCGTCCTGGCTCTTTATCTTAATAATATAATTATAAGAGATGAAACTGAAGACATTTCCATAAGCTGCATGAAAACTGGCTCATAGTTCTGAAGAAAACGTCCATGTCGTCTTTAGAAAGATTTCAGATGATGTGTCTTCAATAAAAACTTCGATATCACTTTGCAGTACAAGTACACATGTGCCTGATTTATATGAAACATGACTGAATCTATTTTTAAACCATTGATGTGTCACTTTGGCTAATCTCCATCACCTCCTTCTTATTCTCTCTCACACAAAAAAGCTCAAATCAACAGAAACACAATCAGGAAAACATGGTGAATGATTCGACTTCTCGTTCAATAAAAGATCTCGACTCGGCCAGTGCGCCAGTATTTCTTTTTCCGCAGAAAGTCAGAGAGAGCTGATGTGAGAACACAGAAGGATATAATCAGGAGAATTCACCTTGAGCGAGTGGGAGGGGGTGGGGATGTTTGTTTGACCACAGACTGAACACACATGACCGTTTCGATCTCCCTACATGTAATGAAACTGCTGCATTATGTTTCTCTTCTCCAGTATGTTCTTCTCCTCTCTTTTGTTGATATTGTGATTCTGTTGAACTACACAAAGGATTCTTTCCTTTGTGCTCAAACTGACCTTCATATTTCCATCAGCTCCAGAACACTACTTTCAACTAAAGGCTTTTCTTTCCCTCCAGGTTGAAAAAAACACAGCTGGCTTTATCCGCTGCAGTGACTTAAAGTGGATCCTGTATCTGTGTATATGATTGTCTTTTAACTGCATTGTTCTCTGTCTCCTTCTCTCTCGGGTCCTGCCTCCTCCATCCTGGATCTTCTTCTTCTGTGGATCCTCAAATACAGGTAGAAAAAAAAGACATCTTTTTGTTGAATTTGGTCTGAGAGTATTCATGCCCTTTTGTTTCTATTCTGTGTATCAAGGTGTCATTATGAGTTCTGTTTTAGTGTTTGCCTTCAGAGGGTTTGATGATCTGGTGAAGCATTGAAGAGCCAGAAAGCACTTCTGCAGTGTGTGCAGGCTGGTCCGGCTTGACTGTATGGAGTATAAACCCAGAGGTCACTGGTTGGTTTGAATTGTTCAGTGTTGAAGTCGTTCTTGCTGCTCTGCTCTCTCTTCCTGTCTTGACTAGCGTTCTGTGAGGATCAGAGGTGATTTGTGCTGCTTCACAGATTCTTGTAATAATGTTTGAGCAGAGTCAGAGGCTTTAAGTGTTCTTGGTTATCTGTATGTAAATGAGCTTTAGCTTGTTAAGTTTCTTGTACAGTTCAGGTTGAAAACATGCAGCTGGTCTTATTTAAGACTGTCCTGCTCTGCTGGCTGTGAATGTAGATGAAGAGTCTGATGTCTGACTGAGGAACAGATCCACAGAGAGACCGAGAGAAACGTGATACTGGATGGAGGAGGTAAGAGAAAATGGTCTGTTAGTAAGCAGGAAGACATCCTTTATGAATTAAAGGATGATGGAAGTGTGAGAAACAGAGAGAGAGAGAATAGATGTTTTTCACCCCTGCTTCAGTATCAGTGTCCCATCTTCCCACACTGAGGCTGTCGAGCTGTTTTAATGATGCCTGTTTCTCTTTACTGCTTGTGGTGGTGGTCACACAGGGAAACACACTGAGTGGTGGTCTCCCGAACACACACATTAACACAAACTGCACAAACTGCATACAATTTTTAAAACACACAAGTTAGCCATGGCAGCATGTCTGAATGGCAGCTTAAGTTTTCGGCCTTTATTATTAGATATCTTTGTTTTCAGTGTCACAATGAGGCTGAAATTACCGACCAGACCAACAGACACACAAGAGATGCCAGAATATGTCACACGATACTGTCTGTCTGCTGAGAAGCTTTTAAAAGGGCCATAGGGAACACAAGTGATTATGGCTACACACACAACACACACACACACCACACAAATAAAACCACAAGCTTGAATAAATGATGTGAAGATCTGACTCTGACCTCGGTTTCAAGGCTGTTTGCTTAAAGCTTTTCTTTGCAAAGAAACATGGTGTGAAAGAACAGAGAAAGAAGATCACTCGAACCTCACCTTTGCTTTGTAACTATTGTTTTTGTCGTATGAATCAAGTCGAGGAAAAGGTCATAGCTGAGCCTCTTCTTAAGGTCGCTGCATTACGAGTGTCAAAGCGGATCACTGATATAACATCTCAGTGAAGTAAAGTCTGTTTCAAGGTGTTTGAAGGGCACAATCTGTTTTGGAAGACATTCTGTCCTGAAAGGTAACACAAGTGGTGTTAACAGATGTTTTAAGCCGGGTGTACACTGTACCATTTCATACCAATTTAGACCCGATGTGTGACTCGCACGACGGCCGAATCCAGACGGCCCGATCAGCTGCTCCCGACTGGCTGGATGAATTTCTGGCATGTTGTATATTTTCGTCGTACAACTGCAAACATGTATAGTGAGAGCAGAGTTTATAAAAGGTTATTAATTCAATTTAATCTAATATACAATACATGTTTTATAAATCAGTAAATACAAATTTCAGGTGACCACATTTTAAAATTTAAATTCAGCTGGAAAACTGACTCTGTAAATATTCAAACGCAATTTTGTTGAAAGAATATCAGCTGTGGCTTTTTGGCATCAAAGCGGTGATTTTTGCCTCCTGATTTATAATTAAGATTCCAAACGAATGGCACGTAGGCTAATACAACTGATTGTCTTTTCCCACCGCAGATGCCCTAACCTGAAGGCGATTACCACTTTTTGAACACAATGATTCATCTCCCCCGGCTTGATGTTAAATAGTGGAGCCTGGGAACAACAGCAGGAGTCTTTAAAGTGTTTCATCAGTAAAATCAAACAGTTTGAGAGCAGAGAGTCAACTTCAGCTCCTCTTGACTTTGATGTAAGTCAAGGACAGCTAAGATTTAATGTTGGGTTGGAATAAGACACTAATAGAGTCATAAATTAGAGCCAATTTAATACCTTGACTGTAATTTACATCTTGAACGGCCTAAATTTCTCCTCTGTCATTTTTCTATTTAGCACAGTTCAGCTAAGTGGTGTGAGGAGGTAAAGCTGAGTCTATCAGCCCACATTTAGGAACTCTTTTGATTAGAAACAGTGTGTCAGACGATGAGTTTAATCTCCCTCGCTGCACTTCAGCTGACATTTTGAATATTGTTTTCATCAGTCACTGATTGGACCTCGACCATTTACCTAACACTGCCTTCCTCTATTTGTTATTCTAATATAAAAGGTATGTAAAGAAGCAAAAAGGAATAAAAAGCAATCTTTACCACATGCAGAATAGGGGAGACCGGGTATGGCTGAAACATGGGGAGAGTTGTTAACATTTCCAACCTGTAGTTTCTCAGGCAAAATGTGATGCAGTTTTCCTCCTGCTAGTTTCAGACCACTTTGCTCATATGGTGTGCTGAACAATGGCTTACACAGGTGGAGTAGGTTTTATCTCAAAACGGTTTTGTTGTTTTAAGGATCTGATGAGGTCATAAAGTTTGTCAGATCAGCTGCAAAGGTGCATGGGATCTGACATGTAACACTGAAAGAGATTATGATGATCTTACAGAGGTTTGAATTGGTTCCATTTGTAGTAAACCGATGTGGGTACTTTTTATAACATTTGAGAACTCTTCCTCAAATCTCAGTGTGTTACAGGTGCTGAAGCAATCTGAGCTGAGGCTGCTCCACTGTAATCTCCCCATCACTGTTTCTGAGATGAGCTGACCTGAATTAAACTGTAATGAATTACTATTCTTGAATTGTACTCTTTCCACCTCCAACTCTTGAAGTAGCTTCAAAAGCAGCAGAGAAGCTTGAAGGTGTGAAGCTTGTGAAGACACAGAGCCTCAGGGAGGATTTCCTGAAAACTCCTAAAGTCATGAGACGACCTCTGCCTGACACATGCATTCAAATAAAATAAGTTCATAGACCATGTTTCAGTGAAGTCAGAAAAAGGGAAAACGGTCTGCACACCATTCAGCCCCCAATTGGGCAATGTTTGTATCTTCTCTTTCTCTCAATGTCTCAGTAAAGGCAGATTATAAATAGTAAGTAGAAATGCAAATGAGTCAATTATTAATGAGGGTCGCTTGAAATTCTTTGATTAATTTTTAAAGACTAATAATACTGTTTTACATGAGAGGAGATGACATCATCATGCAGTTCAGCCTAAGTCCAGAGAAGGCTTTGTTCCTCATTGTCAAACTTTAAATCTGCTCTCTCTGCTGCCAGTGGCGATTCTAGAGTCTGTTGGGGCCCTTTAAGCAAAAATCAATTTGGGGGGCCCTCGAACCAACGTTCATCACCATCATGTCTGCCAGTGTCCCGACGATTACTCCTCTTCCTCTTTTCTCCTGTTTCCTCTCTTTCTCCTATGATGGATAATTCCTCTTCATTTTTATTTGTTGACTTTCATTGACAAACTTTGGTTTTCACAGTAATAATGCATGCAACGCGTAGCAGGGCAGTGCTGTATGATGGGGCCCCCATAGGGAGGTTTCCAACTGTTGTTGCAAAAAATGCACATTTTGGGCCACTGCTTCGGTTGATGTTTGTGATCCCTCAGGGGCCCCCTACTGGTCTTGGGCCCTGAGCAGTTGCCAGCCTTGCCCGTTGACAAGCAGTGCCTCAGCCTGTCAGCTGTTGTTTCCGTGTGCAACATTAAGACGCTCCTTGACCCCATTCACCTCGAACACACATTCGTGTCGAACTCTTCAAAGTCTCTTCCTCATCACACCAAGCATCTCCTCTCCATCATTACCACCACTGACTGGACTCTGGGGGATACTCTTCACTACATTTGGCTTTACCACCCTCTCAAAATATTTAAACTTTTCTGATGGGGATAATCTTTGAGCACTCTTCATATTTCACTTGAAGGATTAGCATGTCAACTAAATATCTGTTCCCCCATAATGAAGTAAGTGATTGAGGCTATAGCTTCCCCTTCAGAGATGAATGACTGAACCGCTGGGCTCCGCTATTTCACTTATTTTATTGCCATCATAGGATATTGAACCTTTACCAACCATTACCTTTAAATGCACAAGAGTCTGTGTTTAATTTTCCAGTCGAGCTGTTTCACATGCAGCTGCTACCTGATCATTTCCATAATGTCAGGTTTCATTCAGACCTCCTGTTGAATGGTCTTGGCCATGACTGACAGCTTAATGAATGATAACCCAGTGTATGAAACAGGAAGCTGTGAGTAGAGCTCTACCTCACTGTTCGAGCTGATACACAGTGGAAGGAGAGAATGCTGGGCAGCTCCTGTGACTTAACATCTCCTCCTGCAGCATATGGAGAAGGAGCTCAGAGGACAGACTGCTGTGGCTGCAGAGCAGACTGAAAACCAAGATTTAGATACTGCTGAGAGAAAGGGGAACAAAAGGTTAATGTGTATTGTAAGTTTTCCACCAGCTTTTCAAATATAAGCGCTTTATTTCTCAAGTTAGGTGCCCAAAACAGAACCCCATGGTTGAATTATTAAATTAGAAATGTACTAAAAACCGAGTTAAAGGAGCAATTTGTATCTACTGAATAAAGTGATAAAGTGACCTTCCAATATGATCAGACATTGGATCATTGGCTGCTCTACAATGCCAATGTTTTTAATTTGGACTGCAGTACCCATTTTAAACACTAGGGGCCAGATTTACTAAAGGTTTGCGTGTCTTAAAACGTGTGCAAACTTGATACCACCAGCAAAAAAAGTGCTGTCTGATCTACTAACGGCGTGCAGTGAGGATTGCGTCTTTCAAATGAGCAAAACAACACGCATTGTCCATTTAGTACATTTGCCTTAATGAATACGCAATATGGGGCGTTTCTGCCCTAACGTGCAAAATACTGGGAGGAGAAAATGCAAACAAGTTAAGTTAATACACGTATTGCGATTTACCAAGCCTGACAAAAAATTGCGGTGATTGTGAAGGTGTCTGAATTTAACACCTTTGAAAGGAACATGCTGATTCAGGAGACCAGTGTTACACACAACAGGCTGCTGTTATTGAAGTTAGGAGGAGACATAGGCACAACAAAAGAAGGCATAAAGATCGCGTTTTTCCCCTCATGTGTTTACATGTTTCAAATGACAGAAAAATAAATGGCATGCATTTATTTTTTAATTTGATTCAATATTCTAATCGTTAAGGAAGAGAAACACCATGATTAAACTACAGGCTATTGTTGCCATATATCCAAAGAAAACTGAACATTCACAGCCTCTGCATTCTAAAGAATTTCAACATTGACAACATTCCTATTTTCCTATTTCCCTCTTTTCGCCAACATTACATTTTAAACTGGGGATTTCCTTTTTTCTCGGGTTGCTCGTCTCTCCCCCAGCTCGCCCCCTCCGGTGCGCTCTTCTCCATAATGCGCTCGTCACCTCCCTTTAAAGCCCGCAGCTGCTACTCTGTAGGATGCTTGGATTGGGGTACCTCACCACTGTTTGTATCCCCGTCTTCGATGCCTCTTTCCAGGGCATTGATGTCCGATCAGACACAGCGCTGGTCAGCTGTCTAGTGCGCAACAACGGCCCGAGTGTAGAGCGCCCGGTCCACAGAGGACACAGCTCACACCTCCTGCGCAATGTATGACACTTCATTCTTAAGATGAAGGGAAGAAAAGAGAGGCCCTGTTTAATGCCAAATTTAATATTTTCTTATAACCAAAGTTTTCTTTGTAATATTCAGATTTTTCTCCTATAACTCGAAAGTATTGTGCATTTATTTGCCTCTCCCACTGATACCTATTTTGCGCTTGCAGTCATCCTGCTTTCTGTCCAAACTCTCCGTGATGTAAACCAGTAGAACACGCAAAAACCTTACTTAAATAGTACCGCCTCCTGGTGCACCTGGTGTCATTCACGCAAATTTTCTTAGTAGATCACCCGCAAAACGCCCACCAACCAAACGTGCAAACTTTTGGAGTGAACACGCAATTTTGTACTCTTTAATTGGTGGCTTAGTAAATCTGGCCCTAGGTGTCCGAGTTCATATTACTCATTTAAGGAACGCTTATTTTTTTCAGCAACATCTTGTATTTTCATTGTTGGGAGTTTGTCATGAGCTTAAAGGAGACTATTTCTTTAATTAAATCAAAATAAATCTCTCACCTTTCACGATGTCAAAGTGATTCTGTCCCAAGATTTTAGTTCTACATATGTGAGCGTATCATCAACATAACATTTAACACTCAAGCTTAATTTCCCTGAATTCACTTTTTCTTGAACGCTGTTGTTGTAATTAATCACGGGTTATGTTATCCTCCACCGTCTATTCTCCTTTAATTAGACCAGTAATAAGATGACCCCCAACCCCCCAGCCAACAGTCATCTGTAAATGTCATGATTGCTATTTAATCACTGCTTCTCTTTTCCTTGAACGATATATACAAGACAAACAGATGTTCAGTTACAGTAAACACAGGGATTTTTGGATTTGGTTACACAGACATCACAGATACAACCTTCAGATTGTTCTCGCGTATATTGCCATCTTTATGTCTTGTTCTTAGTGTCTACCTCTTTTCATAGAGGCTGCTTCATTTCAAAGTTGGTGTTGTTTTTATTGAGTCTGGCTTTGAGCCATTTTTGAGTAATCATTAAGAGTCAGTCAGTGCAATGGGCTCTGTGGGAGGACTACAGTACGACACAAGTCTGTGGACCATATAATGAAGGAATGTACACAAGTCAAACACAAAGTGATGAATGTTTTATTGCTCTGTCTCTGTGTAGTCTGTCTGTTCAGCATGTGTTAATGAAGCAGTTCATGTACTGAGATCCTTGTCAACACAGAAACCTCCGTGATCAAATGTGACTTCAGAAGAAAAACAGATATTGAGGACGATGTCATCAGCAGGCTCTCCTGCTGTTTGTTCAGTTTTGCAGAGAAAAACAGAAAATGAGTAAAACTATTTGTAAAAGTATTAGATCCTGGCTGAGAAGACGGATTATGTACGGCTTTATAGAATTTGCAGCATTAGCTGAAAGAGTTGTCCGAGTACAAAACACCTGGTTGGTGATGTTTTGAAGTCTGCTCACTCGCATTGGCTGATGCGGTAACAATGGGAGGCATACCTGAAAAACAACTTTGATATTTATGATTACAGATCAGGGAGGCTCAGACTCGATGGGAAGCAGTAAAACAAACGTAGTGAAACCACACACTGGAGGATTATTTGAAAAACTAATCGGTTGCAACAAGTTATGAATATGACCACGCCCCAAAATCAATAACGACGGCAAATCAGGCCCAAAAGCTGGTGTAAATGGTGTAATGTTTATCCAGCTGGACATGACCATTGTGTATGGACAGCATAAAAAGGGGTAGATTCACATATGTTTAACAGGAATAATTGATGTTGCTTAATGTTAAAAATGGGTCTTTTTATTTACAGTTTTAGTGAGTTGTGTTTATTGTCCCACTCCACTGCTACCAACCTGGAGTTCTGTTGAAAACATTTAAATCTGCTCAATGGGCATTTTTGCTTAAATTCACAAGGGAGGAAATGGCCTCTGGACCACTGCTACATGCCAATATTATGAACGACTGCCACACTAATTAACAGTTTTTATATTAGGAATCAGTAGTAATGAGAGAAAACTGCTGAATAGACAAAAGTAGAGAGAGAGAGAGAGGGAGAGACAGAGAGAGAGAGAGAGAGAGAGAGAGAGAGAGAGAGAGAGAGAGAGAGAGAAGGGAACATGTATTGTTGGTGAGTGAAGAGACGTGTAAACGTGCTTTGTGTGATCATCCTTCAGGGAACATGATAAATGGGATCATCAGCAGTGTGATGATGTTGTTCTGTCTCAGTGACGCACTGACTCAACAGCTGCTTGACTTGCTAAAAGCCTCTTTGAAGGCTGGCTGCCTCCTTTAAAAGAAATCACATGTGTATGCACACAAAGACACACAGAGAGTGACACAAGCACAGATTCACATACAGAACACAACCATACTGCACTAGTAGCTCTTCACCTTGACCCTGATTTACCCAGAGTCCCTCACTGCAGGAAAACCTTTAAATGTACTGTTTAAGCTTCTGTCTTTTGTCTCAGCAACTTAGATGCAAAAAATATATATCATATACAAAGACCTCAAATTCTGTAAGTTCAAGTTCATCCTCTATGTTTGAGCGCGTTGACTTTTGTCCATACAGTTCTGTCATTGCCACCAGCTTCCAGGTGCTAAATACACCTTCATAAAAACCTTCATATGACCCATCAGTCAAGAATGGCAAAGTGAATAACTACTTGAAAGCTCTTGCGGTTCTATACAGTGTAGGGTTAGTAGTTGACCACTTCATAAAGAGAAACCCAGCAAAGCTCTGCTCCCAGACCTTATAATGGAGTGTGTACAGTATGGGCACTAAGTCACTTATGACTTATCAATCTTTTAAAAGACATTTCCTCCGATGATTTATGTGTGACAGCTCTTTGGAAGAACTCCCTCTCACACATGAAGTATTCTCTATATCAGTTTCTTATTAAAGTGAACTGAAACGGGGGAATGTTTAAAGCTCCCATAAGAGCTGTTTATATCTCTCACTGCTGATGGAGCTGTGATTATATTGGAGGAGGCAGTATCCCTACTCTCCTTTAGTGTGTGAGGAGTGTGTGCGTGAGTGTGATAAGAACACCCGAGCAGAGTTTTGGACACCCGTACAGCTGTTTGTTTGAAATATTTAGGCTGCTGGATCCAGTTATCAGTGAAAGTGCAGAAGATAATTTGAGACAGCTGATATCAAGTTATTCATTTCTTGTCTCGTACAGACAGAATAAGATGTTTTCAAAGCATTTCAAACCTTTATGTTTTACAAGATGTAACTTTGAACGAGCTTGAGGTTGAAGCAAAACTAACCCAATCATCAAAAGTGAAAATCTTTGAGTTATTTATACTCTCTTTGCTGTAACATCAAAGTTTAACAACACTCACAAAGCTCCCTTCCGGGCTTCAGACTACTCAAAGAGTTTTTTGTTCTTCTCAAAAATAATTATAGACCGATGCTCTCACCATGTGAGATGCCTGTTCTCCAAGAGATTAACAAGTGGCAACCTCTGGTGTTGAAAAATGAAGCCAATGCAGTAGGCTTCATGTACAAAAAAACTGTAGTTCTTCGAGTGTCCCCTTGAGGACAGCTTTTGTGAGGCGGGATTAGCTCAGTCTGTAGGGACTTGGGTTGGCAACCAGAGGGTTTCAGGTTCAAGTTTCAGTCTCAGTGTGGACCAAAAATATTGAAGTTGCTCTGGTAGCTGGAGAGGGCACTTACCGAGCCGTGCAGAGGTGACCTCGAGCAAGGTACTGAACCACCAACAGCTCTGACACGCTCCATGCGCACCAGTTTGTAACAACACCACTCAGACATTTCTCCATTAGTGCATTTCCACAGGGAGTGTGTACTGTGTGTATTTCAGGGCCTATGATTGTGAGAAGCATGTCTCTCAATAATAGAGTGTAAACCACAATCTCCCATAGGGATTAAGAAGAAAGATTTAAAAAAAAAGACCTGGAAGTCAAATACACACCACATAATAAAATGTTTTTTTGAAAGCAGGCGTAAACTTTAACTAAAATGAAAGGACGAAGCCTGAGTGACATCGCCCATCTGTTCCTGCAGGAGGCTTTTTAGTCCCATCGTGACGGTCTCCATGCTTCAAATGCTGTCTCCCCCTAACTTTCAGTCAACCTAACCTCAGGCTGAGAACTGGAGCTGAGCATGGCTTTAAACCTCCTGACAAAGAACGACACTGCACCCGCCTGTCAGTCAGGTCAGCTGTGTGCCTTATTGTGAATAACTCTCATCCTTCAAAAAATATAAATGGATGAGTTATCATGAAAATTCACCCCCTGTAGAAGCTGTGCTTTGACTTGTGTAAAAACTTTATTTGTCTCACCGGGAGCCGCATATTGATGAGCCTTTGAATGCTGTGATTTGAGTCAACAGCTTGTCAGTACAAAGCACCACAATTCACCTTTTCCACCTTCAATACAGAAGCACTACATGTTGCACTCTCTGAAAGGGGAAACTGAAATTCACAGAGCAATGCAGTCGATGTTTAACAGATGCAGTGTGGACATCGAGCGTCGGATGCTGCGCAATGCGACTCTGTATCTAACGCTTGCATGCTGTCAGGATCCGTTGTTACTCATAATACAAAAAAAATCAAACCAACAAGGGGTGGTACTCAGTTATTATCCAATTTTTGAAGATATAGCTGTGAGTAAACTACAAATCCCCTGTGTGTGAACACCGAGCTGAGCCAGCAGCGCAGGGTTTAACTCATATACTGTCAGGCAGAGGGCTGGTGAGGCGGGATCGAAGTGTAGCAGGTCATTTTATTACACCATCTTGATTTAAGAATGGATTTAGCCTGATATGTGAAGCGCTCAGTGGATCGACTGACAACACGACCTTTGCATCCCGCCTTAAAATAACACTCCAGTAAAGAAAATAGTCATACATACCGCTGCATGCTTGAGGCCATTACAAGCTGCAGTATTTATAGACTGCAGTCTTTTGGTTGGTAGCAGAAACAGCATTGCCTCAGAGGAAACATCAGTTGCTTTAAAATATACAGTACGAATTACAAGTTTTACTTTGCAATGCTCTTGATAGGAGAGATATGGTGATTCATTTATGATCTGAAGACTGACTAATTTAGACTACATGTTTTTTTAAAGATCTTTTTGGGGAGGTTTCCATGCCTTTATTCTAGCGATAGGACTATAGAGTCAGATACCAAGGAGAGAGAAAGTGCAGGAACAACATGCGGGTAATCAGCCACAGGTCGGATCCGAACCCCGGCCGTCCACTCTTAAGGATCAAGCCGCCGTTTATGGGGCGTGTGCACTAACCATGAGTCTACCGTTGCCCCAATATACATACATTTTCAAATAGAACAAATAGAAATTTAACAAAAGAACTGAAACTTTTTACTTGAATTTGAATCGACCTATTACTCAATCTCCTTCTTTCTTTAAGGGTCCCTGAACATCTTTACTTTGCGCTAATAAGAAACAAACACATTCCCCAATTCTTTTTGCATCAAAAACACCAAAAAAGTCCCCAATATGATATTTAAAGGTTTATTTTTTGGCTCTCTATGCCTTTATTTAGAGATAGGACAGTAGTTAGAATCAGAAACTGGGAAGAGAGAGAATGGGGAATAGCTTCAGTCAGTGTATTGTGTCTGTACATAGGGCACGTGGAATAACCACTAGGCTACCGGCGCCCCTTACTGTGTGATATTTGAGATTGATATTGTCTCTCTCTTTTATTCTGACAGATTTCAGTGATGAAATCTTTACAGTTCACGCTGAACTTTCCTCAGGAATTGTTCAGTTGTGTTCTGTCTCCTCTGTAGTCTCTTGTCATCTTTGCAAAATTCATGACAAGTTTCAAAAAATCATTTTCTTCCTCTCTGAATGAAAGCTTGCTGTGAAACTCAAAACTTTCTGTCTTTTGTCATCCTTCAAAGTTTCCTCCCGTCTTTTTCTTCAGCAAAAAGTCATTCAGTTGTTTAAGTTTGTTCTCAACTTTCCTATTAGACAGTGAAGTGCAGTGTGTGGGATTCCCTGATGTCTCATAACTAGACAATGAGCTTGACCTTCATTTGCCCAGCTTCACACTCTCTTATGCTGCTCTCCACTCATTCTACATAATAATAGTATGACATGCAATACTTACGCAATCCTGCACATCACACAGTCTCTACAAGGTCGGTGTGACCTCTCTGAGCAGAGAGCGTGAGCGAGTCCGTGTGACGGTCTATGTCAGGAATCAGTAAACTAACAGTATAAACTCACAGTATAAACTCCATCATCGGTTACCAACCCTGCCTTTGAGCTGACATAGACACATGATCTCACTTTGACTTTGGCGCTGATTGGCCCAGCTCTAGTAGCCTACACAAGGTTGTACATATGTGGAACTATGATAAGAATGTATTATGTAATACATTTGAAGCACCAACATGTGTGCTTTTGGCCTACTGATAGGCTACCTACCTATCCTACTAAAT